>NC_091285.1:690904775-691216929 GCF_032444005.1 Ranitomeya imitator
AAATAAACCGGACTATTACAAATAAAACTTATGAAATTATTCTCTCTATTAGTGGTACTCAAAATCTGACGTATGGACTCAACTCCCTTTTTCTGCGGAATGCGCGTGTACAAATTAACTACGTCCACTGAAGCCAACATGAAGCCAGGTGAACTGTTGGATATATGTCAAAAATGAACTCGTGTCTTTTATACATGACTGGATACTTCTCAAAGTGGACGTAGCAACCAATCGATATATTTAGAGAGTGGTTCTGTAAGAGACCCCACCCCAGACACAATGGGTCGGCCTGGTGGGTCTACCATTGCCTTGTGAATTTTAGGGACATGGTACCAGTGCGGTTTCATGGGGAACTCCGGCAGCAATTTTTCCGCTTTATTCCGTGAAATGACGTTAGTTTCTACTGCTTTTCGCAAAAGTGATCTTAGTTCGCCCTTGTATTTGTGTGGGGTCACCCGGAAGCCTAATGTAAGTATTTTTATCTGCCAACTGTCTGTTAGCTTCCCTAATGTAAGTTTCCCTTGGGATCAATACAGGTTTACCCCCCTTATCCGCTGGTCGAACTATAGTGTCCTTCCATCCTGCTATCTCTTTCAGTGCCTTCTGTTCCATGGAAGTCAGATTTGATGGGGCTTTCTGGTATATCAGTGCTTCTATGTCTATCACTTGTGTCTCAAATAGATCAATAGCATTACCGGGAGAAGTGGGGGGCATGTATCTTGATGCTACCCCCCTGTGAATGGTGTTATGGATGCTACATGGTATGTACGAGTACAGGGTTCCTCCTCCATAAGGCTTAGCAATAACTCTGCTTCACTGCGGGTCTCAGCTAGTGTCTGTAAGTCTGGCCCAGCCATGAAGCCCAGAGGTCCTACAGTGCATGGTTGCTCTCCCTCTAATGTATGTTGTGCCATTGGGCTATTATGGAACTGTTTATACAAATGGATCTTTCTAATGGATTTAAATAGATCGATTTTAAATTCTGTAAGGTCAAATTCAGTAGGAATACAATAATTTAAATCTTTCGCCAACAGTAAAAGGTGAGCAGTATTTAAAGTGTGAATAGTCAAATTAACCACATGCTGGCTGTGAAGTTCTTCTATCGTTTCTGTCTCCACAAGACATTTTCTTTTGCGCTCCTGCACGAATTTGCCTCCTCTTGCCTCCTTGGCGCGTTCTCCTCCTAAAGGGAGATCTGTCTCAGTGGTTCCTGCTGCAGTCAGTCCTTCCACAGAACTTTCTGAGGCGACTGTCCCCTCGCTAAGACTCGAGTCCGACTCTGTGGTTACATAATCTCTCCTCCGAAATGTATTACGTCTTCCAAACTTTCTGTTATTGCGACTAGATCTCTCAAAGTTGCCATTACGTGTTTTAACAGCTTTCTGTAGCTTATTCCAGGTAAAAACCTGTCCTGACTCAAAGTCGTTTTTATCGCGTATAAACTTATCTCGCTTCTTTTGCTTGATATCAGCTTGTATCGGGATGAGCTTTGTCTCCATTCTTTTATTCAATTGTGTCCACTGATTCTCCGTTAATCTGCTCTGCAGTTCTACTTGCGTCTTATGTATGTCTGTCTCAACCTGCTCATAATTTTGTATGTTGGACTTCAACACTAATTGTAACAGCTCCTGCGAGCATTTGAGCATAATTTGCTCCCACTGAATCCGAAAATTGGGGTCATTAGTAAAATGCGAAATGTCCTTCAAGACCCTCAATCCACGAGGGACCCTCCCACTATCGACATATGAACTTAAAGAATTGTTGGTCCAGAATAGCTTGATCTCTCTTTCAGCTAGATTCATTAATTTATGTTCTAATGCTTTAGTGCTCAATGTCCGTTCCACATCAGCTAGTTCACACTCCTTAAAATAATTGCTGACATCCTCCTGGCCAGCTTGCAATCCTGCCCTTACAGGTCCAGCTTCTGTCTCCATTTGTAGTAGGAGACTATCCACGTGTATCACGCTGAATAGTAACATAGTAACATAGTTAGTAAGGCCGAAAAAAGACATTTGTCCATCCAGTTCAGCCTATATTCCATCATAATAAATACCCAGATCTACGTCCTTCTACAGAACCTAATAATTGTATGATACAATATTGTTCTGCTCCAGGAAGACATCCAGGCCTCTCTTGAACCCCTCGACTGAGTTCGCCATCACCACCTCCTCATATAGTGCACTTGCCGTGGTTCAACAGTCTATCGGTGTGCTAGGTCAAAATACATGTCCATATGGTAACTGAATAGAAAACAGCTGATCGCACCACCAACTGTTCACACTGTGAACACACCGGCTAATCGGCATCAGCTGGCCCACTGATCTCGGGTGCTCAATCCAGAAAAAGTGCTGACTTCAATCACAAAAGGAAGAAAAAGCGGCAGCACTCACCAATCTTCGGAGCAGGTACTTCTTTATTGTATATCAATCTTCACTGCACGGGGTGTATTTACAAAGGAGTGTGGTAGCTTAGACGACAGCCGTTTCGCCCCGGTCTGGCGCTTCAACGGGTTTAGTGGGTGAGCGGACATGACGCCTGAAGTAGTATGCACATAAAGTGCTGCTCCTCTCAGCCTCACTCGGCCTGTCCACGGTACGAAATTTATTAAATACAAATACAATGAGTATGAACTATAATAATCTTCTATGCAGCAATCGCTGCCAAAGTGCTTTCAGGCATAATAAATATATATGACCGAGCCACTTATCTCTAGCTCGTCAGAATGAATCTTCATTCAGCTGTAAACGGACAATCTCTTTTCTATATGGCTTTAACGGGTTTACCTAGTGGAACACTTATACCATACCCTGCGGGATATCTTATCCGCAAGTTTTTTCAGCCTCCCCATTAATGACATTTACATAAGCAAGACAATATACACATAAATCGAAAGCAAAGAATGCCATAAATATATAGAGATGGATAAATCAATCCAGTATCTAATTGCATATCAAATCTGTCAGTTTTTCATCTGAAGGCTAAGAATATAAAGAAGAAAATCTTATTTTAATTATTAAAGCAGTGTAGTAGGATGAGTGAGATCCAAAGCCTTCAAAGGATAAACAGAGCATAATGTGCACACCAAGACGTGAACTGGTTAAATAGACAGCAGCCGCTGCAACCGAGAGTATCCAAGGTAATCAAGATACAACCTGTCTGATCATTATTAAATAATCACTGCAATAAAAAATGCTTATTTAATTACAGACGCTTATCTGTTTCAGTGCATGCAATCCGAATGTGAACAGTGCCATCTTGAATAAATTATTCAAATACATCACGGGCGTGCCCATATCATCATGCTGCCATAGTGACAGACACAACAGTGTGGCATGCCCAGGGGCTGAGTATACTGAAGACAACCAGGGCAGCGATTATATGGTGTCCGTGTTAGAGACGCTCCAAATTGGAGCACCACCTACACAGAAAAAAAACCATGGATACAAATGTCATAACCCCAGAGAAATCTCCCATCTCTGAGAACGCTAGTGGAGCTCCAAAAGGTGGACCCCCTAGACCATGACAGCGAACCCTCCTAGGGCGAGTGGATCCGGTGGACCACCCCCTATACAGGGAGCGTTCAGGGGAGGCTCAAGGGAGACTACTGCAGCGGCAGCTAGGACCAAAAGGAGAGGTGTAGAATAAAGAGTAACATGGCAGGAACACAGAAATACGGACAGGACGTAGATGCAGGTATAATCAGAAAGAGCACCGGGAAGACCGGCGGGACTGAGATGATATGAATGGTGAGGACGGCAGGAGTATCTGACACTGGGAGAGGTACGAGATGCAGGCAGGATGGAATGGAGGGGACACGGAGCAGAGTGTAGCAGGAGAGATATGAGAGGCAGACTGGTTGACACGACAAAGGCAAAACTGTAAGAAACAAAACAGGAGACACAGGTAGGCAAGAACTAAAAGGAAAACGAAAGGGAAAACAGGTGAGAGGGAGGCGAGGAAAAACACAAAGGACTGAAGATCAATAAGGCAGCTAATAAGAGCAGACTGAGGACTGAGAGACAAGACGTGGGGCCAGAGTCAAATGAAAAACACAAATGACAATCAGGCATCACCAGGAGGAAGAGGTGGCCTGATAAGGAGGACGGCGGCATGCCTTCCGGGTGGAAGTCCTCCAGAGCACAGGGCGCACGAGAGAGAGTGGCTGGGATCAGCGAGATGAATGTGCGCGTACGCTGCCGAACCCAGTGCGCGTGCACCCGAGGAGGACCAGGAGCCGGACGCGCGAGAAGAGCAGAAGACTGGGAACGAGCAGGGACACGACGGGACGCCGCAGCGTGGTAAGTATGAGAAACATGTGGCGAGGCAAGCGGGAGCATAACACCATCGAGTTACAATGATCTCAAATGAGTATGTAAACCCATGGTAATAAAAAGCATGCTCCATAGAGGTAGTTCATGCTTGGAAACCCCTATACACGGCAATATCCCATAATGAGTTAAATAAACAAGAGGGGAAAAAATAAATATATATGACCATATACATGTATCGTGTACATATATGAATGCCTGCATGTGCATATATACAAACGTCCACTAAAGCATACACGGTCTAATGATAAAAAAAAAGGGGGATCCCTGCACGGTTATTGAAAAATAAAATACCAAGGTTTGGGATATCAAGTCATAATGATGAAAGATCTATCCTACATTCATTCCCTAAATCCAGGATGTATATCAAGTATCTCCACAATTAGGAAAACATATGACATATAACGCATAACAAAACAGAGACAAACAATAGCATGCGGGACATAAAATACGCACACACATACATGTGGGCCCACAAAAAACAAAAAAACACAAAACTTTTTTTTAAAAATTGCAAGGGAGTGATAATGACCAAAAAGGATTCAGTGCACTCGTTGAAAAACAGAGATTGAACCCTGATATCTAGGGAGGGCTGATAAAGAAAAAAGGTGTCACTAGAGAACTACAGGGTGAGTGCACAATGATAGTGTGCAAGGGAGAGTGCATAAAATGTGCACTTGAAATGGCATTCGTGTGAATATCAGCTTATAAAAAAGTGATCAAGGACTTAGAAGTGTAAAAAGTGACGAGGATTAGAAATATCTAATAAATAAACTGCAAGTGAAAGACGCAAAGATAATAAATGAATACATACCACCACTTTGTTTTGTTTTTCCCAACAAGTGGACTAAGAACACAACAGAATAATCTTGTACATTATAGTACTTGGCCACTCAAGTCATAGGTATGCACATTTATCAAAGAAATATTGAAGTAACAATATCTAAAAGTGGGTGACTGAAAAAATCCCAGTATATATAAATACTCTTTGAAGGACTTCCAAAATATTGGATGGTGACTTCCAAAATATTGGGTAGTGACACATGTGAAAAATAATGTAGATAAGTGCCATTAAAAAAGCTTCTAGAGTTACATTGTCCAACATTAGAATAAAGCAAATTAAGGAAATGTCCACAAGAATCCAACGGTATCCCCTATCGGGCGGACCAGAGTGGTACATGAGTGGTTCCCCAAACACTAAAGTCAGTACATCCAGATTAAGGACCTCACACAGACAGGATATTGATATATCTGTGAGGATAAATGATCACAAAGAGCGAGTTCTCTTTAGGCGAATGTCTCCTGTATCATGGAATATATACAACAGGGTTTTCCAGTACGAGAGGGAGTACCACTGGTATGAAGAAAAAGAGCAAGAGCTAGCCCAGGTGGATGTCCAACAGCTCCAGAGCAGTCCATTCCAATACTATAAAAGAGAATTGGTGAGAAAAAAATTAAAACGATAAAAACACATCACTTCTATATCACAAGAAGGAAGCGTAGCTCAGGACTTCATTGAGGCCTTTCGGGCAGACAGTCTGTAGTTTCCATATACATTTTGTCTCTAGCTGAGACAACATCTTCTTGATGTCGCCTCCACGGTGATTCATCAAAATGCAGTCAATTCCGATCACTTTAAGAAGTTTGTAATTGCATTTGTGTATAATATAAGTGTCTTGGGATCGGTTTTAATGAAATTACATCTGTAGCTTTCTCCGCATTGATGTTATCCAGAACATGTTCCCGTATTCTAGTGCGTAACTTTCTAGTGGTGAGTCCAACAAATAAGATTGCAAGGACATGTTGCGTAATAGATGACACCTTCTGTATTGCAGGTAATATGTTTCAATATTTTAAACTCCTTAGTCCTATCACTAGAATGAAAGATGGCATCTCTTCTCATATTCGGACAAGCCACACAGGACCCACAAGGGAAGAAACCGGGTCTAGGTCCTCCGGTACCAAATATGTTTTGTGGTTTGGTCCCCATATAGTTGCTTTTGACCAAATGGTCCCTGAGATTTCTAGCCCTTCTAAAACTGATAAATTGGTGACCAAAGACATATTTTTGCAACACCCCATTGGAAATTAGTAGGGGCCAAAATTTTGAAAATGCATTTCTCATGTTGGGATGGTGTTCATTAAACTGGGAAATGAATCTCTCCTGATCACTTGCGACTTTCTTGACACGAGGTTGACGTAGGTCTCCTCTTTCCATGTTTAACGCTCTTCTGAGGCCTTTTCGGATCGATCTCCTACTGTAACCTCTATCCATAAATCTTCTGGAGAGTTCACTTGACTGACGTCTGTAGGTCTTCACTTTCGCCTTCCAATTCCTCGAGGATCTCAATAGCCTGCAATTCCTGTGTTGTCCATTCCGGGTCCTTAGAGTTCGATTTGTCATGGATCTTCTTAAGGACTAATTTTCTTGCAAAAAGATAGTGCTGTAGTCTGTTGGGGTTTTTTACTCGTTCTTGATTCTTCTGTCCATAATATCGTTTTTCACGATATGGGCCTCTTTCTTTTCCCCTCAGATCATAATAATGAGTACCGGAGGGTTTCTCACCTGTCCTTACTTCAGAAGAGACCGATGATACAGATGGGAGATGGATGAATTCCGCTGTCTTCTTACTTTGTCATTCCATCTGTAGACTCTGGAAGATTGGTAGTCCAACAGAACACGTGTAAATTTGGTCATCTTCATCTCTTGGATCTCTTTTTCCCATGTAGTAAATGACAGATCCATCTCCTTCCTGAAAGTTTCCAGTTGATTGACAGATAATACCTCTTTAATTTTCTTTTGGAGGTCTTCAATCTCGAGTTTAAGAGCATCAATGCTTCTTTTGTCATGACCAATCAATAGTTCAATCATGGATCGTGAGCAGTTGTTACATGCCTCTTCCCATTTTTGGCGGAAGATACCATCCTCAACCTGGACAGCTGGTGTCACCCTAACCCGAAGACCTCTTGGTATCATATTCTTTGCAAGATGGTTTTCAAGAGAGGCCTTATTCCACCACAATTTTAATCTTTAATTCATAAGCAATTTGGAGGAATTAATAAAGCCCTGAGCTGTCTAACCCATCACTTGTGGTGGGTGTTGCATCTCCTTTGAATAATGAATTGATCTAAGCTAACCAGGTGGTGTCCCTGGCTCGTACATCCATAGTTAGCTCAAAAAACGGTGTACCCCTTAACGCGCGTTTCAATATTCAATCTTCCTCAGAAGAGGTGCATGTATTAAATACAGATCTCATTTGCGACCATTTTTGATTATATGTGGAAATAAATCTCACCTGATTGTTGGTAGTATACTTGTTCGAGGACATAGTAAATCTGTCCTGTTTGAGTGCAGTAGTCATTGGCAGCCACTTTTGATGTTCCTTTTGGAGTATCCTCTTTCCTTAAACCTTTTGGTGAGGTCACGTTCCTATTCCTGAAATGTCAGATGACAATTCTTAAGGACCCGCAGAATTTGTTCATGTTGTTATTCCTCTGATGCAGTGTACAGGGTGGGATGATGATGTATCTACACTAGTGGCCAAAATTGTGGATACTCTTCAAATTTTTGCCATTTTTTAAAAAGTTTTTAACATGCAAAGTGTTTATAACAATAATGCCACAAGTAATCTAAGGTAGATTAGAACACCTCTACATAGAAAAAGATCACCTTAATACAAAATATCTCATCACTTCTATAAGAACAGCGGAATGGCCGAATCAAAATATTACGTCCTAATATGTTAATTTCATGCTATCCATATGTGTTTTCTTTAGTAGCGTGTAGGGTACCCTTTGGTATTGATAACAGCTTACCATCTCTGGCATTGATTCAACAAGACTTCTCAGATTCTCTGTGAGTATAACATGGTACCAGAAACTTATAACGGCTGCGATCAATGCCTGTTTTGTTGCTTGGTCGCTTACTAGAAGCCAATCGCTTTAATCTTGACCACAAATTTTCGATAGGATTCAGATCAGGACTGTTTCCTGGCCAGGAAAGCACAGAAAATGGTTCACTTTCAAATCATTTTAAACATTGCCTTGCAGTGTCACATGGTGCTCCATCCTGTTGAAAAATAACTTTGGTCTGTTCCTTGCCAAGGTCACAAATTAATGGGATGAGACATCATGAATATATTTCGCAGCATTTACAGTTCCCTCAAGGACCTGTATTCTCCTGATTCCATGTCAGGACATACAGCCCCATATCATAACACTCTCAGGATATTTTATTATAGCTGTCATACACTCTGGAAGACAGTCTTCATTTGACCTTCTCCGAACAAAGCGGACTCCGTCACTTACAAAAATTGATATTCTCGTTTCATCGATCCAGGTTGCTTTCTTTTCCAATGTTTTTATTTTCATTTTAGCAACATAACAAGATTGAAGTTCAATGTAAAGGAAGGGGTGTGTATTAATGGAGGTCCTTAATAAAGCAAAACAAGAGTTGGGGAGTCAGCGCTGCTGCGGCCTGCGTGCTGTGCCGCTGAGGAAGGGCGCTGTGTATGTGGCGTTTACTTCCTGGTTTCATGCTCCAGGACCTGCATCATGTGACCGCTTGCATCATCACGGTCATGTAATCGTGGGTTTAATGGCGGCGCGCAGGCGCACTAGTGGAGAATGCGGTGTAATGGACATTGTAGGGGCTAGTGTTTGCCCTAAAGTCTTGGTGACTCTCCCTATGAAGGAAATAAGCTATTTGGACCGGCGCAATATATATGCACGAAGTCAAATGGTGATCCATATTGTCTATATGTGTATTCTTAATGGGTATCAGTATGCCAGGTGTAGTTGGACCCATACATGTATGTGCTCCTGATACAAGTGCGGCCATAGTGGTAGAAACGGATTGTAGCCCTTGTTGTTGGGAAATGATCAAAGGGGAAGCCCCATAAGGCATAGAATAAAGTGTATACTCTACCATGGGTGAAACGGAGTGCCCAGAGAGAAGGAAGAGGGATCAATGATTCTATTACGGGGGAAAAAAGGGAAAGAAATGTTAATCATATTGTATTCAGATAGTATACATTTAAATAACCTGAAAAGGAAGATGTTAAAAGCCTAAATTTGAATACCAACAAGAGCAAAATTAGTTCAAAAAGGTACAATGTGCAGTCCCATTAGTCCAATCACAGAAAGCTTGCCATATCGTAGTCTGAGTTCTTTGGTCCTTTTGGTTTCTAGAGTAAAGATCCAATAGGTTTATTGAGGATACTCCAATGTCTATGAATTGTGGCTTGAACCCGCCTGGAGTATGGGTGGTAGGCATTGATAAAAGGTATACGTGTGCCGGAATTCCTATTTCTAGGGGTGAACTATGTGGAGTCTGTCGCCCCAAAATTCGAGAATGAGCTGCGGCCATTGGCATCAGGGGCTTATCTACAGCTTTCAGTAATGCTGTAGATAAACCCCCGATGTACCCTGATAGGTAAGAAAAACAAGTTGGATTATACTCGCCCAGGGGCGGTCCTGGTTCGGGTCCGATGGGTGTCGCGGTCCGGGACCAGCACCTCCCATCGCGACTGCCCCTGGGTGAGTATAATATAACCTGTTTTTCTTACCTTTCAGGATACATCGGGGGCTTATCTACATCATTACAGAATGCTGTAGATAAGCCCCTGATGCCGGTGGCCGCAGCTCATACTCAAATTTTGGGGTGACAGACTCCCTTTAACAGTTTGGCAGGATAACCTCTATTAACAAAACAAAATTTATATGGGTTTTATAAGCTACAATCAAACACTGATAATCCTAAAAAATGGATTTTAGGGTCAGACAGCCTTTTTAGATTGGTGCCAAATTAAATTTTATTGTTGTCTCTGCCAGGTGGGATTGGCTGAAGCGGTGGTCGCAGCCAGGTGGGATTGCCTGAAGTTGTGCTCTCTGCCAGGTGGTATTGGCAGAGGTGGTGGTGGCTGCCAGGTGGTATTGGCAGAGGTGGTGGTGGCTGCCAGGTGGTATTGGCAGAGGTGGTGGTGGCTGCCAGGTGGTATTGGCAGAGGTGGTGGTGGCTGCCAGGTGGTATTGGCAGAGGTGGTGGTGGCTGCCAGGTGGTATTGGCAGAGGTGGTGGTGGCTGCCAGGTGGTATTGGCAGAGGTGGTGGTGGCTGCCAGGTGGTATTGGCGGAGGTGGTGGTGGCTGCTGGTGGTATTGGCGGAGGTGGTGGTGGCTGCCAGGTGGTATTGGCAGAGGAGGTGGTGGTGGTGGCTGCCAGGTGGTATTGGCAGAGGAGGTGGTGGTGGTGGCTGCCAGGTGGTATTGGCAGAGGAGGTGGTGGTGGTGGCTGCCAGGTGGTATTGGCCGAGGTGGTGATGGTGGTGGCTGCCAGGTGGTATTGGCCGAGGTGGTGGTGGTGGCGGCTGCCAGGTGGTATTGGCCGAGGTGGTGGTGGTGGCGGCTGCCAGGTGGTATTGGCCGAGGTGATGGTGGTCTCTGCCAGGTGGTATTGGTCGAGGTGGTTGCTGTTGATGTTAAACGGAGGTTTCATAGATGATCAGGGTGGTGGTCTTCCCCTTCTCATCGTCGGTGGTCTCCTCTTGGGTGGTTTCCATGGATGGACCGAACAGTCTGTCGCAGTTCCTTAAAGTTTCCTCCATCTTGTTAATATCTTCTGTGTACTTTTCCAATCTTTCTTGCAATTTTGCTTGGATTTCTCTCATAATCGCCATCCTGCTCTTCGCCAGTCTTCTTTTTTTCTTTCTCTCTTTTTTGTTCTCAAGAGTCAGATGATTGTTCTTGAGGGCAATGTTCTCCTCTTCCATCTTCTTCTCAATGAGTCACTTGCTCTCCCAAAATTTTGAAAGAATTTTGGAAGGATGCATTCAGATGTAAGAACTCAGGAGCATAGCTCCTTTCCTGACCCCTCTGTCGCTGCCGCCACGAACCTAATGGTGGTCTAGAGGTGGCAGGATCAGAGGGGTGGGGTAAAGGGAACTCTAACTGTTGCAGCATTCCTTACTTGCATCTGATGCTCAACGATGCTCCAGTGTTTGTGGCGGTGGAAGTGGATGGGGCGGTGGAAGTGGATGGGACAGAAAGGTCAGAGGTGTGGGGCCTACCGACGTGGCCCTCGGTGGCGGAGTCAGAGATCGCTCCAGAGGGTGCCGAGGTCAATGCAGGTGCCCGATGGCTGCTGAAGGTGCTGTGAAAGAAAAAACAAAAACAATTAATATTTTGATAGGAAAAAGCCCTGGCTGGAACCAAACAAAGTTAGACAGGTTAATGGTTATTTAATGGGCTGTTGAATACTTACGCTCGTTCCAGCATGGTTTGCCTGACGAAGAACAGGGCAGGGCCATATTTGTACCGAGACCTTTTCCTCCCTTTGGATCCACTCGGGGCCTGCATATCCTCAATAAACTCCCTCTTGTAGCGATCTCTGAGTGACCGCCACCGCTTCCTAACCCTGTCACCAGTGAAGACAAGAATGAATAAAAAAATAATTTGTTAATTACAATACATTCCATTCAGCTCAAAACATCACTGACAAGTGAATACTTACATTCTTTGCTCTGCTGCCTTGGAGGAAGGTCCTCCCACCTTGGGAACAGGTTCTGACACACTTCTTCCCAGAGCCGACGGGTGACATGGGTATCGGCATGCCTGCGGTCAGCCATGTTCCACAGCGGCTCCCGCTCGCGGACCTCCTCAATGAGGCTGTCCACACTGATCCCCTCCTCCTCCTCATCTGTTTCGGGAGCACGCCGTGAAGACTGTGAAAATTAAACAAAAAAAATTAGTACACTGAAACAAAAAACTTCCAATAGAAGAAAAAAAAAAAAACTCACCGATGGCCAACCGCGGGGGCGATGACGCCGACTCTGGGAGCGGCTGGGAAGACCTTCACGCTGTTCTGGTTCGGCAGCAGCCTGAAAAAAAAAAAGGAAAATAATCTTTAATGCAGGCACATGTTTATGTGTACAGTGATGTATGAAGACCATTTTTTGTGTTGGGTGCACTGTGATGTGTGAAGCAACTTTCACCACTACTTACACTCTGTTCCTCCGCTATCTGCATCTCTCCACCCGTCTCGCCCCCTTCTGACAGCTCCTCTACCACTTTAGTTTCCTGTTTAAACATAATGCATGTAGTGCTGTAACAGAAATTTAAAGTGTAAAAATACATTTTTTGCATTTTTGGTAACTTACAGATACATGCTGTTGCTCTGGTGGGGAGCTGTCAGTAGAGGACATTGTGGCTGTGGTCCCTGGTCCAGTGGTACTCTTGGCTCTGTAAGTAAAAAGACACTTGTAATCTGCTATACACATTGATTTGGCAGATTTTTTAGGGTCTTTTTATACTTAATGAACAAGATGTGGGCGTGTGGGTGGTCCCGTCAGATGGCCGAGGTGGCTGTGGTCGCTGGTCCTGTGGTAGTTGTGTTTCTCTTGGCTCTGTAAGTAAAAAGACACTTGTAATCTGCTATACACATTGATTTGGCAGATTTTTTAGGGTCTTTTTATACTTAATGAACAAGATGTGGGCGTGTGGGTGGTCTCGTCAGATGGCCGAGGTGGCTGTGGTCCCTGGTCCTGTGGTAGTTGTGTTTCTCTTGGCTCTGTAAGTAAAAAGACACTTGTAATCTGCTATACACATTGATTTGGCAGATTTTTTAGGGTCTTTTTATACTTAATGAACAAGATGTGGGCGTGTGGGTGGTCCCGTCAGATGGCCGAGGTGGCTGTGGTCCCTGGTCCTGTGGTAGTTGTGTTTCTCTTGGCTCTGTAAGTAAAAAGACACTTGTAATCTGCTATACACATTGATTTGGCAGATTTTTTAGGGTCTTTTTATACTTACTTAATGAACAAGATGTGGGAGTGTGGGTGGTCCCTGTGGGCTGGCTAGGGTACCTGGTGGATCTGTAGGTATAAGGAATTTTTAGTTAGATCCACCACCCGAACTAGGTAATGTGAACGATAACCACCCTGCTCAAATGATGTGAGCAATGTTCATGCAGGCCAAAAAAACGCTCACACAATGGAACCACATGCTGCACGGACGCATGCACATGCATTCAAAGACGTGCACACACACATGCATAACAGCACACAGGTTGCACATACACAAACGCACATTCATGCAAACACACAGGCACATAGGCAGACCCAAACTGAAGACACACATAGACACGCACACATACAAAAGGCACGAATCACACCGTTTGGGATGCTGGCAGGCCTCCGGCTGGAGATGGATCTCTCCAGTGGCAGGCCTCAGGGTGGATCTGGTCGCTGGCAAGACGCTGGCTGTTGCAGGACGATGGCAGGCCTCAGGGTGGATCTGGTCGCTGGCAAGACGCTGGCTGTTGCAGGACGATGGCAGGCCTCAGGGTGGATCTGGACGCTGGCAGGACGCTGGCTGTTGCAGGACGATGGCAGGCCTCTGCCTGTATTTTGGTTTTTAGCTCTTGCTGAAGTCAGTACGTCATATGCACACGCACACATAGACTTGCAGACACATGCACACAGACGCACACAAAAAGGGCAATACTCACACTGGCTCTATGGTGGCAGTAGTCTCGCTGTCAGGCCGGGGTCTCGCTGTCAGGCCGGGGTCTCGCTCAGGCTGGCTGGGTCTTGCAGGCAGGCTGGCTGGGTCTTGCAGGCAGGCTGGGTCTTGCTGGGCAGGCTGGAGTCTGGCTGGAGGCTTCTTCTGTGTCTTCTTGCTGGCATATGTGGGGTTGAAGGCCCAGGCCAGGTTTATAAAGATTTGGGGGTCGTCTGGTGATTAGCTACAAAATCCTGAATCTGAGCATGCTCAGTGCAAAAAAACGTATTGCAGCGCTGCATTGCGTCGTACGACGTGTCTCGACGGATCGTCGCTCATAGGCTTCCATTGTAGCAAACAACGCATGCCGCAGGATGCTTCGCGACACGTTTTTTAGGCGGAGACAAAAAAACGTTACAATCTACGTTTTTTCCAGATGACGTGTCGCCAGATGTCGACGCATCCGTCGTACGATGTACACTACGTATGGCAATCCGTCGCAATGCGTCGCCAATACAAGTCTATGGGCAAAAAACGCATCCGTCAGGAGATTTTGCAGGATGCGTTTTTTGCACAAAACAACGGATTTCGACGTCTGGGGAAAAACGCTAGTGTGAAAGTAGCCTAAGTTGAGTGCCAGGTTCTTTGTATTTATTACACATGGTGTGGGAACCTACCTGTGCACCCCAGGAGTAGTGCTCACATTTATTATCCTTGGACTTGAAGGAGAACATGCGTACCATATTGGGACGTGCAGTATATCCCTTGGATGGATAGAAGCTCCATTTGGGGCCTTTTGATCCAGAGGTGTTGGTTATGACCCATCAGCTGTGTACAAATGTCTTTCAGATTAGGTGACCTTCCGTATGTTATAGATAGTTGTATTGTTGTGTAATTGGCAAGTGCTGCATCATTCTTGATTATAGGCCAAAATGTATTCAGAAGATACAAAATGACCTGCTCAAAAAATACCAACATAGGAGGACATAAGGTAGCCAAAGAAAATGTAGGGACAAACAAAATCCTCCAGAGTGGATTCTCATAGAAAATAATTTTATTAAAGTACATAATTTGAATTAAAAAACATAAAAAATTGGAAATGCATCTCAACCACAAAAATGATGAGAAAAAGCACAAACACTGTACATGATAATGATATGGTACAAAGTGCAACAATTCAAATTATGCAGAATAGTGAACATCAAGTAATAATCCGACACAGTTTAAAGAGATATAGAAACATTTGACAATATAAATGGAGTAAAGGTGAGTATAATAGCATCAATACTAGTCATAGAAATAATATGGCCGTTCAAGAATATGGTGTGAAGATTAGGTAAAGTGCATAGCGCAGACAATTTAAAATGAAATATATAGAGATGGTAACTGAATAGAAAACAGCTGATCACACCACCAAATGTTCACACTGTGAACGCATCGGCTAAATCGGCATGAGCTGGCCCGCTGATCTCGGGTGCTCAATCCAGAAAAAGTGCTGACTTGAATCACAAAAGTAAGAAAAAGCAGCAGCACTCACCAATCTTCGGAGCAGGTAATTCTTTATTGTATATCAATCTTCACGGCACGGGGGTGTATTTACAAAGGAGTGTGGTAGCTTAAACGACGGCCGTTTCGCACCGGTCTGGCGCTTCAACGGGTTTAGTGGGTGAGCGGACATGACGCCTGAAGTAGTATGCACATAAAGTGCTGCTCCTCTCAGCCTCACTCGGCCTGTCCACGGTACAAAATTTATTAAAAACAAATACAATGAGTATGAACTATAATAATCTTCTATGCAGCAATCGCTGCCAAAGTGCTTTCAGGCATAATAAATATACATGACCGAGCCACCTATCTCTAGCTCGTCAGAATGAATCTTCATTCAGCTGTATACGGACAATCTCTTTTCTATATGGCTTTAACGGGTTTACCTAGTGGAACACTTATACCATACCCTGCGGCATATTTTATCCGCAAGTTTTTTCAGCCTCCCCATTAATGACATTTACATAAGCAAGACAATATACACATAAATCGAAAGCAAAGAATGCCATAAATATATAGAGATGGATAAATCAATCCAGTATCTAATTGCATATCAAATCTGTCAGTTTTTCATCTGAAGGCTAAGAATATAAAGAAGAAAATCTTATTTTAATTATTAAAGCAGTGTAGTAGGATGAGTGAGATCCAAAGCCTTCAAAGGATAAACAGAGCATAATGTGCACACCAAGACGTGAACTGGTTAAATAGACAGCAGCCGCTGCAACCGAGAGTATCCAAGGTAATCAAGATACAACCTGTCTGATCATTATTAAATAATCACTGCAATAAAAAATGCTTATTTAATTACAGACGCTTATCTGTTTCAGTGCATGCAATCCGAATGTGAACAGTGCCATCTTGAATAAATTATTCAAATACATCACGGGCGTGCCCATATCATCATGCTGCCATAGTGACAGACACAACAGTGTGGCATGCCCAGGGGCTGAGTATACTGAAGACAACCAGGGCAGCGATTATATGGTGTCCGTGTTAGAGACGCTCCAAATTGGAGCGCCACCTACACAGAAAAAAAACCATGGATACAAATGTCATAACCCCAGAGAAATCTCCCATCTCTGAGAACGCTAGTGGAGCTCCAAAAGGTGGCCCCCTAGACCATGACAGCGAACCCTCCTAGGGCGAGTGGATCCGGTGGACCACCCCCTATACAGGGAGCGTTCAGGGGAGGCTCAAGGGAGACTACTGCAGCGGCAGCTAGGACCAAAAGGAGAGGTGTAGAATAAAGAGTAACATGGCAGGAACACAGAAATACGGACAGGACGTAGATGCAGGTATAATCAGAAAGAGCACCGGGAAGACCGGCGGGACTGAGATGATATGAATGGTGAGGACGGCAGGAGTATCTGACACTGGGAGAGGTACGAGATGCAGGCAGGATGGAATGGAGGGGACACGGAGCAGAGAGTAACAGGAGAGATATGAGAGGCAGACTGGTTGACACGACAAAGGCAAAACTGTAAGAAACAAAACAGGAGACACAGGTAGGCAAGAACTAAAAGGAAAACGAAAGGGAAAACAGGTGAGAGGGAGGCGAGGAAAAACACAAAGGACTGAAGATCAATAAGGCAGCTAATAAGAGCAGACTGAGGACTGAGAGACAAGACGTGGGGCCAGAGTCAAATGAAAAACACAAATGACAATCAGGCATCACCAGGAGGAAGAGGTGGCCTGATAAGGAGGACGGCGGCATGCCTTCCGGGTGGAAGTCCTCCAGAGCACAGGGCGCACGAGAGAGAGTGGCTGGGATCAGGGAGATGAATGTGCGCGTACGCTGCCGAACCCAGTGCGCGTGCACCCGAGGAGGACCAGGAGCCGGACGCGCGAGAAGAGCAGAAGACTGGGAACGAGCAGGGACACGACGGGACGCCGCAGCGTGGTAAGTATGAGAAACATGTGGCGAGGCAAGCGGGAGCATAACACCATCGAGTTACAATGATCTCAAATGAGTATGTAAACCCATGGTAATAAAAAGCATGCTCCATAGAGGTAGTTCATGCTTGGAAACCCCTATACACGGCAATATCCCATAATGAGTTAAATAAACAAGAGGGGAAAAAATAAATATATATGACCATATACATGTATCGTGTACATATATGAATGCCTGCATGTGCATATATACAAACGTCCACTAAAGCATACACAGTCTAATGATAAAAAAAAAAGGGGGATCCCTGCACGGTTATTGAAAAATAAAATACCAAGGTTTGGGATATCAAGTCATAATGATGAAAGATCTATCCTACATTCATTCCCTAAATCCAGGATGTATATCAAGTATCTCCACAATTAGGAAAACATATGACATATAACGCATAACAAAACAGAGACAAACAATAGCATGCGGGACATAAAATACGCACACACATACATGTGGGCCCACAAAAAACAAAAAAACACAAAACTTTTTTTTAAAAATTGCAAGGGAGTGATAATGACCAAAAAGGATTCAGTGCACTCGTTGAAAAACAGAGATTGAACCCTGATATCTAGGGAGGGCTGATAAAGAAAAAAGGTGTCACTAGAGAACTACAGGGTGAGTGCACAATGATAGTGTGCAAGGGAGAGTGCATAAAATGTGCACTTGAAATGGTATTCGTGTGAATATCAGCTTATAAAAAAGTGATCAAGGACTTAGAAGTGTAAAAAGTGACAAGAGGATTAGAAATATCTAATAAATAAACTGCAAGTGAAAGACGCAAAGATAATAAATGAATACATACCACCACTTTGTTTTGTTTTTCCCAACAAGTGGACTAAGAACACAACAGAATAATCTTGTACATTATAGTACTTGGTCACTCAAGTCATAGGTATGCACATTTATCAAAGAAATATTGAAGTAACAATATCTAAAAGTGGGTGACTGAAAAAATCCCAGTATATATAAATACTCTTTGAAGGACTTCCAAAATATTGGATGGTGACTTCCAAAATATTGGGTAGTGACACATGTGAAAAATAATGTAGATAAGTGCCATTAAAAAAGCTTCTAGAGTTACATTGTCCAACATTAGAATAAAGCAAATTAAGGAAATGTCCACAAGAATCCAACGGTATCCCCTATCGGGTGGACCAGAGTGGTACATGAGTGGTTCCCCAAACACTAAAGTCAGTACATCCAGATTAAGGACCTCACACAGACAGGCTATTGATATATCTGTGAGGATAAATGATCACAAAGAGCGAGTTCTCTTTAGGCGAATGTCTCCTGTATCATGGAATATATACAACAGGGTTTTCCAGTACGAGAGGGAGTACCACTGGTATGAAGAAAAAGAGCAAGAGCTAGCCCAGGTGGATGTCCAACAGCTCCAGAGCAGTCCATTCCAATACTATAAAAGAGAATTGGTGAGAAAAAAATTAAAACGATAAAAACACATCACTTCTATATCACAAGAAGGAAGCGTAGCTCAGGACTTCATTGAGGCCTTTCGAGCAGACAGTCTGTAGTTTCCATATACATTTTGTCTCTAGCTGAGACAACATCTTCTTGATGTCGCCTCCACGGTGATTCATCAAAATGCAGTCAATTCCGATCACTTTAAGAAGTTTGTAATTGCATTTGTGTATAATATAAGTGTCTTGGGATCGGTTTTAATGAAATCACATCTGTAGCTTTCTCCGCATTGATGTTATCCAGAACATGTTCCCGTATTCTAGTGCGTAACTTTCTAGTGGTGAGTCCAACAAATAAGATTGCAAGGACATGTTGCGTAATAGATGACACCTTCTGTATTGCAGGTAATATGTTTCAATATTTTAAACTCCTTAGTCCTATCACTAGAATGAAAGATGGCATCTCTTCTCATATTCGGACAAGCCACACAGGACCCACAAGGGAAGAAACCGGGTCTAGGTCCTCCGGTACCAAATATGTTTTGTGGTTTGGTCCCCATATAGTTGCTTTTGACCAAATGGTCCCTGAGATTTCTAGCCCTTCTAAAACTGATAAATTGGTGACCAAAGACATATTTTTGCAACACCCCATTGGAAATTAGTAGGGGCCAAAATTTTGAAAGGGCATTTCTCATGTTGGGATGGTGTTCATTAAACTGGGAAATGAATCTCTCCTGATCACTTGCGACTTTCTTGACACGAGGTTGACGTAGGTCTCCTCTTTCCATGTTTAACGCTCTTCTGAGGCCTTTTCGGATCGATCTCCTACTGTAACCTCTATCCATAAATCTTCTGGAGAGTTCACTTGACTGACGTCTGTAGGTCTTCACTTTCGCCTTCCAATTCCTCGAGGATCTCAATAGCCTGCAATTCCTGTGTTGTCCATTCCGGGTCCTTAGAGTTCGATTTGTCATGGATCTTCTTAAGGACTAATTTTCTTGCAAAAAGATAGTGCTGTAGTCTGTTGGGGTTTTTTACTCGTTCTTGATTCTTCTGTCCATAATATCGTTTTTCACGATATGGGCCTCTTTCTTTTCCCCTCAGATCATAATAATGAGTACCGGAGGGTTTCTCACCTGTCCTTACTTCAGAAGAGACCGATGATACAGATGGGAGATGGATGAATTCCGCTGTCTTCTTACTTTGTCATTCCATCTGTAGACTCTGGAAGATTGGTAGTCCAACAGAACACGTGTAAATTTGGTCATCTTCATCTCTTGGATCTCTTTTTCCCATGTAGTAAATGACAGATCCATCTCCTTCCTGAAAGTTTCCAGTTGATTGACAGATAATACCTCTTTAATTTTCTTTTGGAGGTCTTCAATCTCGAGTTCAAGAGCATCAATGCTTCTTTTGTCATGACCAATCAATAGTTCAATCATGGATCGTGAGCAGTTGTTACATGCCTCTTCCCATTTTTGGCGGAAGATACCATCCTCAACCTGGACAGCTGGTGTCACCCTAACCCGAAGACCTCTTGGTATCATATTCTTTGCAAGATGGTTTTCAAGAGAGGCCTTATTCCACCACAATTTTAATCTTTAATTCATAAGCAATTTGGAGGAATTAATAAAGCCCTGAGCTGTCTAACCCATCACTTGTGGTGGGTGTTGCATCTCCTTTGAATAATGAATTGATCTAAGCTAACCAGGTGGTGTCCCTGGCTCGTACATCCATAGTGAGCTCAAAAAACGGTGTACCCCTTAACGCGCGTTTCAATATTCAATCTTCCTCAGAAGAGGTGCATGTATTAAATACAGATCTCATTTGCGACCATTTTTGATTATATGTGGAAATAAATCTCACCTGATTGTTGGTAGTCTACTTGTTCGAGGACATAGTAAATCTGTCTTGTTTGAGTGCAGTAGTCATTGGCAGCCACTTTTGATGTTCCTTTTGGAGTATCCTCTTTCCTTAAACCTTTTGGTGAGGTCACGTTCCTATTCCTGAAATGTCAGATGACAATTCTTAAGGACCCGCAGAATTTGTTCATGTTGTTATTCCTCTGATGCAGTGTACAGGGTGGGATGATGATGCATCTACACTAGTGGCCAAAATTGTGGATACTCTTCAAATTTTTGCCATTTTTTAAAAAGTTTTTAACATGCAAAGTGTTTATAACAATAATGCCACAAGTAATCTAAGGTAGATTAGAACACCTCTACATAGAAAAAGATCACCTTAATACGAAATATCTCATCACTTCTATAAGAACAGCGGAATGGCCGAATCAAAATATTACGTCCTAATATGTTAATTTCATGCTATCCATATGTGTTTTCTTTAGTAGCGTGTAGGGTACCCTTTGGTATTGATAACAGCTTACCATCTCTGGCATTGATTCAACAAGACTTCTCAGATTCTCTGTGAGTATAACATGGTACCAGAAACTTATAACGGCTGCGATCAATGCCTGTTTTGTTGCTTGGTCGCTTACTAGAAGCCAATCGCTTTAATCTTGACCACAAATTTTCGATAGGATTCAGATCAGGACTGTTTCCTGGCCAGGAAAGCATAGAAAATGGTTCACTTTCAAATCATTTTAAACATTGCCTTGCAGTGTCACATGGTGCTCCATCCTGTTGAAAAATAACTTTGGTCTGTTCCTTGCCAAGGTCACAAATTAATGGGATGAGACGACATGAATATACGTATTTTGCAGCATTTACAGTTCCCTCAAGGACCTGTATTCTCCTAATTCCATGTCAGGACATAAAGCCCCATATCATAACACTCTCAGGATATTTTATTATAGCTGTCTTACACTCTGGAAGACAGTCTTCATTTGACCTTCTCCGAACAAAACTGACTCCGTCACTTACAAAAATTGATATTCTCGTTTCATCGATCCAGGTTGCTTTCTTACAATCTTCAGTTGTCCAGCTAATATGTTCTTTGGCCCCGGGAATTATTACTTCTCCATTTAAGATTTAGGAATGTCTTTTTCCTTGGTGTTTGTGCTTTCAGACCGGCATTAAGTAATCGGCGACGAACTGTTCTATCAGACACTGAAACTCCTCCATCGTGCAAGAACTGGTTGAGTTCCTTGGCTGATGCTCTTCTGTTTTGCAAGGCTAACCTAACAATTCCTCTCTCTGTTTTTGGAGTTGTTGCCTTTTTCTTTCCTATTCCACTCTTAGTTTTGATGCTGCGACTGTCAGCAGAATGTGAATACAGCGTTTGCACTCAAGAAGCAGTGACTCCACTACTCATCTAAGCGGCAGTTTCTCCAAAACTGTATCCCTCCTTCCTCAAAGCAATAGCCGTAGCTGTTTTTTGGAGACCAATCAGACCTCTTTGTGGCTGGCATGATTAAAATATAAAAAAAAAACAATCACTCAGGAGTTTGTGAGCTCAAAATAAACATTTATAATGATTGTTAAAAAATTAAATTGAAATATTAATAAGATGCAAGAAATTAAAGCCTGTAGGACCTATACTGAAAGGATCAAGTGACTGTAGCTTTAAAACATTATTTTTCATTTAATGCAGTGTGTTATGGCACGTGGCCATGTGGTTAATTGTCTAATAAGGCAGCACACTGTGGCGCTAAACCCTGCAAACATGAAACATGAAAATTAAATTGCATTACTGCACTATAAATATGAAAAACTGAGAAAGTTTAGCTCATAAATTGGCCAATTTACGTGTACAGTACCTTGTAACCACATTAAGGCATTTCTCGTATACAAGGTCCTAGCAATGCCTTTCCTCTCTGAGAATAAATGTGGTTAATTGGTAATGCGTATCAAATTGGTGGGTGGCCCTGTGATGGAAGCCTGGGCTTGTTCTGCTCAGCAGATCTACTGCTGAGGGTTACTATATATTGGGAAGGCTTCTAGGTGATTTGGAAAAAAAAGTTGTGAAAACAAGTCAAGATCCTGATGAATCAGAATCGACAACAATCAGCACAATTGTGTTTAATTTTTTTTTTGTCTTGTACCAAAAAAAAACATTTGGATGTAATTTAAATAAAGAATTTTTTTGGCTTACTTTCTTTTGTTTCTTTCTAGATGAAAAAAAAGGGGTGTGTTTTAACAAATGTACTATTCTCTATCATACTGCAGTGAACACATAACAATAACACAACCCCCATTCCATAATCCAGTGCCCATATACCCAGGACAGCGTCAGACATAGAGGCCTTGTCCCCATTGGCTAAAAACCAGAGAATAATTTTTGAAAAACAAGCTTATTTGAACAACAAAAAAAATTTGAAAATTTAATAATAGATTTTTTTAATTTGAAAGAAAGTTAACAGCCCCTTGTCAAGGCAACGTGCAACTGGAGCATTGCCAGAAAATTTTGAGTCTACTGCAGATTTGTATAATCTGGCGAATACCCGTAGTTTGTAGGGTCTGTGTGTGAACTTTGGCCCAGTTGTTGATTTGTTCCTCTCTCTGTATAACTTCCTTGTTGACTGCTGCCAAAATATTGCGGTCTTGAAGGTGGTTCCGGTGTTCTTTGTCAGGGCCTAAACAGTCCCAACACCCCCATTAGAACCTCGTTATAAGGAACAATTGGAGCAGGGTCCTCCAGAGCGGTGAGGGACATCTGGACCATAAACATAAAAAGAGATTGCCTATCCGGTGGCAGTGAGCGAGTCTTCCTTGCTACAGTAAATGCAAAAGAATCACAATGATCCTCGCAAGAAGACTTTTTAAGTAAATCCAGGGTGTCCGTTGCTATTTGAACTGTTTGATCATCATTGCTCTTCTTTTTTTTTTTTTTTTTTTTCTCTGCTGCCATCTGATAGGTAGCTCTCTTCTCCATTGCCACAGCTTCGGCGGAACCAGATGCTCCTGCAGCTGCTGAAGCGGATGTGGATGCAGCAGCTGCTGAACATGTGGCACCAGCAGAAGCTGTGGTAACGGATGGAGAACTGGTCCCTCCAGAGGAACTGCCTGCTCCATCCTCTGTGTCGGTGTCATCCACATCAGCCGTTGACATGTTTCCTTCCGTCCTGTGAGAAACAAACAGAACAATAATTAATACAGAATTTTAGAAGGCTGCGAAGGAGCAAAGTCTTACATGCAGCAAATAGGCTGCTACGTCAACATGTATGTCCACTATTTTGCTTCTCTAGTGATGACGCCTGTTTTCATGTAAGTCATGCGTTACCACATGTTATAAATAAATTATCTTGTGGAGTGGAAGCGCCAACGCAAAATAAATAGAAAAGGAAGTGGTGTCAAGACACACAACGCATGTGTGGTTCCGTAGGGTAGGTATGACACCTTTGTCTTTAGAAGCATAGTGCAGACGGGATTTATGTAAATCCTGTCTTCACTATACTATCACATCTTGATGCAGCGTGTTTAACGCGGTGGCAGGACACAGGGTTGAATACATTGCCAACTGTGCAAGTGCACATGGAAACAGGCTACATGTATATTTGTGGTTTCTAAATTACCTCCGCAATGTCCGGCTGGTGATAAGAAACTGTAGTTCGTCGTAAAATGGGAATGTTTTACTACTTGGTGACGAGCCACTTCTATCGCAGGTATTGATGTACTTGTTAAACCTGTCTCTGACGGAGCGCCACCTTTGCTTCACATCTTTTTCTATAAAAAATTAAAAGAAACGAAATTTTTTTTTTAGATATATAATCAAAGTACATTTGTAATACAAATCAATTATTAATTACTAAATAAAATTATGATTACCAATTTGCAGTTGCTTTGACCCTGGATAGGAGTCCCATTCCGGAAAAAGGTCACGGAATATTTTGGTCCATGCAAGTTCACAGAAATACTTGTCTTTGTAAGACTCATCCGCAGGGTCCCAAAGGGCAGGGTAATCACGAACCTACAATGAATACAATAGTGTCATTTCATACTATATCGAACAGCAAAGTAATGTTAAAGAAATGTTTTTCAAAAATTGGAATATATTTAAATATCACCCCTACAGTAACCCAAGGACAAACAAGAAACCCAAACACCGAATTATACCCTGAAAAAACCAAACACAAGATAACGGTTGCCCTAACAGAGAACACAGTGTTGTAACTTCAAACTCATTGGCAACTGTCCCAAAGGGCTAATTTAAACTTGCAATAAACACGTCCGTGTGTCGCAGGTTAAAAACAAGCTACATGTGTTGCTGGGTGGGCTCACGATAAGCTCTGGATTGCCGGTGCCACAGCTTGTTTTCAACCTGCAAGACACTGCCGTGTGTCTCGCAAGTGGAAATGAGCCTTAATCCCAACACTCTAGCTTTCAAAACCATAACCCTAATCTCAACACCAACCCTAATAACAATCCAACCCCTAAGCTAAACACTATTTTACCCAAAAAGGTATTAAATAGGCGATGTGGCCTAAATTAGCGTGGCCTACAGTGGAAATATCAGCAACAGAGTGGGAAAGCAGACAGCTGTGGGCCAATAATTGTAGCCCGGGAAGGGGTGAAAATACCCCTGGCTGTTCCCAGGCCATGAATATAAGCCCACAGCTGTCTGCGTAGCCTTTCTGGCTCTCAAATATAGGGAGAGCCCCCCAAAAAAAGTGTTGGGGTCCCCGTATATTCTTAGGCCAGAAAGGCTACGCAGACAGCCATGGGCTTATATTCATAGCCTAGGAAAGGGGCCATGGATATTTGCTTCCCCCCCCCCCCCCGGCTACAAATGGAAGCCCGCAGCCGCCCCAGAAAAGGCGCATCAAAAAGATGCGCCAATTCCGGCACTTAGCCCCTCTCTTCCCACTCCCGTGTAGCGGTGGGATATGGGTTAATGAAGGGTTAATGCCACCTTGCTATTGTCAATAAGACGCCTCTCCATTATTAATCCTATGAAAGGGTTAAAAAAAAAAAACACTAGAAAAAAATATTTTAATGAAATAATGACACACACTTTTTGACCATTATTTTATTTTACTCTCAATCCAACAGAAGACCCTCGACCTGAAAAAGAATTAAACAAATAAATAAATAAATAATAAAAAAAAAATTCATACTCCCTGGCCCTGTCCGCAGAAATCCATCGAGGGTCCCACGAAGATCTGCCATGGAGAACAGACACATCCGGAGATGTGTCTGCTCTCCATGGCTGCAGCAACACACTGACAAAAGCTATGGCTCCTGTCAGTGTGTAAATGCACATGCGCGAGAGTTTACCGGCGTTCATTGACCCGGTAATCTCACTTTACGGCAGTGCTGCGTGGGAAAGTTCACACGCAGCTGTACTGTCGTAAATAGAGACGCCGGAGCTGCTGAACTCCGGGAAAGTACGCGATACACTGTTAGGAGCTTTGCTCCTGGTAGTGTATCACCGGAGAGCA
This sequence comes from Ranitomeya imitator, assembly GCF_032444005.1. NCBI lineage: Eukaryota > Metazoa > Chordata > Amphibia > Anura > Dendrobatidae > Ranitomeya > Ranitomeya imitator. The sequence goes on from NC_091285.1 coordinate 690,930,844, forward strand.
AGCGATTGGCGTGGGACACTCTGTATTGGATTCTGTGGACAGGGAGTATGGATTTGGTTTATTTTTTTTGGATTTTGTCCTAGGGGCGAGGGCTTCGCGTACCAGTGTGCTGTATGTTGAGTATGTACTCTATGTTCTATGTTGTACGTACTGTGTGTGATGTATGTTACGTGTATTGTCTGTGTAGGTGTTTTGTGTTACTTACAATTGTGCTAAGTCGCAGTAAACACATGGACAACTCTCCCATCCTATACCGGATGGGAGTAGTAATCCCATATGGCGACTTGGCACAATTGGGTGGCACTATCGTCGCATGGGGACACACACACACACACACCCACACACACAGACTTCACACACTTATACACAGACACACATACACAGATACACACATACATACCAAATCGATCAAACGACCGACATCGATCCCCATGCGACAATATCCCTCCATGCTGACAGCCACACTCCGCCCACACACTTCCTCCCGCTTCCCTGCTGCAGCGGTTTCTACACCCAAAACCGCATAAAACCCGCAGATACTTTTTCATCTGCGGGTTTTACTGCGGGTTTGACCCTCACAATGGAGGTCTATGGGTGCAGAACCGCTGCAGTTCCGCAGAAAGAAGTGACCTGCTGCGGAATGTAAACCGCTGCGTTTGTGCGAGTTTTTTTCTGCAGCATGTGCACAGCGGTTTGCGGTTTCCATAGGTTTACATGTAAATGTAAACGCAATGGAAACTGCAGCGGACCCGCAGCGGCAAAATCGCTGCGGTTCCGCGGTAAAAACCGCAACGTGTGAACATGGCCTAAGAGAAAGAGATTTTACGGTGAATACACAAAAATCTCCTTTTTGCCTCTGCTTGCGCCCTCTCCTGGTCCTGGATCTAATTTGCTCTCGGTTAAGGAAAAAAAATCACTGGACATGTACAGTGGAGAAAAAAAGTATTTAGTCAGTCAGCAATAGTGCAAGTTCCACCACTTAAAAAGATGAGAGGCGTCTGTAATTTACATCATAGGTAGACCTCAACTATGGGAGACAAACTGAGAAAAAAAATCCAGAAAATCACATTGTCTGTTTTTTTATCATTTTATTTGCATATTATGGTGGAAAATAAGTATTTGGTCAGAAACAAAATTTCATCTCAATACTTTGTAATATATCCTTTGTTGGCAATGACAGAGGTCAAACGTTTTCTGTAAGTCTTCACAAGGTTGCCACACACTGTTGTTGGTATGTTGGCCCATTCCGCCATGCAGATCTCCTCTAGAGCAGTGATGTTTTTGGCTTTTCGCTTGGCAACACGGACTTTCAACTCCCTCTAAAGGTTTTCTATAGGGTTGAGATCTGGAGACTGGCTAGGCCACTCCAGGACCTTGAAATGCTTCTTACGAAGCCACTCCTTCGTTGCCCTGGCGGTGTGCTTTGGATCATTGTCATGTTGAAAGACCCAGCCACGTTTCATCTTCAATGCCCTTGCTGATGGAAGGAGGTTTGCACTCAAAATCTCACGATACATGGCCCCATTCATTCTTTCATGTACCCGGATCAGTCGTCCTGGCCCCTTTGCAGAGAAACAGCCCCAAAGCATGATGTTTCCACCACCATGCTTTACAGTAGGTATGGTGTTTGATGGATGCAACTCAGTATTCTTTTTCCTCCAAACACGACAAGTTGTGTTTCTACCAAACAGTTCCAGTTTGGTTTCATCAGACCATAGGACATTCTCCCAAAACTCCTCTGGATCATCCAAATGCTCTCTAGCAAACTTCAGACGGGCCCGGACATGTACTGGCTTAAGCAGTGGGACACGTCTGGCACTGCAGGATCTGAGTCCATGGTGGCGTAGTGTGTTACTTATGGTAGGCCTTGTTACATTGGTCCCAGCTCTCTGCAGTTCATTCACTAGGTCCCCCCGTGTGGTTTGGGGATTTTTGCTCACCGTTCTTGTGATCATTCTGACCCCACAGGGTGGGATTTTGCGTGGAGCCCCAGATTGAGGGAGATTATCAGTGGTCTTGTATGTCTTCCATTTTCTAATTATTGCTCCCACTGTTGATTTCTTCACTCCAAGCTGGTTGGCTATTGCAGATTCAGTCTTCCCAGCCTGGTGCAGGGCTACAATTTTGTTTCTGGTGTCCTTTGACAGCTCTTTGGTCTTCACCATAGTGGAGTTTGGAGTCAGACTGTTTGAGGGTGTGCACAGGTGTCTTTTTATACTGATAACAAGTTTAAACAGGTGCCATTACTACAGGTAATGAGTGGAGGAAAGAGGAGACTCTTAAAGAAGAAGTTACAGGTCTGTGAGAGCCAGAAATCTTGATTGTTTGTTTCTGACCAAATACTTATTTTCCACCATAATATGCAAATAAAATGATGAAAAAACAGACAATGTGATTTTCTGGATTTTTGTTTCTCAGTTTGTCTCCCATAGTTGAAGTCTACCTATGATGTAAATTACAGACGCCTCTCATCTTTTTAAGTGGTGGAACGTGCACTATTGCTGACTGACTAAATACTTTTTTGCCCCACTGTATCCCTGTGCCTGGTGGATCGCCTGAGACCTCTGGAGCGCGACATGTTAATGGCATAAGATGCCCGTTCCCCCGGTGTCTCCTTTTGAAGGCTCTTTGTTGATCAAAGTCAGCCTGATCCCTTTAAAATTTGGATCTTTTCCTCTGCATGATTTCCCTGTCATATTTGTCTAAACGTTCTTTAAGCTTAATTTTAAATGGTCGAACTTGTGAACTCTCATGAGATTTGACAAGTTTCGCCTCAAGATCCTTAATCCCTACTTTCACTTTGGCCAAAAGTTCCCTATCATTTTCTATCAACATAATGTGTGAACAGCGAAGCAAGCCTTGTTCCCAGGTATTACAAAACGTAGGAGGAGGCTTCTAGGCCGGGTAGATAGGAACTTTCAAGCCTCGTGGAACTATATTGAGCTTGACATATTCTTCCAGACAACGGTTATTCCATAGTATTGGATTTGTTGTTTAACCAGTAGCGCTAGAGGGGTCCCTGCTGCAAATAAGACAATGCCACTAAATTGTCCCAATGTCTAAATGGATAAACCGAAAAAATAGTATATTTGCGCTATGGGGTGCCCTGTATAAATCCGTCCAATGGTCAATGAAGTGTGGTGAATAAAATCTAAATAAAACCACAAGTAATGCTGGATTATGAATACAAGACTTGGGATAAAAACAAAGAACTTTGGATGAAAGTCACAGCTTGTAGCATTAGTATAACTATCTAGCCTTTGCCGGCTGTCATGTAATTTATATCATTCCCCCGCTAGTTAAACATATCCCAGGTGAATGAACAGTCGGATATAGTCTGTATAAATACGTTAGAACCCTTAGGTTCTTTATAGAGAAACCTGTGGTGTCTTATAGCCGTTTCAATCGCTGATGGCTGTGGTTATTACCAGAGAGTCTTCCTGTGATGTAAAGTCCACGATTCAGTGCTTGAATGTAGAAGATCCGGGGGCCCTCTCCCGGCCGGTGACAGGCCACCCTCGGGAAAGTTCACCCGCGTGCAGCGGGAATGTGATGCCGCTGTAAGAGCCAGTAGGTGCACTGAACAAACAGGACCTTTTGTGACGTCACGGTCACGTGATCACTCACGTGACTGGCTACAGGGTGCACAATGGACCAATCTTCCTACGCGTTTTGGAATTCTCGGATTCCTTCGTCAGGGATGGTCCATAGAGGGTCGGTCTTGAGTGCTTTTTTACATGCCGGCGATCATGCGGCCTCTTCATACATTAAAGTCAAATAACTATTTCACTTTTAAGGCCCTTGGGTATCAAAGTGTCTAACTCAAAGATCATTCTACTCTCTTCACGGGACATTTGCTGGATGTAGTTGCCCTTTCTCCAGCTTTTTTGGACTATTTTCAGACCTGTGAAGGTAGTGCCTTTGGATGAGCCCCCATGACAGATCATAAAGTGGTTTGATAGTGGGTGACCAGTGAATTTTTTATTTATATTCCGCAGGTGTTCACTCATTCTAACATGCAATGGTCGCTTAGTTCTTCCTATGTACAGTTTTCCACATGGGCATTTTATTGAATATTACCCCTTCTGTAGTACATGTGATGAAGTCCTTGATCTTCAGCTCAGTGGTTCAATTAGAAATGGAACCTTGTTTTTTTGTGTTTAATTTCCTGCAGGATTTACATTTTTGGCATGGAAAAAACCTGGATTTTTTTGTTGGAAAAAGTGTGTTCATGTGGGGCAAGTGACTTTGGGGGCTATTTTGTTGCCAAGATTATTAGCCTTCCTATAAATAAATTTTTGGTAGGTTGGGTAGTGGATCACTAATAGTCTTATCTTCCTTCAAGATGTCCCAATGTTTGACTGTTCTTAAAATGTGGGTATTAGCATTGAATTGAGTAATGATCGGGACTTCCTCCATTATTACATCGTTATCCGCTTTCACCTTATTTTGGAGTACTGTAGTTGCGTTCTGGGTCTCTTCATTTCTTTGGCCCGGATTAAGGTTTTTTTGGTATATCCCATTTGGGCAAATTTGTAAATCAAGAGATCTGCTTCTTGATCAAAGTCCTGTATCTTTGAGCAATTTTTGTGGGCCTGAATTAGTTGGCTTTTAGGAACATTTAGTAGCCAGCTCGGAAGGTGGCAGCTGTCCAGATAAATGTAATTGACATCAGTGAGTTTATGATATGTCCAAGTTTGAATTTTGCCTTTTCGATGAATATATTCAAATCTAAAAAAAATTAATGGAATCTAGGCTGATGGTCTAGGCAGTGTAAGCGGTTTATACCTTGTGGGAATAAAAGGACTAGAAATAGGAAAAACCCAATGTGGCTAAACAAAGAAGTAAGACAGGCAATTAACAGTAAAAAGAAAGCATTTGCACTACTAAAGCAGGATGGCACCATTGAAGCTCTAAAAAACTATAGGGAGAAAAATACTTTATCTAAAAAACTAATTAAAGCTGCCAAAAAGGAAACAGAGAAGCACATTGCTAAGGAGAGTAAAACTAATCCCAAACTGTTCTTCAACTATATCAATAGTAAAAGAATAAAAACTGAAAATGTAGGCCCCTTAAAAAATAGTGAGGAAAGAATGGTTGTAGATGACGAGGAAAAAGCTAACATATTAAACACCTTCTTCTCCACGGTATTCACGGTGGAAAATGAAATGCTAGGTGAAATCCCAAGAAACAATGAAAACCCTATATTAAGGGTCACCAATCTAACCCAAGAAGAGGTGCGAAACCGGCTAAATAAGATTAAAATAGATAAATCTCCGGGTCCGGATGGCATACACCCACGAGTACTAAGAGAACTAAGTAATGTAATAGATAAACCATTATTTCTTATTTTTAGTGACTCTATAGCGACAGGGTCTGTTCCGCAGGACTGGCGCATAGCAAATGTGGTGCCAATATTCAAAAAGGGCTCTAAAAGTGAACCTGGAAATTATAGGCCAGTAAGTCTAACCTCTATTGTTGGTAAAATATTTGAAGGGTTTCTGAGGGATGTTATTCTGGATTATCTCAATGAGAATAACTGTTTAACTCCATATCAGCATGGGTTTATGAGAAATCGCTCCTGTCAAACCAATCTAATCAGTTTTTATGAAGAGGTAAGCTATAGACTGGACCACGGTGAGTCATTGGACGTGGTATATCTCGATTTTTCCAAAGCGTTTGATACCGTGCCGCACAAGAGGTTGGTACACAAAATGAGAATGCTTGGTCTGGGGGAAAATGTGTGTAAATGGGTTAGTAACTGGCTTAGTGATAGAAAGCAGAGGGTGGTTATAAATGGTATAGTCTCTAACTGGGTCGCTGTGACCAGTGGGGTACCGCAGGGGTCAGTATTGGGACCTGTTCTCTTCAACATATTCATTAATGATCTGGTAGAAGGTTTACACAGTAAAATATCGATATTTGCAGATGATACAAAACTATGTAAAGCAGTTAATACAAGAGAAGATAGTATTCTGCTACAGATGGATCTGGATAAGTTGGAAACTTGGGCTGAAAGGTGGCAGATGAGGTTTAACAATGATAAATGTAAGGTTATACACATGGGAAGAGGGAATCAATATCACCATTACACACTGAACGGGAAACCACTGGGTAAATCTGACAGGGAGAAGGACTTGGGGATCCTAGTTAATGATAAACTTACCTGGAGCAGCCAGTGCCAGGCAGCAGCTGCCAAGGCAAACAGGATCATGGGGTGCATTAAAAGAGGTCTGGATACACATGATGAGAGCATTATACTGCCTCTGTACAAATCCCTAGTTAGACCGCACATGGAGTACTGTGTCCAGTTTTGGGCACCGGTGCTCAGGAAGGATATAATGGAACTAGAGAGAGTACAAAGGAGGGCAACAAAATTAATAAAGGGGATGGGAGAACTACAATACCCAGATAGATTAGCGAAATTAGGATTATTTAGTCTAGAAAAAAGACGACTGAGGGGCGATCTAATAACCATGTATAAGTATATAAGGGGACAATACAAATATCTCGCTGAGGATCTGTTTATACCAAGGAAGGTGACGGGCACAAGGGGGCATTCTTTGCGTCTGGAGGAGAGAAGGTTTTTCCACCAACATAGAAGAGGATTCTTTACTGTTAGGGCAGTGAGAATCTGGAATTGCTTGCCTGAGGAGGTGGTGATGGCGAACTCAGTCGAGGGGTTCAAGAGAGGCCTGGATGTCTTCCTGGAGCAGAACAATATTGTATCATACAATTATTAGGTTCTGTAGAAGGACGTAGATCTGGGTATTTATTATGATGGAATATAGGCTGAACTGGATGGACAAATGTCTTTTTTCGGCCTTACTAACTATGTTACTATGTTACTATGTATGGTTCCCTGTAAAATTAAAAAAATAATCATTTTTATTTAATTCACTGATTAAAATTTGTCACTAAAATGGGGCCGCCGGACCAAATAAAAACAATATCTATAAAACGCTTCCACAGGACCAGGTTCATACGTAGGGACTCCTGTTTATACATTTTTTTTGCTCCCATCTCCCCACGTATAAGTTAGCGTAGATTGGTGCGAACCTGGTACCCATGGCAGTCCTCCATTGCTGGGAGTAGTAGTGTGTTTCGTAACGAAAATAGTTGTCAGTATGAATTGCAAACCGTCCAGAATGAAGGACACTTGGTCCATAGTAATCTGATACCCTGTTTTTGTGCCGTAATCAAATCATTTAAGTGGGTAAAATCCAAATCTTGATTACTATTGGTCACTTCTGAAAAAAACATTTGAAGACTGAGCCCTCCAAGCTGCTTCTCTCGTGTCCCAATCCATGTGGGTCCAACGCACAAGGACTCACAATGAGACCACCATACACAAAAAATATATATACCAACATAAATATAAAGCTCCAATAAGCCGTGTGCTGCCCAGTAGAAAACACCAGCCGGTGTATGAATGGTTAAAGCGAAAAAATGTGCACAAGGCACACTACAAAATAAACTAGATGGGCATTTCCTGAAGGAAATACATGGTGCTTGAACAGCGCTGCCAGCTTTACAGCAGTGTATCAGGTGTCGACTGTAAGAAAGTAACGTTAGAATATGAATGTTGTGTATAGCGATGGCACAACCTGGGATGGGTAGTATATGCAGCCAATGGGAGTGATGTCACCATCATATAATATTGGGTGCAGGATGAAGGACCTGTGTGATGTCACCACCATTAGCTTCAAGGGGACGCTGGGACCCACAATGCTGAAATGAACAGGGTTCGGATACTTGTGAAGAACAAGCAGACTGTCCTAGGCAGAGTCTGTATGTAAGAAATTGTGGCTGCTCCGTTTGATCTCACTAGAAATTCTGATTGCAACGAATAATCTCTGTAGCAGCGAGTTCTCACAGGTAGACTCTGCTGATGTGGGCGGCACGGTGGCTCAGTGGTTAGCACAGCAGCACTGGAGTCCTGGGTTCAAACCCCACCAAGGACAACATCTGCAAAGAGTTTGTGTGGGTTTTCTCTGGGTTCTCCGGTTTCCTCCCACATTCCAAAGACATACGGATATGGAATTTAGATTGTGAGCCTCATCAGTGATGATAATGTGTGCAACCTGTAAAGCGCTGCGGAATATGTTAGCGCTATATAAAAATAAAGATTATTATAAAAAATAAAGATTATTAATGTAAAGTCTCTGCTTTTGGCAGATTTTAATAGGGACGGCCATAATGGAAACAAACTATTTTTATGTAGCTAATGAAGTCACATTTAGGGCTAATACACAGTCAGAATAAATAATTGGTCGAATTCGGATGTAATAATCGGAGTGTGTACTATCCCTTATAAAGCAGTGTATAAGTGTACACATACTACAGTATGATTACTGACATATAGCTTTAAAATCACAGGAAAACGAAATAGAATGTTTTATGCCAAGTCAGAGAGCAGGACGCCTGTGCCAGTCCTGCACCGCGCACCAGATGCTCTTACGCTTCACGCCCCTGTGACAATATGAAGTAAAAACACAAACAACTTTGTAAATTGTAGATGGGTGGTGGAGACGGCTTTTAATAAATCAGAAACTCGCCCATTTTAAAAATTAAAACCATTTAAATGGAACAGGAAGCCGGGTGCCACACAGACGTTTGGCGTGCACTAGTGCCTTCCCATATAATTATATCCACTCCGTTAAAATATACCGTCAGGTGACTTAATAACAATACATCAAGAATAAACATCCAATATGAAGCAACATGTAAAAAAAAAAATATATATATATATATATATAAATATATATATAATATATATATATATATATATATTATATATATATATATATTTTCTTTTTTATATTATCATATATTCTTTTTATAATCCTTTTTTTTTCTTTTTTTTTTTTATAAGGGGGTTACAATTAAATCCATAAATACAGAGTTCATAACAATACATGGGTTGGAGGACAGGACAGAAAACACACCTGGTGGGAAGAGAAGAATTCTTATGCTGTAGACGCTATATCCAATGTCGGGAGCGGTGTCCTTACAGGTTCTCATACACATCCACAGTCTGCAGATACTCGGCCGAGCAGCTGCTCTACGTGTCTGTACCCTGATAGACCGGGCACTGAACATCTGCTCGGTCAGTTGGAGAGATACTGCACCACTGTACATCAGTCATTTCAGTATCGTGCTCGGCCATTCATTGACGCTAGCACTCAACCGCGGCAATGAAGGTCTATGGCCATGGCCACCACTCGGTCGAGCAGGTGGACGCAGCAGCCGCTCAGTGTAAGGGCGGCTTTCAATTGACAGCCACTCGGCCACAGCAGCGATCGACCACAGCTGAGCGGCTGTCATGTGACAAGTGTGAAGGTCCTGTAAGGGCATATACCAGGCCATGACAGCGGGAGGGAAGCTAGCCATACCAATTACAATTATATTAAAGGAAAAGCCTGCACGGACAGCGAGCTAATCCCCATTATCCGCTCTACACACCGTCCCTATGATCACGGTCTATAACAACCAGGAGTGCATTCAAAACTCGATTTCAATGACCGACATGAAGACAAACTCTCGCCTGTACGAGGACTGGGACTGTGGGTAGATGATGTAAGAATAGGAAATAGTTCCAGAAAACCCTTTTAAGTTAAAATACAATAAACTGGATTGTGATAACTGTAATATGTCTGAAGAACCCCCGAGGTGGCCCAACACTGGGCCTGGAAATGTAGAAATGATCTAGAAGGGTTTTCTTCCCTGGTGGCTGCTGTAATTAGCCGTGTGTAACCTCTGGACTGCAGCAATTCATCTATTGGCTTCTTCCTATCTGACAATAGATCCTCTGTAAAGTCACCACAGATAACGACTGGACCATGTTCTAAGATGTGTAATGAATTCAACAGCCTACAAAACTGGTAAAAATGGATTAGTGTTGTAGTCGGGAGGCCTGTAAATATCTGACATTATTGCTTGAGTTGGTGCCGCAACTTTCAGAGCCTGGAATTCCCGGTCGGTGACGCCTTGTACATACTGCTCTTGGCTTACTGGAATATCATGGTTCATGTAGATGGCTTCTCCGCCACCATTTTTGTTGGACAGATGAGTAGGTAGAGTATGAAACGTGTCTGTTGTGTTTTATATAGTAGATAGTTTTGCAACTGTATTTTTTCAGGGACAAATTGGCCGGACAGATGAGATTCAGTAAACCATAAAATGTCTGCTAGACACATTTCATGATGACTTCTTACATCATCAATGTGAACACCTAGCATGCTTACAGCTGTATTACCATGTTGAAGCTGGGAAATGAGTTTAACAATTTTTCCAAATGAACCATTTCCGAGTCCTTCCTCCACATCTATGTTTCTAGTCACCATCACACGAGCATCCTCAGCAACTTGCAACCTATCTGCTAAATCCCCTTTATGACCTTTAAAAGGTGTTTTCTGTTTTTCCCATCTGCCCTGTTTTCAGATCTTTTTTATAGTCATGAGCTTGAATGTCGATTATATCAGAATGTAAGGCAGATATAATGGTTGTGTTATGCTGTTCTACCTCTTTATTTGTGGCAAACGCATGAAGGACGTCCTTTGGACAATCTGCAAGTTGAGTTATAGCCGGAGAAAGTAAAACTCTGTCCGCTTTAGACAATGCCTCTCCGTTGCCTTTCAATCGAACTCTATTTAGGAGTTCTGTAAATGCTACATCCTCCTTTTGGCGCATGATTTCTGTGAGGGTAACCATCTGAAACAGGTCTTGTCATAGATCAAGCACATGATCTTCATAAACACAGAGAGGTTTCGCTTTTCCTGGAGGTGGTAACTGGTAGAAGTCTCCCCCTGCTAGAACAGACATGCCTCCAAAAGGTTTTTTGCTGCCTTTAATGTCTTGTAGCCTCCAGTTGAAATAAGCAAACAATGGCTTGGAGATCATGGACACCTCATCAACAACAATTATTTCAGCATTTGACAATGATGCATTATTATATGTTTTCCCAATGCGGCACACTTGTGACAGCAATCGTTTGCATATATGCTATGTAAGGTGTATTGTATTCACTACACATACTTTTGTGGTCACATTATTTTTGGGATGTTGTATGACTTGCCACTAATATTTGGTTGTACTTACTGACTAGACCCATATTAGTACCCAACAAAAAGCGGACTTATATCTCCTTCCGCAAGAAGAGAACGATATATAAAACCACATTTCTTTATTTCCAAAGTTAAAATCCACAAGACAGAAAAACATATCACAAAAACAGAGTGTGTAGGAAGGACACAATATATAATGTTTTTTATACACATCTAGCAGTAATCAATAATATTTTTTTCCTCTGGGTAAAATCATACCTTATATTGTTTGAGCATATATATGAAATATCCAATTATATTTAAAGCCCATTTGAGAAAAACTATTAGGCTGTGTTCACACGTTGCGGTTTTTTCGCGGTTTTTCCCGATAAAAACGCTATAAAACCGCAAAAAAAAACGCATACAATAAGCATCCCATCATTTAGAATGAATTCCGCATGTTTTGTGCACATGATGCGTTTTTTTCCGCAAAAAAAACGCATACCGCACAAAATCCGGACATGCTCTATCTTTTTGCGTTTTTTTTGCGGATTTCCCACTCCAAAATGCATTGGGAAGTGTCCGGAAAAAACCGCGGCAAAAACGCGTCAAAACCGCGGCAAAATCGCGGCAAAAACGCATGCGGTTTTCTTGCGGGTTTCTTGCAGAAAATGTCCGGAATTCTCAGGAATTTTCTGCAAGAAATCCTGAACGTGTGCACATAGCCTTAGTGCAATGCATATACCAATACGAGTAATTTTAATCCCAGATATCATATCATCACATTTTCCCATATTAAGTGTATACACAGCTTTAGAAAATCGCTCATAGTGACCAACTGCTGCATTATATAAGCTGTTGCGGGTTCTGTATGGAATATACTAATCACATGCAGAGTTGTAATTACCCGAGACAAATAGTGATCCAAAGGGCCAGATAAAGTGCGAGGTGCCTGCTGTACGTGCCTTCCAAGTGCGCCCCGACGCGCGTTTCGCCCTAGCTTCTTCCGGGGGCGTGTCCTAGTGAGGGAAGGATGGCTTTTTATATTAGTCTGGGCCAATCGGGAGGTGCGACGTAAGAGCCGAAATATACATGGGAGATCGTCATATGGACGTGCCGGCTACAGCGACGCATGCAGCTTCCGTTCTGCTCTGTATAGTCACTGTTACTACTGCGCAAGCGCTCAGTGGAACGCAAGCTGGAATGCAAGCGTTCCTACGTAAGAGCGCTGGCAGAAGTATACCAGAGCTAGAACGTACTGCGCATGCATTCAGCACGGCAATGGAAAGGCTCCTATCTCAGCTATACTTAGTACCTAAATATTTAGTGCATAGTGTGAGATCTCATACAAACTATTGGTACAAGTGAAGACTGATTAAAATACATCATATAAGGTGCATTGTGCTGATTAAAAGTGAATTTATTGATAATGTGATACATAAATTTATTTATAACGATAAAGGTGAATACGATAATAATACTGACTGTATATTGACATAAGGTGAACTAATCCATTAATATATAAAGTGCAAAGTGCCAAAGTGCCTGGGGGAATATAAATACACTGATACATAAACATACAAAAACCTAAAAATCGAAGTCTCAACACATATAAGTGTAATTAAAAAAACACTAAATAAATTAATACACCAAATTTGCAGTTATCCCCAGCTATATTTGATTTCATAAACATAGTCATCTAATATTATACCCTTCAATAAATCAATTACAGTTTTATCCCAAGGGGGGGGGGGAAAGAAGGAACAGGGAGGAAAGAACAGATGGAAAAACAACAATCATCATATCTCCGACTATATTATATATTTAACATCAATGTTACGATACAGTTGTTCTTCCTTAACAATGTCCATATATTTATAAACACCGACAAAAAATTAATAACAAATATACGGGGAGGCATAAACAGTCCATGTTTTCCATCCGATTCCCCATACTGTTCATGGAAAAACTGCAGGTAAAGTATTGTAGGTCCCGGTATCATCCCCATGAAAAAAAGCTGCACCGAATGGCCCAAAAATATCCGAAGCCATCTACTAAATAGAAAAACATATTAGTAAAAAGACAAATAGACAAAGAAACACATAAAATACCAGATAAAAAGTGAATGACCTCACTAAACTAAAAAGGATACCTCTATATCAAAGCAGAATATATATATATATATATCTATCAAAAAAATGCTGCAAATCCAAAACTCTCATTGAGACCCTGTGGACTCATCGATCCCAAGCGATAAATCCACTTGCTCTCCAATTGAGCTAGTGCGCAACCCAAGTCGTCTCCTCTTATCCCTAAATCCACCTGGTCATTCCCTTTCACTGTCAAATCTTTGCTTTGACAATCATGATGCTTCTTGAAATGCCTTGGTAAGGACTTAAAGGCATTATAATCCTCCACTCCTCTGGCTTTTTCTATGTCTCTGACATGTTCACGTGTTCTAATTCTCAATTCCCTAGTCGTCAGACCAACATAGATTTTGCCGCAAGTGCATAAGGCCTGGTAGATGACACCTTTGGAGGTACAATTTAAATATTTCCTTATGTCAAAGACTCGTGATCCGTCATGGTTGGTAAAGGTACTGGTTTTAACATGGTTTAAACAACCCTTGCACAGCCTGCATGGAAAAAAGCCAACCCGATTTTTACTCTCATTTTTCTTAAAATCTGTTTTAATTGGTTTATAATGGCTATGCACTAAGATGTCCTTGAGGTTTGCCGCTCTTTTGGCCACAAAGGAAGGTCGTGGGGGTAATTCTTTTTTTAGAATAGGATCCATCATAAGTACTCCCTAGTGCTTTTGTATTACTTGGGTCAATTCTTGCCAGTCATTGTTATAGGTGGATATAAAGCGTACCTGTTCCATATCTTTTTTTCTTCCCGGATGAGCCATATAATAGTTGGTCACATGTTGTCTTTTTGGCTCTCGAGTATCCTCTTTTTATCGCTCTTTTGCTATAACCTCTTTGAATAAATCTTGTTGTTAGATCTTCTGACTGCCTCTCGAAGTTCTCCTTATTTGAACAGATTCTTTTGATTCGCAGGAACTGACCAACTGGGATTCCCTGTATAGTAGATTTTAAGTGAGACGAATCTGCTTTAAGTAGGGAGTTTGTAGCCGTTGGTTTTCGATGAACATCCGTTTGGATTCTCCCTCCCTGATCAATGTCGATTTTTATGTCCAAAAATCGATTTGCCTGCCAAAGACAAAAGTCAGTTTAATATTTAATTTATTATCATTCAATTTGGACATGAGGCTATTTAGTCCTTCTTCATCACCTTCCCAGAAAAATAGAACATCATCGATGTACCTCATCCAGTTATGAACATAGTTCATCTCCTGGATGAGGCCATCTTGAAAAATCTCTCTCTCCCATGCCCCCAAAAATAAATTTGCGTAAGCTGGGGCACAGGAGGCCCCCATTGCCGTACCCTGTAACTGTAAGAAAAAAATTCGAATTAAAAGTAAAAACGTTATGATGTAACAAAAATTCTAATAAAATCAGAATGAGTTCGGCAATGGGGACTTCCAAATTGCTGGAAAGGAGAAACTGTCTGGCTGCATTCAATCCATCCGAGTGTTTGATTGAGGTATATAGGGACTCCACGTCGGCTGTAACAATGACCATATGGTCATCCACACATATCTAATCTAGACGTTGTAGTGCCGACGTGGTGTCCCTAATATACGAAGGAAGGGAAATGACCAAAGGTCTTAAAAAATGATCAACAATGTCTGAAATTAATTCACATAACCCTCCGTTACCTGAGACGATGGGTCGTCCAGGGGGATCCAGAGGATCTTTATGCAGTTTAGGTATTAAGTAGAAGGTGGGCACTTTTGGTTTGAAATTTTTTATCTTGTCCACAAACATTTTGGAAATGATATTCTGATCAAAAGCTCTCTCCAGTATGTCAATCAGCTCGGCCTGAAAAGAAGAAATGGGATTATAACATAGTTTGCGATAACATTTTGGGTCTCCCAACTGCTTATTGGCTTGTTTTTCATAAAGTTCTGTTGGCCAAATAACCAAATTGCCGCCTTTATCAGCCGGCTTATATACTATGTCATCCCATGATTTCAATTCTTCAATGGCCAATCTTTCCCAACAGCAACAGCTTATATAATGCAGCAGTTGGTCACTATGAGCGATTTTCTAAAGCTGTGTATACACTTAATATGGGAAAATGTGATGATATGATATCTGGGATTAAAATTACCCATATTGGTATATGCATTGCACTAATAGTTTTTCTCAAATGGGCTTTAAATATAATTGGATATTTCATATATATGCTCAAACAATATAAGGTATGATTTTACCCAGAGGAAAAAAATATTATTGATTACTGCTAGATGTGTATAAAAAACATTATATATCGTGTCCTTCCTACACACTCTGTTTTTGTGATATGTTTTTCTGTCTTGTGGATTTTAACGTTGGAAATAAAGAAATGTGTTTTTATATATGGTTCTCTTCTTGCGGCTAAGGAGATATAAGTCCGCTTTTTGTTGGGTACTAATAGGCTGGAAGTGCCATAGAATTGAATTGAAACGAGACGTAGAGGTTTCTTAGACCCATATTATGGTGTACATGGGCCATTATTGAGCTTTTCATAAATATAACATTGATTATTTAATTTGTTCCACTCTATGCCTAATTGACCCAGTTCTTTGGGGGTGATGGATTATTGGTCATGTTATATGTATTTTACATGTTTTAAATGTTTTTTCTTTAGGTGCAATAAAGTTTTTTTCTTCTATTTTACTATGTGGATTTGTACACCATTATTAGTCTAGTCTTTTTTCTCTTTTGTACATATCCAATACAGACTAGGTGCTTCACCCCATTTTCGCCATTTATACGTTATAAGTGTGATAGCAGTGCACCCCTTATTCCTCTTGTAAGTCTTGCTTCTCTCTGCAGAGACATTTCAGTGGCCCTTGAGGAAGCAGCTGTTGCCTCTTTCTTCCATTTCTATACTTACTTCTTGGAAGTCTTGCTAGACCATGCGCAATAGCATCTATCGGCATGCAGAAGAAAAATAAATTGACGCTGTTGAACATAGCAATGCTCCCGCACTGGTACTCGGAACACAACTGACGCCATTTTGTTAAAGCAAACACAATATTAACCCCTTAATGACTGCCGATACAACTTTTAACGACAGCAGTTAAGGGGCCTTGTTCCTCCTGCACCTCACGCTCCTCCTTTATACACAGCTTATTTTTTTTTTTAATTAAAAGAGATATCTAAAAGTTGATGTTTGACTAAGAGAATATACTATCCAGCTCTTGAACCCCTTGCATTAACTTCATATCCCTTGAGTCATCAGGAGTGACCCTACTAGATGGGAGTGAGTCTTCTCTTAAGCTGACTAGAGGTCTCCCTGTATCATCTGCGGTGCTCTTGATGACTTCTCCCAGGTTTTCTACATATGCACCTGATTCTCTCATGAGGTGGATATAGATTGCCATCTTGTCCCTAGATGGATCTCGGACTTGTTGTGACGCGAAGACCTCCTTAGGAATGCTTAGTATTGCTTTCTCTTGGTCTTCTCTTGTAATTCCCATTTCAAGCAGAGTGGCTTCATTGGCAGTCAGAGATTTAGCCACATCAAAAGATTTTCCAATTCCGAACCATTTGGCTTCAATTATGTCTGAGTTGTAGTTTAGTCCACTTAATGTAGAGCTGGTTTGAGTTCCATGTCCAAGAGCAAAACTATAGAGACTTATGTATCTCGAGGGAGTAAACATCTCCGCAATCTTATTCCCAGTAAAATGATAATTGGCAGAATCAGGCAAGTTCTCTTCATAGTGTTCTGTACGAGACACAAGTACCAGAAGATCCCGATATAATGCCGGAGAGGCCAAAAGGGTGACCCTGAGAATGCTCCATACTGGGAGGTAATCATGAACGCAGTCAGTCCCTGATTCATAATGTAGGGGTCCATCATTTGGATAACTTTCCTAAACTTGGTGGCACTAGAGCCCCCAGATTTAAGATATATTAGTACCTTAACAATCAATCTCCTGATAGGAACTTGATTCTTTATATAAGCATAACATTTCTGGATCTTGTCTGATGACAACATGTTCTTCTTGAGGACTGCTACATTTTGGATCGCTCTCTGTAGTCTGGTGGCATAAGCCCCTATTGCCTGCTCTGGATTGGTCACAACTTTTGCAATAGTCATCCAGTAGTGACATACCCTATCAATTTCATCTTCTTCTTTCTCTTTACAAAATTCCCTATCCTCAACATCTGAATTGGCGATTCGGGCTTTACTAAGATAAGACTCTAAATATTCTTGAACATAGGTGGTGGTTGTCCCTCTCCTTTGGCATGTCACTATCCAGTTCTCATCAGAAGTGGAGCTCCTAAGGAAGAGGATTTCTGTCAGTCTCACGGAAAGCCCGCTATTTCGTTCAAATTCGTAGAGATCTGTCTTTTTATCGAACAGCCCCTGGAATAAATATGAGATCAATCCACTGATACGACATTCTTCGTTGTTGCGAGGATTGTCCCACATTGTAAAGAACGCTTGTATAGAAAAGGCTTTTGCAATGGGTGGCAATCCGTGGATGGAGAAGTACTCCACCTGGGTAGACTCCTCTGCAGCCAACAGACCAGAGGCATGACTATCTCGATTTTTCCAGTCGCCTGTGTGGAGTCTGTTTAGTGCTCCGAACTTTAGACTGTGTGTTTTGAACATGACTTTCCAGCTCCAGTCCCAAAACCTCCTATACTGTTTTCTTTTCTCCCTCTATACACAGCATTTTTCTGCAGCACAGCTGTTCTCCTTTATAGTCGCCTCCTCCAGCAGCACCTCACACTCCTCTTCCATATACCATTGGAAACACTTGTGTCAAGAGAAATTGCACTATCGTATACACAGTCTACATCTTCTGCAGCACCACACTTTTCTCCTTTAGACTTCATTCACACATTATTTGGTCAGTATTTTACTTCAGTTTTTTGTAGGCTAAAACTTGGAGTAAAACAATCAGAGGAAAAGTTTATTAGAAACACGTCACCACTTCTGTGTTTACTTCCACTCCTGGTTTTGGCTTATAAATACTGAGGTAAAATACTGAACGTGTGAATGTGGCCTTATATACAGCCTCCACCTGCAGCACCTCACTCAAATCTATACACAGCCTCATACTGCAGTAGCTCCGTACTTCTCTCATTTTCCCCTCACTCCTCTCATTTTCTCACCTCACACCTGTCATTTTGTTTAGGTAACCTTCTAATAACCTTCTAATAGGAACCTGGTTTCTGACATATGTGCAGAATTTCTGAATCTTATCAGATGTAAGCATATTCTTTTTGCTAATCTCGAGGTCTTGGATGGCTCTTTGTAATTTGGTTGCATATGCTCCTGTGGCTTGTTCAGGATTCGTGACAATTTTCGCTATGGTCAACCAGTAATGGCATATTTTGTCAACCTCCTCCTCCTCTCTTTCCCGACAATACTCTGTCTTCCACATCAGAATTGTTTATTAGAATTGCTTTGAAGTAACATTCGAGATTCTCTTGGATATAAGTAGTTGTCGCACCTCTTCTTCGACATGTCAGACTCCAACTCTCATCAGAGATAGAATTTCTAACAAATAGAACTTCTGTTAATCTCACAGAGAGTCCGCTGTCTCTAGCGAACTCATAGAGGTCTGTTATCTTGTCAAATAACCCCTGAAATAGAAAAGAAATTAGTCTGCTTAAACGGCATTCATCATTGCTACGAGGGTTTTCCCACATCGAGAAGAAGGCCCTAATTGCAAGCGCTTTTGCCAGAGGTGGTAGGCCATGACTAGTAAAGTATTCAATTTGGGTTGACTACTCTGCAGCTAGTAATCCTGACCCATGCGCATCCTTCTTTTTCCAATCCCCAGTATGTAGTCGGCTTAGTGCACCAAATTTCAAATTGTGTCTTAAACATTTTTCCCCAGATCCAGCTATGCCTTCTGTGTGAATTGTTTCTGCGTGATATCTACTCTAAACAAAGGTCTTTGCGTGAGGCAATATAGGCATCTGGCTTATCTGGACTAACCTTGCCTAACAGGGAGGAACAGAGATTTGTAATAAGCTTTCTTACTTTATGCAGCTGCTGTGATGTCGGTTTTTCTTTAAGGAGGGTTGGTATTTGGATAATTAGAGGTGCTGCCCTGTCCCTGTATGGGCGCCAAATTTTCTGAGCAAAATCTGCTCCTTTTGAGTAAAGGAAGCAACACAGAAATAGGGACACAGACAATAGAGGAAGCAACACAGATACAGGAGTTGTACACTCGATGTAAAATCCTGTTGATTTAGACTCAAAGACTGATTTATATGGGCAGGTAAATAAAAGAATGGCAAGTATCCAAGGTGGTCCGGACATGCACGATATAGCCTGCAGTCATCCAGGGTGTGACCAGAATGTGATCTTCAAAGTTACTACAGGGAGCACAATGGAACATATAAAGACAAAATGGTTTCCTTCACTATATACTGTATCATTTGTTCCCCCATTGCCCCTCCATGCCATATTATGGCTAGGTATAGAGAGAATCTAGCACCCAATAGTTTCTCAATGATATGAATATACAATATTTTATTTTTGCTGGGATATTCTGAGATTAAATTCTGAACTGAAACTGTAAGTAAGCTTTCAAGATGGGGCAAATTTACAGTAACGGTCAAAAACCATAGCAATGACTGCCTGAATCATTGGGAGATGGAGGTATATAGAGTAGTTACATCACTAGTGATCATCTATAAAATAAAAAGTTTTCACACAAGATCACTAAATATATTCTAAATCTGATTAGAGAATCCTGCTGTGTGTTATATAAAGGGCTGATACAGGTGGTCAATCCAAGCACAAACTGTGATCCAATGCTGGTCACGATCAGATTCTTGGGGAGGGAAAATACCTTTTGTTCACACATTGAGGAGGTAAAAATATACAAGTTACAAACACAGGAAGTTTGTGAAGTTAGTTATATTGTCATCTGTTGTGTAATCAGTCAATTGAATGATATCGTTGGCTCACACAAATCTATAACACTTGGGTCTCAATCTCCAGTCCGTGTTACCTTGGGTCTCTACCACAAGAAGAGACTGCGCTTTTTCTTGGCACTTTGATAGGGAAACTCTCAGTAGATCGTCCCTCCTGCGCTGCATATAGTTGGTCATAGGAATCTGAATAACATGATACCTTGATATCTGCGATCTGAGAGCAGACGGTCAGTCATTACATGTCTCGCCCTGGTAGCGGCTCTTTTTATTTATAGTAAGCTCTGTAGGCGGATTCTCAGGGAGATCTATGTCCGGCCCATAGTCTGGAACAGCTTACTAACATAAGAAAAATGTAGATTTCTCTGGAATAAGGCAGCGGATCGCAGATATTAAGGTATCATTTTATTCAGCTTCCTATGACCTACGTGTCCAATATAGACTGCTCAGGAGGGATGATCCTATTGACAGATTCACTTATAAAAGTATTATTTGCTGACGAGGCAGTATAAATGACCAATGACTCATTTCTGGAGTGCTATACATCCATCAAGCAGGCAGAGGTGAATGTTTTGTGTTATGACTCCAGGCTGCACTCCTAAGTGTTTGTTCCAAGTTTGCGCTAGATCATTCCCTTGCAGAAGGAGGAAACATTGGGGCAGTGAGATGCGCTCTACTGCAAGTTTGGTCTTTTTTTTTTGTTTTGTTTTTTTTTTGTCCTGGTCACACCTCCAGGTGAGTCTCCCTTGCCCCTGATATGAACCTTTCTATACCCTCTGGTGTCTTTAGTGTTTTTTTATCTACAGAGATAAGCAGCCCTACCTTTTATTAGCACGGTTGATGATCAGGTGGGGCTTCCCTCTTCTACAATATAGAAGGTTTAAATCAACATGTTGTTTGTCCTCCCCACGTTTTCCTTTGGTTTTCCTCCAGTTTCCTTTTTCCAGCCCAAAAGACATATACTGATTGGTAAAATAGACAGTAGACTCTTCTAGAGACAGTAAATGAAAAACTATTTGAAAAGCAATACTGACGTATGCCCCATGGACATTATTTATCTCTTGCTTTTAACGATCCTATGGGCTATATGATTTCTTAAGCTTGTTCATCTCTACTTTAGAGATATTAATAACTGTATGGGTTCAGAAATTCCTGTAGTGTTCTAAATTCTATAAAGACGTATAAATTGCCCCCTCCCCCTTCATTATGTAGTAATGTCCCCCATACTGGTATATATGCCCATCATCCTGGTGAATATGTCTGCATCCTGGTATATATGTCCTAATGCTGGTATATATGGTCCCCATCCTAGTATGTATGGTCCACATGATGTCCATACTGGTATTTATGCCCCCTTTCTGGTATATATGTCCCTATCCTGGTTTACATGGTCCCCAATCCTAGTGTGTGTGTCCCCGTTCTGACCCTAATGCAAATAAATTAAAAACAATAACATTCTACTCACCTTTCCTCTGCTCCCACGTCGCCCAGTGTCTTTTGTAGCCACTGCACAGCCCGGCAGCTGACATTGGAGTGTGTGCCATTTCATGCACCGCTCCCTGTGGCTGCACCTCTGATGTCGGCTCACAACCACCTATAATTCTAGCTTATTCTCCTGCCCTGCAGAGCATCTCACCTATAATTTTATATTATTTTCCTGCCCTGCAGAGCATCTCACCTATAATTCTATATTATTGTCATGCCCTGCAGAGCATCTTACCTATAATTCTATATTATTCTCCTGCCTTGCGGAGCATCTCACCTATAATTCTATATTATTCTTCTGCCCTGCAGAGCATCTCACGTATACCTGCATACTATCCCTCTGTCCTGCAGAGCATTTAGCCTATAGCTCTATGCTATATGTTCTGCAGAGCATCTCACCTATAACTCTCTGTTTTCCTGTGGGTATTCATGTCTGTGGGCACTTTTTACATATCATGTGAACACATTGCACCTGAAATATAGATCTGAAACTTTGTGATGCTGCAAATGGCAATTTTCCATGTGGGTAATTTTCCATGTGGGGAAATTTCCGTGTGGGAAATTTTCCGTGTGGGCATTTTTCCTGTGGGCATTTTTCTGGTCACCGTTCAGACATTCAAGTATCTAAATCTGCCATGCCTATGAGCTGCTGCTTACAAAAATCTTGACTTTAAATAGCTGTACTTTACTATTCCAGATAACACAACACATGGAAAGGAGTCTGTCTACGTATCAAATAGATTCCCTTTTTCTTTTTATTAAATAACAATATAATATTAAGTCTACAATCAAACTAACATTGCTGCGGGTAATCGCAGTGCCCATTGCGGTCCCCCTTATCTGAAGGTATAGTGTGCCTTCATATGGAAAATGTTACTGATTTTTTTGTTATGCATATAACTATTTAAGAATGTACATGCTTTAATAGTGAGAGACCGTTCTTTCAAAATGACCAAATGAGGTGACCTACCAGGCAAGTTAGTTAGTTAAAAAAAAAATTAATAAAAGGGAGAAATTAATTTTGTGGAAAACTAGTCAGACCAAATTTTTTTTTTAATCCAAAGCAATGTTAGTCTCAATCTGAAGCCTTCTAGCAACCATAAAGGTATGGGATGGTGATGTTCTGATGGAATAAACATGTGTCCATCTGCCCTACTGTTGAGCATCATGCATCCCTACCTTACAATCAATGGGAATAACCCATTATATTCAGATATAAGACCCTTCAATCAGAAATTAATGTCTCATAGATTGTAAGCTTGCGAGCAGGGCCCTCATTCCTCTTATCTGTGGATTTATGTGATTATTGTTATGCTGTAATGTCTTATTTTCTGTACAAGTCCCCTCTAAAATGTAAAGTGCTGCGGAATATGTCGGCGCTATAGAAATAAAAATAATTATTATTAATGTCAAAATCTCTGACCAAAGACTGCACTTCCATCACTGGAGGTGAAGCTATGGAGACGCTCAAGTGGCTCAGCCCACCTTCAGTCTGCTATCTTCTATTCACTTATGTGGAACAATCTGGTTCCCCAGTCTTAGACAACTGGGAGTGGAGCCGCAGTAACAGCCAGGGACCAGGCTATTATTCCCATCTCTGCCATAAAAGAAAAAGATGATAAAATTCCTTATTCCCAAAAGTTACAAGATGGTTATCTTTGCACTAATTTTCATGCATAGGTGAATCACATCATACATTGATCTATTAGCAAGAAATAATTCAAAATGACCCACCTTGTGCCATGTTCCAATGGTGTCACCTCTGTCTACCCCCGCCACCTTGTATCCAGCTATTTATTGTAGTTCTACAGATACTGGTGGGTTTTATATAGAATTATGACCCTATATCAAGGTTTTTTTTTCCCCAGATACACTATTTATAAATGCTCAGACCTTTGTGAATGTGGAGTGTGAGCCCTCGTGGGCAGGGTCCATTTTCCTTACTGGCCGGTCACTTTTCTTCTATTTATTGTATCTGATCTTATGTATATTATATTTTATGTACTGGAAATTCTGTTGTGAAGTCGAGGGAGCTGTAAATGTAAAATTGTGCACTTTTCATTAAAATACCGGTGTGACGAATTAAAGATTTTGTTTTCTTAATAAATGATATAATCGCTCTATACTTAATGTAGCAGAGCTCCAATATTCACTTTCATAACCCTCTGTGGAGGGATTCACTACTGCCTTGTACCTGCTGTACATTAGATTGTCAGCCCTTGGGGTCCGCTCTTTATGGGATATACTGTAACTGTCTAACTTGATGTAATGTCACCATTTCTCTGTGGTTGTAATAAAGGATGACCTAAAAAAAGACTTAATACATTTTTTGACATTTAAATGTGTGGAATCATGTGAACGAACGTTTGGGGTTGGCATCCTGCATGGGAAGTAGATGTGAAATACGTCATCACGTGTCAGAAGATAAGGGGTAAGCACGCTTTTTTCCCTTCAGCCCAAAAGGCATGTATTTGCTTCTGGATTTCATAACATTTTTTTACAGATTCTTTTATAGGCTTTGTCTTTTGCACATTGATTCTTCTGCTGCTAGTGTGGGGAGAGCGCCGTCTGTGGCTAGTGGGGGGAGTGCCATCTGCTGCTAGTGGGGAGAGCGCCGTCTGTGGCTAGTGGGGGGAGCGCCGTCTGCGGCTAGTGGGGGGAACGCCGTCTGCGGCTAGTGGGGGGAGCGCCGTCTGCGGCTAGTGGGGAAAGCGCCGTCTGCTGCTAGTGGGGGGAGCGCCATCTGCTGCTGGTGGGGGGAGCGCCGTCTGCTGCTAGTGGGGAGAGCGCCGTCTGCGGCTAGTGGGGGGAGCTCCGTCTGCGGCTGGTAGGGAGAGAACCGTCTGCTGCTAGTGGAGAGAGCGCCGTCTGCTGCTAGTGGGGGGAACACCATCTGCTGCTAGTGGGGAGAGCGCCGTCTGCTGCTAATGGGGGGAGCTCCGTCTGCGGCTGGTAGGGAGAGCGCCATCTGCTGCTAGTGGGGAGAGCGCCGTCTGCGGCTAGTGGGGAGAGCGCCGTCTGCTGCTAGTGGAGAGTGCCGTCTGCTGCTAGTGGGGGGAGCGCCGTCTGCTGCTAGTGGGGGGAGCGCCATCTGCTGCTAGTGGGGGGAGCGCCATCTGCTGCTAGTGGGGGGAGAGCGCCGTCTGCGGCTAGTGGCGAGAGCGCCGTCTGCTGCTAGTGGAGAGAGCTCCATCTGCTGCTAGTGGGGGGAGCGAGGACTCACCTGAGATGGAGGTAGGGGGTGAGGGTGGCGGCACCTGGTAGGCTTTGAGGGGGATGGTGGAGTCCCTGGATTTTTCGCGTTTTTTTTCAGTAGGTTACCAATGCAATAATATAGTGGAAAATCCGCAAAAAATCTGCAAAATTAATGAACATGCTGCGTTTTTTACCGCGATGCGTTTTTTTTTCTGCGAAAATATGCACATATGCAAAAAAACTGAAGAATGCATTCTAAATGATGGGATGAATATGTATGCATTTTTTAAAGTGTTTTTATCGTGTTTTTATAGCGAAAAAACCGTGAAAAAACGCGAAAAATCCTGAACGTGTGCACATAGCCTAAATGATGGGATGCATATCTGTGTTTTTTAATCGTTTTCCTCACGTTTTTTGCGCGGATATTTTGCGTTTTTTTCCGGAGGTTCCCAATGCAATAATGTAGTGTTCCGCAAGAAGCTGCAAAATTAATGAACATGCTGCGTTTTTACCACGCGTTTTTTTCACGGAAAAAACGCGACATATGTACAAAAATTGCAGAATGCATTATAAATGATGGGATGCAATTTATTTTGATAGATAGATCAGGTAGGGAAGATATGCGAGATAAGGAAAGATAATTAGTTCAGATTAGTCAACATTGAGCTTGAGGAAGCGAGAGGAGAAGGAGGATATGGCTGATAAACACTGCGGGATTCTGGAGAGCAGAGAGGTGACATCTGGGCCAGAGAGGAGGATCTGAATGTCATCAGCATATACAGTCATGGCCAAAAGTATTGACACCCCTGCAATTCTGTCAGATACTACTCAGTTTCTTCCTGAAAATGATTGCAATCACAAATTCTTTGGTATTATTATCTTCATTTAATATGTCTTAAATGAAAAAATACAAAAGAGAATGAAGCAAAAAGCAAAACATTGATCATTTCACACAAAACTCCAAAAATGGGCCAGACAAAAGTATTGGCACCCTCAGCCTAATACTTGGTTACACAACCTTTAGCCAAAATAACTGCGACCAACCGATTCCGGTAACCATCAATGAGTTTCTTACAATGCTCTGCTGGAATTTTAGACCATTCTTCTTTGACAAACTGCTCCAGGTCCCTGATATTTGAAGGGTGCCTTCTCCAAACTGCCATTTTTAGATCTCTCCACAGGTGTTCTATGGGATTCAGGTCTGGACTCATTGCTGACCACCTTAGAAGTCTCCAGTGCTTTCTCTCAAACCATTTTCTAGTGCTTTTTGAAGTGTGTTTGGGTCATTGTCCTGCTGGAAGACCTGAGGGAGACCCAGCTTTCTCACACTGGGCCCTACATTATGCTGCAAAATTTGTTGGTAGTCTTCAGACTTCATAATGCCATGCACATGGTCAAGCAGTCCAGTGCCAGAGGCAGCAAAGCAACCCGAAAACATCAGGGAACCTCCGCCATGTTTGACTGTAGGGACCGTGTTCTTTTCTTTGAATGCTTCTTTTGTTCTCCTGTAAACTCTATGTTGATGCCTTTGCCCCCAAAGCACTACTTTTGTCTCAGCTGACCAGAGAACATTCTTCCAAAACGTTTCAGGCTTTTTCAGGTTAGTTTTGGCAAACTCTAGCCTGGCTTTTTTATGTCTCGGGGTAAGAAGTAGGGTCTTCCTGGGTCTCCTACCATACAATCCCTTTTCATTCAGACACCGAAGGATAGTACGGGTTGACACTGTTGTACCCTCAGACTGCAGGGCAGCTTGAACTTGTTTGGATGTTAGTCGATGCTCTTTATCCAACATCCGCACAATCTTGCGTTGAAATCTCTTGTCAATTTATCTTTTCCATCCACATCTAGGGAGGTTAGCCACAGTGCCATGGGCTTTAAACTTCTTGATGACACTGCGCACTGTAGACACAGGAACATTCAGGTCTTTGGAGATGGACTTGTAGCCTTGAGATTGCTCATGCTTTCTCGCAATGTGGTTTCTCAAGTCCTCAGACAGTTATTTGGTCTTCTTTCTTTTCTCCATGCTCAATGTGGTACACACAAGGACACAGGACAGAGGTTGAGTCGACTTTTTAATCCATGTCAACTGGCTGCAAGTGTGATTTAGTTATTGCCAATACCTGTTAGGTGCCACAGGTAAGTTACAGGTGCTGTTAATTACACAAATAAGAGAAGCATCACATGATTTTTCGAACAGTGCCAATACTTTTCTCCACCCCCTTTTTTATGTTTGGTGTGGAATTATATCCAATTTGGCTTTAGGACAATTCTTTTTGTGTTTTTTTTCATTTAAGACAAATTATATGAAGATAATACCAAAGAATTTGTGATTGCAATAATTTTCAGGAAGAAAATGAGTATTATCTGACAGAATTGCAGGGGTGTCAATACTTTTGGCCATGACTGTAGATGGTACTAAATGCTATAGGACCTTATGAGTTGTCCCAGGCCGAGTATAGATTGAGAAGAGTAAGGGCCCAAGGACAGAGTCTTGAGGGACACCAACAGAGAGGGGGCGAGATGAAGAGGTAGTATGGGTGTAGGAAACGCTAAACGTGCGGTTGGTAAGGTATGAGCAGATCCAAGATAGGGAAAGGTCTCTGACACCAAAGGAAGAGAGGATCTGTAGTAGGAGGCAGTGGTCAACTGTGTGAAAGGTAGAGGACAGGTCTAGAAGGAGGAGTACAGAGTATTGTCTGTTAGGCTAGGTTCACATTACGTTCTGGCAGTCCGTTACACGGATTGCATTACACAGCGGCATAACGCGTTGTATCGCAGTCTGTTAACGCTGCCATTGAGCTCTATTTTGGGAGCATCGCTAGCGATGTGCCGTCATTGAGTGATGGACCCTGGGACGCGGGCTGCAGCGTTTCCGGGTCCGTCACCGCAAGCGCAGATAGAGCATCTGCTAGCTCTATCTGCGCTAGCGCGATGGCAAGTCGGCACTTGCGTTAACACAGCCCGTTTAACGCATGTGTTGAACGGGCTGCATTAATGCAATGTGAACCTAGCCTTAGCTTTGGCTGTAAGTCGTTTGCAATTTTGGTCAGGGCAGTCTCAGTCTCAGGAAGGTGTACATTGGTCAAACTTCTACATGGACAAAATCTGTGCATAATGATATTTTTGCTTTTGTAATAAATGTAGTACCTCAATGGATGTTTTTTAGAATTTAAGGGATTAACAAAAGTATCCCACGTTGAAGCCATGAGTGGGCATACGTTGCAGTCTCCACAAGGAAAAGACCCTCTGGGTGTGATACCTCGATTGAGCCTGTAGGTCAGTCTCGAGAAGTAGCTCCTGGTGAGAAGATCATGGAGATTGGGAGCTCTCCTCGCTGATAAGAGGGGATGCAAACTAGTCACCGTGGTCGTTTGGGTTTCTGCAGTGAGGATGGACCAGTGCTTAAATAAGATGTTTGATACCATACTAAAGTGAGCGCTTATATCATCAGCACTAGGGGGAACGTAGAAGCTTACATTTATAAAGTCACTGGTAAGGTGCCTTCATTACATACAGATCAATGCAGTCACCACTAGGGGGAGCTCACTATGTACAGATACATACAGCCACCAATAGGGAGAGCTCACTATATACATATATATACAGCCACCACTAGGGAGAGCTCACTATATACATATATATACAACCACCAGTAGGGGGAGCTTAATATGTACAGATATATACAACCATCACTATGGGGAGCTCACTTTGTACAGATATCTACAGTCACTATACAGATCTATTAAGCTCCCACTAGAAGTTTACTATGTACAGATACATACAGCCGCCACTAGGGGGAGCTCACTACCTACAGTTTTATACAACTATTACTTCGGGAGCTCACTATGTACAGATATATACAGTCACCACTAGGGAGACCTCACTATGTACAGATATGTATAGCCACCACTAGGGGGAGCTCACTATGTACAGATATGTATAGCCACTACACAGATCTATACAGCTACCACTAGAAGCTCACTATGCACAGATACATACAGCCGCAACTAGGAGGGGCTTACTACATACAGATTTACAGGTCCTTCTCAAAAAATTAGCATATAGTGTTAAATTTCATTAATTAACATAATGTAATGATTACAATTAAACTTTCATATATTATAGATTCATTATCCACCAACTGAAATTTGTCAGGTCTTTTATTGTTTTAATACTGATGATTTTGGCATACAACTCCTGATAACCCAAAAAACCTGTCTCAATAAATTAGCATATCAAGAAAAGGTTCTCTAAACGACCTATTACCCTAATCTTCTGAATCAACTAATTAACTCTAAACACATGCAAAAGATACCTGAGGCTTTTATAAACTCCCTGCCTGGTTCATTACTCAAAACCCCCATCATGGGTAAGACTAGCGACCTGACAGATGTCAAGAAGGCCATCATTGACACCCTCAAGCAAGAGGGTAAGACCCAGAAAGAAATTTCTCAACAAATAGGCTGTTCCCAGAGTGCTGTATCAAGGCACCTCAATGGTAAGTCTGTTGGAAGGAAACAATGTGGCAGAAAACGCTGTACAACGAGAAGAGGAGACCGGACCCTGAGGAAGATTGTGGAGAAGGACCGATTCCAGACCTTGGGGAACCTGAGGAAGCAGTGGACTGAGTCTGGTGTGGAAACATCCAGAGCCACCGTGCACAGGCGTGTGCAGGAAATGGGCTACAGGTGCCGCATTCCCCAGGTAAAGCCACTTTTGAACCATAAACAGCGGCAGAGGCGCCTGACCTGGGCTACAGAGAAGCAGCACTGGACTGTTGCTAAGTGGTCCCAAGTACTTTTTTCTGATGAAAGCAAATTTTGCATGTCATTCGGAAATCAAGGTGCCAGAGTCTGGAGGAAGACTGGGGAGAAGGAAATGCCAAAATGCCTGAAGTCCAGTGTCAAGTACCCACAGTCAGTGATGGTGCGGGGTGCCATGTCAGCTGCTGGTGTTGGTCCACTGTGTTTCATCAAGGGCAGGGTCAATGCAGCTAGCTATCAGGAGATTTTGGAGCACTTCATGCTTCCATCGGCTGAAATGCTTTATGGAGATGAAGATTTCATTTTTCAGCACGACCTGGCACCTGCTCACAGTGCCAAAACCACTGGTAAATGGTTTACTGACCATGGTATTACTGTGCTCAATTGGCCTGCCAACTCTCCTGACCTGAACCCCATAGAGAATCTGTGGGATATTGTGAAGAGAAAGTTGAGAGACGCAAGACCCAACACTCTGGATGAGCTTAAGGCCGCTATTGAAGCATCCTGGGCCTCCATAACATCTCAGCAGTGTCACAGGCTGATTGCCTCCATGCCACGCCGCATTGAAGCAGTCATTTCTGCCAAAGGATTCCCGACCAAGTATTGAGTGCATAACTGAACATTATTATTTGATGGTTTTTTTGTTTGTTATTAAAAAACACTTTTATTTGATTGGATGGGTGAAATATGCTAATTTATTGAGACAGGTTTTTTGGGTTATCAGGAGTTGTATGCCAAAATCATCAGTATTAAAACAATAAAAGACCTGACTAATTTCAGTTGGTGGATAATGAATCTATAATATATGAAAGTTTAATTGTAATCATTACATTATGTTAATTAATGAAATTTAACACTATATGCTAATTTTTTGAGAAGGACCTGTATACAGCCAGCACTCTGGGAGCTCACTATATATAGTAACATAGTTAGTAAGGCCGAAAAAAGACATTTGTCCATCCAGTTCAGCCTATATTCCATCATAATAAATCCCCAGATCTACGTCCTTCTACAGAACCCAATAATTGTATGATACAATATTGTTCTGCTCCAGGAAGACATCCAGGCCTCTCTTGAACCCCTCGACTGAGTTCGCCATCACCACCTCCTCAGGCAAGCAATTCCAGATTCTCACTGCCCTAACAGTAAAGAATCCTCTTCTATGTTGGTGGAAAAACCTTCTCTCCTCCAGACGCAAAGAATGCCCCCTTGTGCCCGTCACCTTCCTTGGTATAAACAGATCCTCAGCGAGATATTTGTATTGTCCCCTTATATACTTATACATGGTTATTAGATCGCCCCTCAGTCGTCTTTTTTCTAGACTAAATAATCCTAATTTCGCTAATCTATCTGGGTATTGTAGTTCTCCCATCCCCTTTATTAATTTTGTTGCCCTCCTTTGTACTCTCTCTAGTTCCATTATATCCTTCCTGAGCACCGGTGCCCAAAACTGGACACAGTACTCCATGTACTGTATAATGTATATATAATGTATAACTTTATATAATGTACATATAAAGATATATACAACCACCACTAGGGGGAGCTCACTATGTACAGATTTATACAGTCACCTCTAGGGGGAGCTCACTACGTACAGAAATATACAGCCACCACTAGAGGGAGTTCACTACATACAGATTTATACAGTCGCCAATAGGGAGAGCTCACTATGTACATATATATGCAGACACTATACAGATCTATACAGCTACCACTATGCACAGATACATACAGTGGCCACTAGGGGGAGCTCACTACAGACAGATTTATACAGTCATCACTGGGAGCTTACTATGTACAGATATATACAGTCACCACTACAGAGAACTCACTATGTACAGAGAAGATGGTGGCCCGATTCTAACGTATCGGGTATGTTGTTTATTTTTGAAGATTTCAGAATAATGCAATGAATACACAGGATTTGGCCAGCCGGGCGCGACCAATCAGCGAAGCGTGGTACAAATCCCACGCCTACGTAGTATATTGCACAGCCTACGTAGTATATTGCACAGCTACATAGTATATAACACAGCCCACATAGTATATAACACAGGCCACGTATATTGCACAGGCACATAGTATATAGCACAGCGACGTAGTATATAACAGCCCACGTACTATATAACACAGCCCACACAGTATATAGCAATGTGGGCACCATATCCCTGTTAAAAAAAACAATTAAAATAAACAAGTTATATACTCCCCTTCCGGCGGCCCCCGGATCCAGCCCAAGGCCTTTAGTGATGCTCTGTTATGTCTGCTAATGAAAGGTGTAATGAAGGCAATCCAGAGACACAGTGTGCCTAGCAATCCGAGCGCACACAGTGATCTGACAAATACCAAAAAACAAAAGAACGAGCTCTGAGACGTGGAATTTCTGTAGACAGCACACCTGATCCTATCCTAAACACAACTAATAGCGGCTGTGGATTGCGCCTAGCAACTACCTAGGCAACTCGGCACAGCCTAAGAAACTAGCTAGCCTGAAGATAGAAAAATAGGCCTGACTTGCCCCCAGAGAAATACCCCAAAGGAAAAGGCAGCCCCCCACATATAATGACTGTGAGTAAGATGAAAAGACAAAACGTAGGGATGAAATAGATTCAGCAAAGTGGGGCCCGATAATCTTAGACAGAGCGAGGATAGTAAAGCAAACTTTGCAGTCTACAAAAAACCCTAAAGCAAAAACCACGCAAAGGGGGCAAAAAAGACCCACCGTGCCGAACTAACGGCACGGCGGTACACCCTTTGCTTCTCAGAGCTACCAGCAAAACAAAAGACAAGCTGGACAAAAAAAAAGCAACAAAATAGCAAAAAAGCACTTAGCTATACAGAGCAGCAGGTCACAGGAACAATCAGGAGAAGCTCAGATCCAACACTGGAACATTGACAAGGAGCAGGGATAGCAGCATCAGGCGGAGTTAAGTAACGAAGCAGATAACGAGCTCACCAGAACACCTGAGGAAAGAAGCTCAGAAGCTGCAGTACCACTTGTGACCACAGGAGTGAATTCAGCCACAGAATTCACAACAGTACCCCCCCCTTGAGGAGGGGTCACCGAACCCTCACCAGAGCCCCCAGGCCGACCAGGATGAGCCGCATGAAAGGCACGAACAAGATCGGGAGCATGAACATCAGAGGCAAAAACCCAGGAATTATCTTCCTGAGCATAACCCTTCCATTTAACCAGATACTGGAGTTTCCGTCTAGAAACACGAGAATCCAAAATCTTCTCCACAATATACTCCAATTCCCCCTCCACCAAAACCGGGGCAGGAGGCTCAACAGATGGAACCATAGGTGCCACGTATCTCCGCAACAACGACCTATGGAATACATTATGTATGGAAAAGGAGTCTGGGAGGGTCAAACGAAAAGACACAGGATTGAGAACCTCAGAAATCCTATACGGACCAATAAAACGAGGTTTAAATTTAGGAGAGGAAACCTTCATAGGAATATGACGAGAAGATAACCAAACCAGATCCCCAACACGAAGTCGGGGACCCACACGGCGTCTGCGATTAGCGAAAAGTTGAGCCTTTTCCTGGGACAAGGTCAAATTGTCCACTACCTGAGTCCAGATCTGCTGCAACCTGTCCACCACAGAATCCACACCAGGACAGTCCGAAGACTCAACCTGTCCTGAAGAGAAACGAGGATGGAACCCAGAATTGCAAAAAAATGGAGAAACCAAGGTAGCCGAGCTGGCCCGATTATTAAGGGCGAACTCAGCCAACGGCAAAAAGGACACCCAATCATCCTGGTCAGCAGAAACAAAACATCTCAGATATGTTTCCAAGGTCTGATTGGTTCGTTCGGTCTGGCCATTAGTCTGAGGATGGAAAGCCGAGGAAAAGGATAGGTCAATGCCCATCCTACCACAAAAGGCTCGCCAAAACCTTGAAACAAACTGGGAACCTCTGTCAGAAACAATATTCTCAGGAATGCCATGCAACCGAACCACATGCTGAAAGAACAAAGGTACCAAATCAGAGGAGGAAGGCAATTTAGCCAAGGGCACCAGATGGACCATTTTAGAAAAGCGATCACAGACCACCCAAATGACTGACATCTTTTGAGAAACGGGAAGGTCAGAAATGAAATCCATCGAAATATGTGTCCAAGGCCTCTTTGGGACCGGCAAGGGCAAAAGCAACCCACTGGCACGAGAACAGCAGGGCTTAGCCCTAGCACAAATACCACAGGACTGCACAAAAGTACGTACATCCCGTGACAGAGATGGCCACCAGAAGGATCTAGCCACTAACTCTCTGGTGCCAAAGATTCCAGGATGACCAGCCAACACCGAACAATGAAGTTCAGAGATAAGTTTATTAGTCCACCTATCAGGGACGAACAGTTTCTCCGCTGGACAACGATCAGGTTTATTCGCCTGAAATTTTTGCAGCACCCGCCGCAAATCAGGGGAGATGGCAGACACAATGACTCCTTCCTTGAGGATACCCGCTGGCTCAGATAAACCCGGAGAGTCGGGCACAAAACTCCTAGACAGGGCATCCGCCTTCACATTTTTAGAGCCCGGAAGGTACGAAATCACAAAGTCGAAGCGGGCAAAAAATAACGACCAACGGGCCTGTCTAGGATTCAAGCGCTTGGCAGACTCGAGATAAGTCAAGTTCTTATGATCAGTCAATACCACCACGCGATGCTTGGCTCCTTCAAGCCAATGGCGCCATTCCTCGAATGCCCACTTCATGGCCAGCAACTCTTGGTTGCCCACATCATAATTACGCTCAGCGGGCGAAAACTTCCTGGAAAAGAAAGCACATGGTTTCATCACTGAGCAATCAGAACCTCTCTGTGACAAAACCGCCCCTGCTCCAATCTCAGAAGCATCAACCTCGACCTGGAACGGAAGAGAAACATCTGGTTGACACAACACAGGGGCAGAACAAAAACGACGCTTCAACTCCTGAAAAGCTTCCACAGCAGCAGAAGACCAATGAACCAAATCAGCACCCTTCTTGGTCAAATCGGTCAATGGTTTGGCAATGCTAGAAAAATTACAGATGAAGCGACGATAAAAATTAGCAAAGCCCAGGAACTTTTGTAGACTTTTCAGAGATGTCGGCTGAATCCAATCCTGGATGGCTTGGACCTTAACTGGATCCATCTCGATAGTAGAAGGGGTAAAGATGAACCCCAAAAATGAAACTTTCTGCACACCGAAGAGACACTTTGATCCCTTCACAAACAAAGAATTAGCACGCAGGACCTGAAAAACCATTCTGACCTGCTTCACATGAGACTCCCAATCATCTGAGAAGATCAAAATGTCATCCAAGTAAACAATCAGGAATTTATCCAGATACTCACGGAAGATGTCATGCATAAAAGACTGAAACACAGATGGAGCAGTGGCAAGTCCGAACGGCATCACTAGATACTCAAAATGACCCTCGGGCGTATTGAATGCAGTTTTCCATTCATCTCCTTGCCTGATTCTCACCAGATTATACGCACCACGAAGATCTATCTTAGTGAACCAACTAGCCCCCTTAATCCGAGCAAACAAGTCAGATAACAATGGCAAGGGATACTGAAATTTAACAGTGATCTTATTAAGAAGGCGGTAATCAATACACGGTCTCAGCGAACCATCCTTCTTGGCTACAAAGAAGAACCCTGCTCCCAGTGGTGATGATGATGGGCGAATATGTCCCTTCTCCAGGGATTCCTTCACATAACTGCGCATAGCGGCGTGTTCGGGCACGGATAAATTAATTAATCGACCTTTAGGGAATTTACTACCAGGAATTAAATTGATAGCACAATCACAATCCCTATGCGGAGGTAGAGCATCGGACTTGGGCTCTTCAAATACATCCTGATAATCAGACAAGAACTCTGGGACCTCAGAAGGGGTGGATGACGAAATCGACAAAAATGGAACATCACCATGTACCCCCTGACAACCCCAGCTGGATACCGACATGGAATTCCAATCCAAGACTGGATTATGGGTTTGTAGCCATGGCAACCCCAACACGACCACATCATGCAGATTATTTAGCACCAGAAAGCGAATAACTTCCTGATGTGCAGGAGCCATGCACATGGTCAGCTGGGCCCAGTACTGAGGTTTATTCTTGGCCAAAGGTGTAGCATCAATTCCTCTCAATGGAATAGGACACCGCAAAGGCTCCAAGAAAAACCCACAACGTTTAGCATAATCCAAATCCATCAGATTCAGGGCAGCGCCTGAATCCACAAACGCCATGACAGAAAACGACGACAAAGAGCATATCAGGGTAATGGACAGAAGGAATTTGGACTGTACAGTACCAATGACGGCATACCTAGCGGACCGCTTAGTGCGCTTAGGACAATCAGAAATAGCATGAGTGGAATCACCACAGTAGAAACACAGCCCATTCAGACGTCTGTATTCTTGCCGTTCAACTCTGGTCATAGTCCTATTGCACTGCATAGGCTCAGGTTTAACCTCAGGCAATACCGCCAAATGGTGCACAGATTTACGCTCGCGCAAGCGTCGACCGATCTGAATGGCCAAAGACAAAGACTCATTCAAACCAGCAGGCATAGGAAATCCCACCATGACATCCTTAAGAGCCTCAGAGAGACCCTTTCTGAACAAAGCTGCCAGCGCAGATTCATTCTACTGAGTGAGTACTGACCATTTCCTAAATTTCTGACAATATACTTCTATATCATCCTGACCCTGGCACAAAGCCAGCAAATTTTTCTCAGCCTGATCCACTGAATTAGGCTCATCGTACAGTAATCCGAGCGCCAGAAAAAACGCATCGACACTACTCAATGCAGGGTCTCCTGGCGCAAGAGAAAATGCCCAGTCTTGAGGGTCGCCGCGCAAAAAAGAAATAATAATCAAAACCTGTTGAATAGGATTACCAGAAGAATGAGGTTTCAAGGCCAGAAATAGCTTACAATTATTTT
Organism: Ranitomeya imitator; assembly: GCF_032444005.1. Classification (NCBI taxonomy): domain Eukaryota; kingdom Metazoa; phylum Chordata; class Amphibia; order Anura; family Dendrobatidae; genus Ranitomeya; species Ranitomeya imitator. The sequence continues at coordinate 690,967,299 of NC_091285.1, forward strand.
TGAAACTTAGAAACTTAGTTCTATCTCCAAAAAACAAATCAGGAATAGGAATTCTTGGTTCTAACATAGATTTCTGATCAATAGTATCTTGAATCTTTTGTACATTTATAACGAGATTATCCATTGAAGAGCACAGACTCTGAATATCCATGTCCACACCTGTGTCCAGAATCACCCAAATGTCTAGGGGAAAAAAAAAAAAGTGAACACAGAGCAGAGAAAAAAAAAAAATGGTGTCAGAACTTTTTCTTTCCCTCTATTGAGAATCATTAGTGGGCTCCTTGTACTGTTATGTCTGCTAATGAAAGGTGTAATGAAGGCAATCCAGAGACACAGTGTGCCTAGCAATCCGAGCGCACACAGTGATCTGACAAATACCAAAAAACAAAAGAACAAGCTCTGAGACGTGGAAACTCTGTAGACAGCACACCTGATCCTATCCTAAACACAACTAATAGCGGCTGTGGATTGCGCCTAGCAACTACCTAGGCAACTCGGCACAGCCTAAGAAACTAGCTAGCCTGAAGATAGAAAAATAGGCCTGACTTGCCCCCAGAGAAATACCCCAAAGGAAAAGGCAGCCCCCCACATATAATGACTGTGAGTAAGATGAAAAGACAAAACGTAGGGATGAAATAGATTCAGCAAAGTGGGGCCCGATAATCTTAGACAGAGCGAGGATAGTAAAGCAAACTTTGCAGTCTACAAAAAACCTTAAAGCAAAAACCACGCAAAGGGGGCAAAAAAGACCCACCGTGCCGAACTAACGGCACGGCGGTACACCCTTTGCTTCTCAGAGCTACCAGCAAAGAAAAGACAAGCTGGACAGAAAAAAAGCAACAAAATAGCAAAAAAGCACTTAGCTATACAGAGCAGCAGGTCACAGGAACAATCAGGAGAAGCTCAGATCCAACACTGGAACATTGACAAGGAGCAGGGATAGCAGCATCAGGCGGAGTTAAGTAACGAAGCAGATAACGAGCTCACCAGAACACCTGAGGAAAGAAGCTCAGAAGCTGCAGTACCACTTGTGACCACAGGAGTGAATTCAGCCACAGAATTCACAACAATGCTCCTCGCGACGCTCCGTTCCCAGTAATGCCTTGCGGCAATAACCCGTGATGATGTAGCGGTCTCGCGAAACCGCTACGTGATCTCAAGTCATTGCCGCAATGCATTCTAGGGACCGGAGCGTCGGGAGGAGCGGGAAAGGCTGCCGTGGACGTCGGAAGGTGAGAATATAAGGTTTTGGGTTTTTTTTTATTATTTTTAACATTATGTGTTTACTATTGATGCTGCATAGGCAGCGAAGCGGTGTCTAAATCCCGCCCCAATATCGCTGATAGTTCACGGCCTGCCGGGCACGACCAATCAGCGACCCGGTATTTCCGCGACAGACAGACGGAAGTTACAGATGGAAGTACCCCTTAGACAATTATATATATATAGATAGATAGATAGATAGATAGATAGATAGATATAGACAGCCACCACTAGGGGGAGCTCACTATGTACAGATATATACAGCCACCACTAGGGGAAGCTCACTATGTACAGATTTATACAGTCACCACTAGAGGGAGCTCACTATGTACAGATAGATAAGCTACCACTAAAAGCTCACTATGTACAGATACATACAGCCACCACTAGAGGGAGCTCACTATGTACATATGTATACAGTCACCACTAGGGAGAGCTCACTGTAACGGGGTCTACCAATCTGGGGTACCTCTTTCAGTACCACCCCGTGTTTCCCGAGGTCCACTCTGCTTTGGCTGGAGTCTGAATGAAGGACGCTGGCTGGAATTCCTTGGTTACATGGGCGCATATAAAAGATCACTGCTTCTCCACGTATTTCCAGTCTGACAACACTTTACTCACAGGACACAGAATACATAACACAGATACAGAGGGCAGGCCAATAGAAAAGCGGCAGGCCAGACATACATTACGATAGCCGCAGGTGGCCGGAGCCTGCCGATATTTACTGTGGGAATTACAAAGGTGGAGGAAGGGCGGGGGGGGGGGGTGCGGACAAAAGGGGAATATCGTGTCCCCTCTGCCCAGGGGCGCAGCCTGTGGGCTGATGCATCAGGGTCATGCATCTCACATGGAACCTATTATGCATACAGTGGGGCAAAAAAGTATTTAGTCAGCAATAGTGCAAGTTCCACCACTTCCACCACTTAAAAAGATGAGAGGCGTCTGTAATTTACATCATAGGTAGACCTCAACTATGGGAGACAAACTGAGAAAAAAAAATCCAAAAAATCACATTGTCTGTTTTTTTATCATTTTATTTGCATATTATGGTGGAAAATAAGTATTTGGTCAGAAACAAACAATCAAGATTTCTGGCTCTCACAGACCTGTAACTTCTTCTTTAAGGCTACGTTCACATTTGCGTTGTGCGCCGCTGCGTTGGCGACGCAACGCACAACACAAATAAAAACGCACGCAAAAACGCTGTGTTTTGCGACGCATGCGTCGTTTTTTGCCGAAATTTGGACGCAAGAAAAATGCAACTTGTTGCGTTATCTTGGCCCGACGCTTGCGGCAAAAAAACCGCATTCGTCGCACAACGCAGCACACAAAAACGCATGCGTCCCCCATGTTAAATATAGGGGCGCATGACGCATGCGTCGCCGCTGCGTCGCCCGACACAAACCCGACGCAAAGATGCATAACGCTAATGTGAACGTAGCCTAAGAGTCTCCTCTTTCCTCCACTCATTACCTGTAGTAATGGCACCTGTTTAAACTTGTTATCAGTATAAAAAGACACCTGTTGCACACCCTCAAACAGTCTGACTCCAAACTCCACTATGGTGAAGACCAAAGAGCTGTCAAAGGACACCAGAAACAAAATTGTAGCCCTGCACCAGGCTGGGAAGACTGAATCTGCAATAGCCAACCAGCTTGGAGTGAAGAAATCAACAGTGGGAGCAATAATTAGAAAATGGAAGACATACAAGACCACTGATAATCTCTCTCGATCTGGGGCTCCACGCAAAATCCCACCCCGTGGGGTCAGAATGATCACAAGAACGGTGAGCAAAAATCCCAGAACCACGCGGGGGGACCTAGTGAATGAACTGCATAGAGCTGGGACCAATGTAACAAGGCCTACCATAAGTAACACACAACGCCACCATGGACTCAGATCCTGCAGTGCCAGACGTGTCCCACTGCTTAAGCCAGTACATATCCGGGCCCGTCTGAAGTTTGCTAGAGAGCATTTGGATGATCCAGAGGAGTTTTGGGAGAATGTCCTATGGTCTGATGAAACCAAACTGGAACTGTTTGGTAGAAACACAACTTGTCGTGTTTGGAGGAAAAAGAATACTGAGTTGCATCCATCAAACACCATACCTACTGTAAAGCATGGTGGTGGAAACATCATGCTTTGGGGCTGTTTCTCTGCAAAGGGGCCAGGACGACTGATCCGGGTACATGAAAGAATGAATGGGGCCATGTATCGTGAGATTTTGAGTGCAAACCTCCTTCCATCAGCAAGGGCATTGAAGATGAAACGTGGCTGGGTCTTTCAACATGACAATGATCCAAAGCACACCGCCAGGGCAACGAAGGAGTGGCTTCGTAAGAAGCATTTCAAGGTCCTGGAGTGGCCTAGCCAGTCTCCAGATCTCAACACTATAGAAAACCTTTGGAGGGAGTTGAAAGTCCGTGTTGCCAAGCGAAAAGCCAAAAACATCACTGCTCTAGAGGAGATCTGCATGGAGGAATGGGCCAACATACCAACAACAGTGTGTGGCAACCTTGTGAAGACTTACAGAAAACGTTTGACCTCTGTCATTGCCAACAAAGGATATATTACAAAGTATTGAGATGAAATTTTGTTTCTGACCAAATACTTATTTTCCACCATAATATGCAAATAAAATGTTAAAAAAAAAAACAGACAATGTGATTTTCTGGATTTTTTTTTCTCAGTTTGTCTCCCATAGTTGAGGTCTACCTATGATGTAAATTACAGACGCCTCTCATCTTTTTAAGTGGTGGAACTTGCACTATTGCTGACTGACTAAATACTTTTTTGCCCCACTGTACATATAAGGCTACTTTCACACTGTTGTTTTTTGCCACACGTCGCGATGCGTAGTTTATGGCAAAAACCGCATCCTGCAAAGTTGTTTGCAGGATGCGTTTTTGCCCCATAGATTATTAGCAACGCATTGCGACGCTTTGCCACACGTCGCAACCGTCGTGCGACTGTTGCGCCGTGTTGTGGCGGACCGCCGGGAGCAAAAAACGTTACATGTAACGTTTTTTGCTCCTGACGGACCGCTTTTTCCGACCGCGCATGCGCAGCCGGAACTCCGCCCCCTTCTCCCCGCACCTCACAATGGGCCAGCGGATGCGCCGGAGAAATGCATCCGCTGCCTCCGTTGTGCAGTGCGTTAAACGCTAGCGTCGGAATCTCTGCCTGACGCATTGCAACGGGGAGATTCCGACGCTAGTGTGAAAGTAGTCTAACTGCACAACATATTCTGGGTGCTGCGTGGTTCCGTAACACGTAACACTCACTATGTACAGATATATACAGTCACCACTAGAGGGAGCTCACTATGTACAGATATATACAGCCACTATACAGATCTATACAGCTACCACTAGATGCTCACTATGTACAGATACATACAACCGCCACTAGGGGGAGCTCACCGCATACAGATTTATACAGTCACCACTAGGGGGAGCTCACTATATACAGATTTATACAGCCACCACTAGGAAGAGCTCACTACATACAGATTTACACAGCCACCACTAGGAGCTTGTAGTCTGTGGAGGAAGGTGCTGGTTTGTGTGCTCTGGGAGAGTCACCAGTTTTTTTTACACCCAGGAATTCCCCCCCTCTCTGACCCAGGAAAGAGAGGGGTGTAGTGGATGGACTGTGGGGCTGAGTCCCCGTCTCCCACCCCTCGGTCTAGGCCGGCGAGGGGTGGGAGCTCATTGCTACCGGCAAAGAGGGTCACCAGATCCATAGTAACATAGTAACATAGTTAGTAAGGCCGAAAAAAGACATTTGTCCATCCAGTTCAGCCTATATTCCATCATAATAAATACCCAGATCTACGTCCTTCTACAGAACCTAATAATTGTATGATACAATATTGTTCTGCTCCAGGATCCGGCAAGGCCCAGAACATGGTGGAGCCCAGGAAGACCCAGGAGGGCTGCAAAGCCCCTAAGGCTGAGGCGAGGGCCACTGTGGTGTCTCCTCCCGGAGGTGAGAGGAGTGCTCGCACTGGTGCAGCGGCGCCGGTGCCGAAGGATTGGGGCACTAGGGCCGCACGGGAGGAGGTTGACAGCTATGCCTCCCGCGTCCATGCGTACCTCAGCGAGCATGAGGAGGCTGGGAAGACCATCAGGAGACTCCGGGAGGAGATGAAGGAGGTGAGGCAAGCGGCAAGCAGAGCCTCCCGCACAGAGAAGTCTGCCCTAACAGCCAGGATATCCAGCCTGGGGATCTGCATTGACGGCATGGAAGCCCGGAGAGCGGCTATATTAAATAACAGCGGGCCCTTCCGGGAAAAGCTGGAGAATGACGACCGATTCCACAACATGGCTGCTGCAAAGGAGCCAGAGGGGTCTCGGCGTCCGACCCAGGTGGAGGAGGTGGACCATGAGGAGATGGAGGAGGCACCGTACCCACCTGGGGGCTTGGTAAGTGATCTCCAGGCCACACACAGCGGGATAGATCCAGTGCAGGTCCCACTCCCATCAGACCATAGTAATTCCGAGGATGATGGGGGTGATGCGGATGATAGCAGCAGCGATAACAGCAGTAGTAGGGGTTGCCTCGTCTTGCAGCAGATCCGTCAGCTAGAGTCCCCAGTAAATTATGCCCACCTGAAGTTTGGGGATGAGGTCTGCGGGGACGAGGCAACCAGGAGGGGGAAAAAGAAAAGCAAAAAAAGGAGGAGAGGTTGGTGTTTGTCCCCCTTCCTGGGACCCCCCGATCCCGCTGTGTGGCGCCCGCTACCCACCCCGGCCCGGGACCTGCAGTGGGTCCGGTGCGAGGGAGCGGGGAGAGTACAAGTCGTATGGCGCAGGTCGCCGTCTCTGCTGGCGGTAGCAGAGGGGGCGAGAGTGGGCATGCGGCTGCAGAGCCGAAGAGTGTGCATGGTTTGGAGTGTGGCCCTGTGGCGGGCAGTAATAAAACCTGTGGAGGTGTCCAGGCCCGATCCTCTGTGGAAACGGGGGACGGCCTGGTGCCTGCGGCACCCGCTGACGCTCGGGGGGTAGGGGCTGTGGGTACCTTGCCGGTGGTCACCGCTCCCCGCAGTGTTGGCGGTGCACTGTCAGCCGGGGCCGCATCATCGGCGGCGTGTGCTGTGGTGTCGGGGTCCCCCACATGCAGATCCGATGCTGGGTCAAAGTCCGGGACCCCGGCACCGGTTATCAACTCGGGTGCAGCTGTAATGGCTGCGGTAATGCCGGTCCGGACGGCATCCTTGCCGGAGAAAGTCGCACCGCCGGGGTCCTCTGCATGTGTGTCACCTGTATCTGTGGGGGACCCAGCGGTGAAGTGCACACAGGAGCGTGGAGATGGTCTGCAGGAGAGGCTGGAGCAACAGTCTGCAGCTGCCAGCACATGCTCTGCTGAAAAGCAGGGTGTGGTAATTAAACCCTGCAGTATTCCTCTTAAAGGGGCAGCTGCACTGCAAACAGCAACAACCCCAGCAGAAAGCAGGAAAAAAAAAGAAAAAAAAAATGTAAATAAGAATGGAAGTGGTGCAAGTGGTGTGAATAGTGTGTGTGATAATGGTGAAGGGTCAGGTGTTGGAAGGGCAGTTTCTGCTGGAGGTATGGTTGGTGTGAATGGTGCCAGCGTGGGGACTTCTAGTGAAAATTGTGAGGCTGAGGTAAGTGAGGTGGAGATGGTTGACTGTGAGGTTGAGGGTTCAGGGAATATAGGGGCTGGTCCATCGTCCCCCTCACCTGCAGCTGCCATTAGTTATGCGGCTGCTGCCGCTGGGGTTCCGCAGGGGTCTTCCTCATCTCCGGACCCAGGGAATGAAGCTTTTCGCCACCGTTTCCTGGAGGCCCTCAAAAAAGGGGAGCGGACGATCAATGTAGAGGGAAGAGAGGTGGCGTTGTCCTTCTGGCTAGATAAGTTTGGTCTAGCTGCCTTCCAAGAGAAAAGGGGGGGGGGGAGACCGTGTGGTCCCTCCCGACAGCCGGGCAGGGGGTCTCCAGGAGAAATGTGGTTCGTCTTCGCTGGAGGGGCGATGAAGCGTGTCCATCCAGGACAAATGTGGTGATGCTCCTCATGAAGATGGACTTCAGGGCTATTGACATCTTTGCTCTGATACATTCTTTTGGGACCTCCACCTTTGATATCAGCTTTGTTCGGCCGGAGGGCTTGGAGCTCTTTTGGTCGAATTATGAGCTGGTAAAAGAGGAGCCCGGCTGGCGAGGTTTCGCCGTGGAAGCAATTTCTCGCCAAAGTGGGCCGAAGAAAGTGACCGTTTTAACATGTAATGAGTCTCTTTCTGGCGTTGATATAATGACGTGGTTGAGTCGGTACGGCGAGGTTGTGGAGGTCCCGAAGAAGAACCGGGACGATTTTGGTATCTGGTCAGGAGGCTGGACCTTCATGGTAAAGTTGAAGCGTTCAGGGGGCACTGTCACCCACATCCCTTCCTCGGCTTTTCTGGGAAGGGATCGGATTCTGGTCTTCTACCAGGGGCAGCCGAAGGTATGCCACAGGTGCGGTGATCCTCGCCACTTCAGCGCGGGCTGCAAGGTGCAGAAATGTGCCTTGTGTGGCGAGGTAGGTCACCTCGCTGCATCCTGTGGTGTCATTCGATGTCACCTGTGTGGTGATCTAGGTCACCCATTCAGCCGCTGCCCTCGTTCCTTCTCTAATGCCATGGCCAGCCGGGCGGAGGGGAGCCGTGAGGAAGTTCCTGGCGGTACAACTTCTGCAGAGGTTGGAGGTGGTAGCGGGGGAGGAGCTGAGGGGCCGATGAGGAATGGCAGGGCTAGGGGTCCCTCTTACCAGCGGAGGCAGGCAAGGCGTCAGGAGGGCAGGGGGCAGGAGGAGCCTCGGGAAACTGGGGTAATGGCTGCCCCCTCCTCCGAGGCGACGGCCCATGTCACTGAGGCCCCGGGGGAGGAAGCGGTGAATGAGGAGATCAGACGGATGGAGAATGAGGAAGTGGCTGATCTCTCAGATGCCTCTCAATATGAAAGTTTTGATGAGGATGGAGGGGAACAGCCAAAAGAAATGGGTGACAAGGGTACCAAGAGTACAAAAAGTAAAAAAAAAGAAGAAAAAAGGTGGAAAATCTTCTTCCCTGACCAAGGTGCCTAAGGAAGGTCCCACCGACTCCCCTCTGATCCCCCTCTCCAACCGGTTCCAAGCCCTTGACGATCCTGCTGAGACGGGAGTCGGGGGTGAGGTTCCGGGGGTAACATCGGGAGGGCCTTTGGGAGGCGGGGGAGTCCCTTCTCCCGGGGGTGTGTCTTCCTCAGGAGGTGGGGACGACCCTGGGTCCGGAGTTGAGAAAGAGGTAGGAGGGATGGATACCTCTGTCTCTCTGAAAAGAAGAGGGGGGGCTTCATCATCCGGAGATGAGCGGGCTAAGAAAAAGGGTGGGGTGAAGAAAAAGGCCATCTAACTCGATCACTCAGGATGGCGGCACCCACCCCGTTGACTCTAGCGACCATTAATGTCGCTAGTATAAAGTCTGATGCGGCTAGATTTGCGGCCTTTGATTTTCTCACCCGATTTGAGGCTGAAATTTTGTTTTTGCAGGAGACCAGGCTTACGGATATGGGGGCCATACGCAAGGCGAAGAGCGAGTGGAGGTGCGGGTCTTCGTACTGGTCTCTTGCGGCCGAGCCGTGTAGCGGGGTGGCAGTCCTTTTTAAGACTGCATCGGTTGAATGCTGGAGAGTTATCGAGGTAGAAATGGGGAGGTGCCTGGTCTTAGACGTCTTCATGAGGGGACAGGAGCTTCGGCTCATTAACATCTATGGTCCGCAGTCAAAGTGGGACCGTAAATGTCTCTTCCTGAAGATTAAGCCCTATCTTTTTACGAGTCGGCAGGTGGTCTTTGGAGGTGACTTTAACACTGTCACAAGGCTTCGTGATAGGGGAGGCTCCATTGACCGGCTGGCTTATGATAGTAATACTCTTAATAGCATAGCTAGTGACGCTCGCCTGGCGGATGTCCACATCCGGCACACCCCAGGTCACTGTGGTTTCACCTTTCATAGAGGTAATTGTAGGTCTAGGATAGACAGGTTTTTTTTAAAGGAGGAAGCCATCTCTTCAGCAGTGTCCGTTGTTGAGGTGGAGTTCTCCGATCACTGTCTGATTTCTTTTTCTCTGAATGTTTTAGAAACCCCTCGGATGGGAAGGGGACTATGGAAGCTGAATTCGTCCCTCTTGGAAGAAGCAGAGATAAGACAATCCTTTGAGGACTTTCTTCAGAGCCAGGTACCGCTTTTGGATCTCTGTAGCGATAAGTCAGAGTGGTGGGAGATGTTCAAAGATCGGGTTGCGAGTTTCTTCCGCCAGCTCTCGAGCCTCAGGAGCCTGAGCAGGTACCGCCTGTGTCAGGAACTGAGGAGGAAACTCGAACATCTCGTCTCGGCTGGAGGTGACCGTGAGGAGATCTCCAGAGTGAAGTCTTTACTCAAGAGGTGTCAGTACGATAGGCACACATCTTTGGTTTTTGAGAGGGATTTCGGGAGGTACCACTCACCTGACCCCTACAGAAACTGTAAGATGTCAGTGAGTTGTAAGGTGGTGACAGGTTTGGTCGACGATACGGGTTCCCTGAAAAGATCCAAATCAGGGATCCTGGAGGTGATCAGATCTTTCTACTCACACCTCTTGGGGAAGAGGGATCTGGATCGGAACGTGATGTCGGCTTTCCTGGCCGAGGCCATCCCTGAGCCAGGGGATGACCCCTCGCTTCACGTTTTGACAGAACCAATCAGGGAAGAGGAAGTGCGACTGGCCATTGATGGGCTTCGGCCTAAGAAATCGCCAGGTCCGGATGGCTTAACATCCGAGTTTTATAAGACCTTTAGGGACTCCTTGGTCCCTCTCTTGACTGAGGTGTTTAATGAGTGTCTCTCCTCGGGCGTTCTTTCCCAGTCGATGAGGCAGTCTGCCCTGATTATCCTGTCAAAGGGTAAGGACCCGTCCCGTATTGAGAATTGGCGTCCCATAGCGCTTCTCAATACGGACCGGAAGGTTCTGGCAAAGGTGCTGTTCAAACGGCTGGTGAAGTTTGCACCCCGGCTCCTTTCGGGGGCCCAGCACTGCTCTGTTCCAGGCCGCAGTACATTTACTGCTGTGCTCGGTGTCCGAGAGGCAGTGGAGCAGGGCAGGGCAGGTCACTGGAAGGGGTACTTGCTGTCCTTAGACCAGGCGAAGGCTTTTGATCGGGTTAACCATGAGTACCTCTGGTCCGTCCTTCTGAGGTACGGTCTGCCTGGGGGGTTTGTAAATTGGCTAAAGATCTTGTACGCGGGGGCAGAGACTTTCCCGCTCGTGAATGGTTGGTCTGGCCGCCCTTTTGAGGTTGGGTCTGGGGTCCGCCAGGGCTGTCCATTGAGCCCGCTGTTATACGTGTTCGCGATTGATCCCCTTTTAAGGAGGATTGAGAGTGGGCCGTTGGCGGGAGTCAGGATGGACCAGGTGGCCCCGAAAGCCACTCTGAGGGTGGTAGCGTATGCCGATGACGTCTCCCTTTTCGTGTCCTCGGGTGAGGAGGCGGAGTGGGTCATGTCTGAGGTTGATCGCTACTCGGAGGCTTCTGGGTCCAGAGTTAATCAGGAAAAGTGTGAGAGTCTCTGGCTGGGAGGGGGAGACCCTAGTTTTGGTCTCCCGGACACTCTTCCAGAGCCCAAGGCATCGGCAAAAATCCTAGGCATCGAATTTGGCCCTGGGGACTACCCCCAGCAAAATTGGGAGGGCAGATTAAGATCGCCGCCCAGAAGGTGGACCAATGGAAGGGTTGGTCTTTGACCCTGAGGGAAAGGGTTAGCCTGGTTAAGGGTTTTTTGCTACCCTTGTTAATATACCTGGGCAGTGTCTGCATGTTGCCAGAGCTGCTCTGGACACGGGTCTACAGCCTGTTTTTCCAGATGTTATGGGGAAATAGGCTGAACCTAGTCAAGCGGGAGGTCACATATCGCACAAGGAGACTAGGAGGGTTGGGTATGGTCAACCCAGTGGTGTTTCTAATAAACACTTTTGTCAAGACTAACATCGCCAACCTCTGGTCAGAGAGGGCTCCTCCGTGGGTATTCTCCTGCAGGGGATGGCTTCGGCCCTTCTTCCAGGAATGGGAGACAGGAGGGCAAGTGAAGGACCTGCGCACACCGCACGGGCATCTCCCGGCTTACGCTACCACGGTTCTGAAGGTGATCCGCCGGTGGGGTCTGGGAATGTGGGAGATCAGGACCATGTCGAGGAAATTCCTTGACAGGAGGGTTCTGTTGACCCATTTCCAGAAGCCTCTGGTGCTCAAAGATTGCCCAAGTCGGGATCTGGAGGGTGGGCTGAGGTTATTGAATTCTACACGGGTCCCCTTGAAGTTTTGGGACTTGGCTTGGCGCTGCTTCCATGGGAAACTGTACGTAAGGGACAACCTGAAGTGTAGGAACTCCGATGATCGGGGTTGTCCCCGTGAGGGGTGTTGCGACACGCTGGAAAGCATGGAGCACTTCCTCCTTCAGTGTCCTTTTAATACAGGGGTCTACAACAGGGTGGGTGCTTCCATAGGCTGGCCTCGGCTGGCACACCTTTCCTATGCGGAGTGGGCGTATGGGGCATTCGGATCCCTGGGTGACCGAGATCGGGGCACTTTATTTCTAGTTAGTTTAGTCGTCAGGTTTTACACGTGGAACGCACGGTGCTTAGTGTCAACTCAGCAGAAAATCCTCCCCCGGGACGAGGTTGTTAGGAACATTCTGGGTGGCCTGGTGAAGGTGCGCTCTCTGGAGTATGACAGGCTAGGTGCAGCGAGGGCCTCTCTTCTCTGGAGAGGGTTCTCATTTAATGTACCTAGGGCTTAGATAAGCAGGTAAATGGTAGGGACAGGTAGATAGCCTCAGTAGGGACAGGTAGATAGTTAGGGACAGAATAGGGACAGCCCAGGGACAGTTAGGTAGGCACGCGGTGAGTTAGGTACGGTAGTAGGGTCAGGCAGGGAGAGACAGGGAAAGGTAGGTAGATAAATAGGGGCAGATGTCTAGACAGGTAGGGACGGCTGGTAGAGTAAGGATTGCTAGGGTAGAAGCCTGTCATCTCCGGTTTCCCGGTGGCGGGCTGGGGCTTTTCACGATCAGATTTTTGTTTTGCAGAAGTGAATTACTGATATAGGGCTTACAGGCACCAATCCTGGCTCTGGGTAAGTGTTGTATATAGAGAGTTACGTAATATTGTATTGTAATGTGAGGTGATGATCCTGTGGCTTACAGGGTTAATGCACCTGTCTTGTAAGCAAGAGGTTATGAGTTCCTCGGTGAGGTTGTTTTTGTATTGTGTGGGTGTTTTTTGTGGTGGGAGGGAGGGGTTTGGTGGTAGGTTGTTTATGGTTGTATTTGCTGTGCAAAAAGGAAAAAAAAAAAAATTTTTTTTAAAAATTAAAAATGTAATAAAAATTATAAAATTTAAAAAAAAAAAAAAAATTTTTTGTGTGTGTTTTAGATAGATGTGTTTAAGCCAGGTGGCTATAGTGTTTCTTTTTGGGCGATGGACCAGAGTTTTCTTTGTCAGGTTTGGTATGAAGTGTGTATGTGCGTGTATTAATAAAATGTCTCTTCTCTCCTTGGGTGAGGTAACCTGGGGAGGAGGAGATCTGGATGAATTAAAAAGTGAAAAGACAAAGGACAGAAAACTGCATATGGAAAAAAAGATGGAGGAAGCTTCTCTGAGAAAGAAGAAGGCAGTTTGTTTTCTTTTGCGGGGTTGCTTTGGGGGCAGTTATGCTGGACTCGGACTTTGCTTTGGACTGGGGGGGGTAATGTTGGACTCTGACAGTTGCTTTTGCTGGGGTTTTGATTTTTGCTATTTATTGATTGTAAGTTTTGTATTTTTATAATAAAAGAGTTCACTATATACAGATTTATACAGTCACCACTAGGGGGAGCTCACTATGTGCAGATATATACAGTCACCACTAGAGGGAGCTCACTATGTACAGATATATACAGTCACCACTAGATGGAGCTCACTACATAGAGATTTATACAGCCACCACTAGAGGGAGCTCACGACATACAGATTTATACAGCCACCACTAGAGGGAGCTCACTACATAGAGATTTATACAGCCACCACTAGAGGGAGCTCACGACATACAGATTTATACAGCCACCACTAGAGGGAGCTCACTACATAGAGATTTATACAGCCACCACTAGAGGGAGCTCACTACATACAGATTTATACAGTCACCACTAGGGGGAGCTTACAGCATACTGATTTATAGAGCTACTATTAAGTTTCATACTTCATGTAGACACAAAAAATATTTAATTGACAGGCTCCTGAATGGCTCAAAGAAAGTTGGTGTTTGTGGAAATAATTCTCAAAAAATAATGTTCTAAGACGTGTTCACCTTGTGAAAATTGTGCACTGTTCAATCTGTTGCATCAAATACATGGATTATATTGGTACAGTGTACTCCACAGTCCAGAAGAGTAGAGGCCATGCCATTAACTATTACACAAATGCCACAGATGTAGCAGTGTAAAGAAGGAGCCTGTCCATAGGAGCTTACACTCTAGATCGTTAGGAAGTGATATTACATGAACACGTAACACTGGGATACTGAACAGCGAGAACCAGCACCGACTGCAATAATGTCCATTGTTATGCACAGAGAGTTTCCAGTTTATCCTGTGTAATAACGTCATATGACCAGTAGGTGTCAGTGTTATTGCAGGAACCCTCACACGTGATAGAGAAGCCAATAAAGATTTATATTTTCATAAAATCGCCTGTAGAATCTGTGTTTCCGAGCTGCAGATAAAGATAAATGCTGAAGATGCTGCTGTGGAGAAGAGACCCCCGGGATATAGCACCAGCTGTGGAGGGGAGACCCCCGGGATATAGCACCAGCTGTGGAGGGGAGACCCCCGGGATATAGCAACAGCTGTGGAGAGACCCCCGGGATATAGCAACAGCTGTGGAGGAGAGACCCCCGGGATATAGCACCACATGTGGAGGAGAGACCCCCGGGATATAGCACCAGCTGTGGAGAAGAGGCCCCCGGGATATACCACCAGCTGAGGAGGAGAGACCCCCGGGATATAGCACCAGCTGTGGAGGAGAGACCCCCGGGATATAGCACCAGCTGTGGAGGTGAGACCCCCGGGATATAGCACCAGCTGTGGAGAAGAGGCCCCCGGGATATACCACCAGCTGTGAAGGAGAGACCCCCGGGATATAGCACCAGCTGTGGAGGAGAGACCCCCGGGATATAGCACCAGCTGTGGAAGAGAGACCCCCGGGATATAGCACCAGCTGTGGAGGAGAGACCCCCGGGATATAGCACCAGCTGTGGAGGAGAGACCCCCGGGATATACCACCAGCTGAGGAGGTGAGACCCCCGGGATATAGCACCAGCTGTGGAGGAGAGACCCCCGGGATATAGCACCAGCTGTGGAAGAGAGACCCCCGGGATATAGCACCAGCTGTGGAGGAGAGACCCCCGGGATATAGCACCAGCTGTGGAGGAGAGACCCCCGGGATATAGCACCAGCTGTGGAGGAGAGACCCCCGGGATATAGCACCAGCTGTGGAGGAGAGACCCCCGGGATATAGCACCAGCTGTGGAGGAGAGACCCCCGGGATATAGCACCAGCTGTGGAGGAGAGACCCCCGGGATATAGCACCAGCTGTGGAGGAGAGACCCCCGGGATATAGCACCAGCTGTGGAAGAGAGAACCCCGGGATATAGCACCAGCTGTGGAAGAGAGACCCCCGGGATATAGCACCACATGTGGAGGAGAGACCCCCGGGATATAGCACCAGCTGTGGAGAAGAGGCCCCCGGGATATACCACCAGCTGAGGAGGAGAGACCCCCGGGATATAGCACCAGCTGTGGAGGAGAGACCCCCGGGATATAGCACCAGCTGTGGAGGTGAGACCCCCGGGATATAGCACCAGCTGTGGAGAAGAGGCCCCCGGGATATACCACCAGCTGTGAAGGAGAGACCCCCGGGATATAGCACCAGCTGTGGAGGAGAGACCCCCGGGATATAGCACCAGCTGTGGAAGAGAGACCCCCGGGATATAGCACCAGCTGTGGAGGAGAGACCCCCGGGATATAGCACCAGCTGTGGAGGAGAGACCCCCGGGATATACCACCAGCTGAGGAGGTGAGACCCCCGGGATATAGCACCAGCTGTGGAGGAGAGACCCCCGGGATATAGCACCAGCTGTGGAGGAGAGACCCCCGGGATATAGCACCAGCTGTGGAGGAGAGACCCCCGGGATATAGCACCAGCTGTGGAGGAGAGACCCCCGGGATATAGCACCAGCTGTGGAGGAGAGACCCCCGGGATATAGCACCAGCTGTGGAGGAGAGACCCCCGGGATATAGCACCAGCTGTGGAGGAGAGACCCCCGGGATATAGCACCAGCTGTGGAGGAGAGACCCCCGGGATATAGCACCAGCTGTGGAGGAGAGACCCCCGGGATATAGCACCAGCTGTGGAAGAGAGACCCCCGGGATATAGCACCAGCTGTGGAAGAGAGACCCCCGGGATATAGCACCAGCTGTGGAGGAGAGACCCCCGGGATATAGGACCAGCTGTGGAGGAGAGACCCCCGGGATAAAGCACCAGCTCTGGAGGAGAGACCCCCGGGATATAGCACCACCTGTGGAGGAGAGACCCCCGGGATATAGCACCACCTGTGGAGGAGACCCCCGGGATATAGCACCAGCTGTGGAGGAGAGACCCCCGGGATATAGCACCAGCTGTGGAGGAGAGACCCCCGGGATATAGCACCAGCTGTGGAGGAGAGACCCCCGGGATATACCACCAGCTGTGGAGGAGAGACCCCCGGGATATAGCACCAGCTGTGGAGGAGAGACCCCCGGGAAATAGCACCAGCTGTGGAGGAGAGACCCCCGGGAAATAGCACCAGCTGTGGAGGAGAGACCCCCGGGATATAGCACCAGCTGTGGAGGAGAGACCCCCGGGATATAGCACCAGCTGTGGAGGAGAGACCCCCGGGATATAGCACCAGCTGTGGAGGAGAGACCCCCGGGATATAGCACCAGCTGTGGAGGAGAGACCCCCGGGATAAAGCACCAGCTCTGGAGGAGAGACCCCCGGGATATAGCACCACCTGTGGAGGAGAGACCCCCAGGATATACCACCAGCTGTGGAGGAGAGACCCCCGGGATATAGCACCAGCTGTGGAGGAGAGACCCCCGGGATATAGCACCAGCTGTGGAGGAGAGACCCCCGGGAAATAGCACCAGCTGTGGAGGAGAGACCCCCGGGATATAGCACCAGCTGTGGAGGAGAGACCCCCGGGATATAGCACCAGCTGTGGAGGAGAGACCCCCGGGAAATAGCACCAGCTGTGGAGGAGAGACCCCCGGGACATAGCACCAGCTGTGGAGGGGAGACCCCCGGGATATAGCACCAGCTGTGGAGAAGAGACCCCCGGGATATAGCACCAGCTATGGAGGAGAGACCCCCGGGATATAGCACCAGCTGTGGAGGAGAGACCTCCGGGATATAGCACCAGCTGTGGAAGAGAGACCCCCGGGATATAGCACCAGCTGTGGAGGAGAGACCCCCAGGATATAGCACCAGCTGTGGAGGAGAGACCCCCGGGAAATAACACCTTATATCGGGGTCTGTGCAGCGGATCGCTCCTTATACCGGGGTCTGTGCAGCGGATCGCTCCTTATACCGGGGTCTGTGCATCGGATCGCTCCTTGTATCGGGGTCTGTGCAGTGGATCCCTCCTTATACCGGGGTCTGTGCAGTAGATCGCTCCTTATATCGGGGTCTGTGCAGTGGATCGCTCCTTATATCGGGGTCTGTGCAGTGGATCGCTCCTTATATCGGGGTCTGTGCAGCGGATCGCTCCTTATATTGAGGTCTGTGCAGCGGATCGCTCCTTATATCGGGGTCTGTGCAGCGGATCGCTCCTTATATCTTGGTCTGTGCAGCGGATCGCTCCTTATATCTTGGTCTGTGCAGCGGATCGCTCCTTATATCGGGATCTGTGCAGCGGATCCCTCCTTATATTGGGGTCTGTGCAGCGGATCGCTCCTTATATTGGGGTCTGTGCAGCGGATCGCTCCTTATATCGGGGTCTGTGCAGCAGATCGCTCCTTATATCGGGGTTTGTGCAGCGGATCGCTCCTTATATCGGGGTCTGTGCAGCGGATCGCTCTTTATATCGGGGTTTGTGCAGTGGATCGCTCCTTATATCGGGGTCTCTGCAGCGGATCGCTCCTTATATCGGGGTCTGTGCAGTGGATCGCTCCTTATATCGGGGTCTGTGCAGTGGATCGCTCCTTATATCGGGGTCTGTGCAGCGGATCCCTCCTTATATCGGGGTTTGTGCAGCGGATCGCTCCTTATATCGGGGTCTGTGCAGTGGATCCCTCCTTATACCGGGGTCTGTGCAGTAGATCGCTCCTTATATCGGGGTCTGTGGAGCGGATCGCTCCTTATATCGGGGTCTGTGCAGTGGATCGCTCCTTATATCGGGGTCTGTGCAGTGGATCGCTTCTTATACCGGGGATCCACTCTCGGGATCTGGTCTCCATCCCTCCTCATTGCTCAGGCTGTTTGCTGCACACCGGCGCCATCTAGTGGCCGCAGTTATTATCAGCAGGAGCTTTTCCTCCCTCTGCTCTTCCCGTCCCGCGCTCTGCAGTGGTGCATTGTGGGAAGAAGAAGCTCTTTCCCTCAGGCTGCTGCTCAGAGGACGGCCGCCATCTTGCTCCCTGACACATGGCCGGTATGGAGGGTGATGTGCAGCTTGTCTGCAGCCCTCAGACCCCTCTCCCCGTCCTTCCTGCATTAGTTGGGGACATTTATCAGCCTGTATCGCAGGCCGGGGTCACAGTGATGGAAGAGACCCTGCTGGAAGCTGTGACACCAGAGGGGTCTCATCACTTATTACTGGCTGGTATCTGTAGTTCTCCAGTAAGGAGGAGCTCTGTGATGTGTCCCTATGGCCCTTGTACCTGGACCCTCCGCTCCCCTCTACTGTCTCCGGAGCAGAGACCCTCAGTGTTGCTGCTTTCACACATCAGGTTTTTTGTTTCGGGCACAATCCAGCAATTTTTTGTAAAAAAACGGATCCGTTTTTTTCCAATAGGGTTGTATGGCTACTTTCACACTAGCTTTGTTTTCAATATGTTGCAATGTGTCATTAAGGCTACTTTCACACTAGCGTTAACTGCAATACGTTAAAATGCATCGTTTTGCCGAAAAAACGTATGCAGCAAAATATTTTGCTGCATACGTTTTTTCCCCATAGACTTGTATTGGCGACGTATTGCGACGGATTTGCATTCGTCGGTATACGTCTTTCGACGGATGCGTCGAAAAGAGGCGACACGTCGTCTGGAAAAACGTAGATTGTAACGTTTTTTGTCTCCGACAATAAAACGTGTCTCGGCGCATTCGTCGGCATGCGTCTTTTGCTAGAATGAAACTCTATGAGCGACGGATGCGTCGAGACACATCGTACGACGCAATGCAGCGCTGCAATACGTTTTTTTCTACTGAGCATGCTCAGAAACAGGTGTTTTTATCTAAATGGCCAGACATCCCCAAATCTATATAAACCTGGTCTGGGCCTTCAACCCCCACATATGCCAGCAAGACCCAGACAGAAGAAGAGAAGCCTCCAGCCAGCCGGACACCAAGACCCCAGCCTGGACACCAAGAGCCCAGCCGGACACCAAGACCCCAGCCTGGACCCCAAGAGCCCTGCCGGACACCAAGAGCCCAGCCTGGACACCAAGAGCCCTGCCGGACACCAAGAGCCCAGCCTGGACACCAAGAGCCCAGCCTGGACACCAAGAGCCCTGCCGGACACCAAGAGCCCAGCCTGGACACCAAGAGCCCTGCCGGACACCAAGAGCCCAGCCTGGACCCCAAGAGCCCTGCTGGACACCAAGAGCCCAGCCTGGACACCAAGAGCCCAGCCGGACACCAAGAGCCCTGCCGGACACCAAGAGCCCAGCCTGGACACCAAGAGCCCTGCCGGACACCAAGAGCCCAGCCTGGACACCAAGAGCCCTGCCGGACACCAAGAGCCCAGCCTGGACACCAAGAGCCCAGCCTGGACCCCAAGAGCCCTGCCGGACACCAAGAGCCCAGCCTGGACACCAAGAGCCCTGCCGGACACCAAGAGCCCAGCCGGACACCAAGAGCCCTGCCGGACACCAAGAGCCCAGCCTGGACACCAAGAGCCCAGCCGGACACCAAGAGCCCTGCCGGACACCAAGAGCCCAGCCTGGCAGCAAGGACCAGACACACTACAACAGTGTGAGTATGTTGCCGTGTGTGTGTGTGTGTGTGTGTGTGTGTGTGTGTGTGTGTGTGTGTGTGTGTGTGTGTGTATTTTTGTACTGCTGTGTGCTTTTGTATGTATGTGTTCACGTGCCTGCACCTTATTATGCCTCCGTCAATAATATGCCTTTTCATGTGTTATGCTTGCGTTATGACTCTGCTTGCAGGTATGTTTGTGTGCGTCTTGTTGGTTGCATGTGCATTTGTCAATGCCATATTGGTTAATGTTGATTTTTGATGTATTTACTAATTAAGGTACCGTCACACTGAGTGACGCTGCAGCAATACCGACAATGATCCGGATCACTGCAGCGTCGCTGTTTGGTCGCTGGAGAGCTGTTACACAGACAGCTCTCCAGCAACCAACGATGCCAGTAACCAGGGTAAACATGGGGTTACTAAGTGCATAGCCGTTCTTAGTAACCCGATGTTTACCATGGTTACCAGTGTAAAATTAAAAAAAAAAAAAAAAATCCGCTGTCTGTCCCCGTGCTGTGCTTCTCTGCATTGTGAGCGCCAGCCAGCCGTAAAGCAGAGCAGAGCGGTGACGTCACCACTCTGCTTTCCGGCCGCTGTGCTTATACAGGGCAGAGAAGCAGAACGCCGAGGGACAGACAGCGGAACATAAGTATGAAGTGTTTGTGTTTTTTCTTACTTTTAGGCCGGCGTCACACTCGGCGTAAGACATTACGGAACGTATTATACGTCCGTAATACGCGTGTAATACGCCAAAATGTCTCCGTAATCTCTTTCCGTAGTTCTTGCGTAGCCTAGGTGTGGTCGCGTATTTTGCGCATGTACTGGTCCGTGTGTAATCCGTATGTGATCCGTATTGCGTTTTTGACACGCACCATCACAAAATGGACATTTAACGGTTTTCAGCCCTGCAAATAATTTAAACCATCATTACCAACACTATTTAAGCCCTCGACAACAGGTGTACCCCTCCCATATGCCCTATATGTTCTCTAGCATATTTTGGCTGTGTTACTTTGACCTTACAAACATGTCTGACCATGTGTATTTAAGCACAACTCAGCGGGTGTTGCTTCACTGGGTGTTGTCTCGTCGCTTTGGCCAGCCATATCCGGTCAATGCAGATCCGCGAAGGAGGAGACGAAGATTGTGGGTGCATCCTCTATTGACACAACGCCAGAGTAAAGGACATTTCCAGAGACTCTATTCAGCTTTGAGGGCCCATCCAGACAAATTTTACCTGTATACTCGCATGTCCATCAGGACTTTTGACATGTTGATGGAGATGTTACGTCCTGGCCTCACCTATCAGGACACCTGGATGAGAAAAGCCATCTCTGCTGAGGAGCGTCTGCTCCTAACCTTACGGTATGTATTTTGACCTTTTATATTTTTGTATGTTTGCCAATGTGTTTTGTCCTACTATGTTTCAGTTACTTTACTTAGACATGAAGCCACAAGCACATTTCTAAAAATGTGGGTAATATTAGAGTATAGTAATAATGTGAAATGACCCTTTTTGCTTAGTCAATAATGACTGCGAAAATTAAATAGACACTTGTGTTTCTTCCTGTTTTCATATTCCTCATGTTTTGTTTTTTTTCCTTGTTTTGCAGCTTCCTGTCCACAGGCTTGTCCTATGCGGGTCTACACCTGGAGTTTCTCATTGGGCGTTCTACCATTTCAGTCATTGTTAGGACAACCTGTTCCCAAATATGGCTGAAACTTAACGAAGTTGTGATGCCGGAGCCAAAAATGGAGGATTGGGTCAAAATCGCCACTGGTTTCCAAAATAATTGTGACTTCCCTAACTGCATTGGAGCTGTGGATGGGAAACATATCAGGGTGCGTAAGCCGCCGAACTCTGGTTCCCAATTCTACAATTATAAGCAGTTTTTCTCTGTAGTTCTGTTAGCAGTTGCTGACAGCAACTACAGGTTTATAATTGTAGACATTGGGGCCTATGGCCGAACTGGAGACTCTAGGGTCTTCAATTCGTCCATAATGGGTCGGCGGCTACGTGACAACCAGTTGAACCTCCCACCACCACAACAACTCCCAGGCTCCAATGCGGAAGCAGTGCCTTTTGTTTTGGTTGGAGATGAGGCCTTCCAACTGACGAGGCACGTCATGAGGCCTTACCCCAGGCGCAACCTTGACCACCGGCGGAGGGTGTTTAATTTGAGACTTTCCAGGGCACGGAGACTGGTTGAGTGCGCCTTTGGAATTCTTGTAGCCAAATGGCGGGTTCTTCAGTCTGCAATTCAGCTGAGTGAGGCTTCAATCAATGAAGTGATCAAAGCCTGTGTAATTCTACATAATTTCACCCGAATACATGATTGTTCGTCTACTAATTTGCATAATCACGTCATGAACAATCATAGTAGGCCTACCCCATATGTCCCTCCTCCGCGACGTCCCCTTTCTGGACTAAAAGTTCGTGATGTGTTCACAAATTATTTTGTGAGTCCTCAGGGTGCCACTCCCTGGCAAGACTAGGCAATTTTGCATGTGTAATTTGTTATTTGCTTAAATTTTGGCATTACCAATGTGGAAAATATGTCTGCTGTGTTTAATTTGTTCACATATGGTTATGATCATATCATGTGTGTGTGAGGTAATAAGAATGAACAGAGTGCATACATAGTTTTTTTGGTAGTAACGGCAAATTTACTTTTTAAAGTTGTTTTTAGATTTTGTTTTTTTTTTGGCATAACAAATCTTTGGCCAAAAAAAGTGCAACATTTTTTTTTGGGAACCAAAACACAAAGTAAAATAAAAACATTACAGCTTGCTTTTTAAGCCCAATCCAAACCTAATTTTGGAAAAAAAAAAAAAAAGGTGTACCCAAAATTACAAGTCCTGGTACGTAGGAAGTGGAGAAGTGGATTGGTCTGTGTCAGCATCAGGTGGCCTTTGTAGGCCCAATTGTCCAGCAGCCTGTGCGGATGTTATAGTGGCCTGCGGGAAATTCTGCCTGCTCTGATGCTGGCCACTTTGACGAGTGGGGCCAGGATTTGGGAGATAACCCTGATGTTGCTGCCCATATGTGCGGGAATCATACCCCAACCCAAAATGACCATATTGTCCAAACCCCGGTTGGGACCAGCCTCCAGCACTGGGTCTTGGCAAGTGGCCATATTGGGATGGGTGCTGATATCCTGCAATATGGTGCTGAGGTTGCCATTGTTGGTTAGTTGTGGGTTGGGGTGGAGGTGTTGGCTGACGTAGAGGGGGTGCTTCAGATCCTTGTTGCGCATGCAGGCCTTGTAATCTCTGAGGCCGCAGAATATTATCAGGTGACATCTGCCACTGTTCAATCATCTGCATCAGATTGTATGGGTTATTTGGGGGGGTGCATGCGTCAATAAGGATCTGAAAACACCCTCTCAAACGCAGCCTCAACTCCCGCTCTATGGAGCGTAAATACTGGGCAAGGCTCCGTGTGAATCCCTCCTCCCCATCATCCTCTCGAACCCGGGCCAAATAGTTCATGACCCCAGCATCCACATTTCTCCTGCTTTGGCGAAGCTCTCTCCTGCGTCGTGCACGCTGGGGTCTGACTGCAGCCTGTGGGGATTGGTCCAGGGCAACAGTTGGGCTGCTGCTATTCCCAGGGTCATCCTGGCTAGGTGCTGGTGCTGCTGCTGCAGAAGAGAACTGTGGGGCCTCTTGGTTTTCTTCAGCTGCAGCTGGAGCTGGGTGGCCAGATGAGGAAGATGCTGTAGGTCTTGCGCCGGAGGGAGCAGCAGATGGACCAGCCACCTCTTCACCTTCTCCAACTGGGTCAATGACCAGTTCTGAGTCAGACCCTGTCTCCCTGTCAGTGAGGTTAGACTGAGTTCTGCAAAAGATAAATTTGGACAGTTACTATGTTATTTGGAATTGTCTCTCAGCATTAAAAAATTAACCCAGTTTGAGATGTTTTTACTTACGGCCTGAGGTCCATGCTGGGGTTGAGAAACGTAAGCCGATCAAAGTAAATGTATTTTTTTTTTTTTTAGGAGGGGCCCCGGCTCCACTTTTCTCCCGCTGCTGCCTCTCCCTCCTATACTGGTCACGGATACTCCGCCACCTTGTTGTTACATCATCCACTGAAACAACAAAAAATACACACATTGCTTAGACCATTATGCAGAGTGCTCACACAAGGTGTAATGGAGGACACAGATTTACGGGTAGCATAGAAAGAGGCTTTTGTGGCTCACATTAAGCAAGAAATTTAACAAAAAAAACACAATTATGAAGCAAGGCCACAAGGACAGAGTCAGCTAACCTCTATCCCAGAAAAACAAATTACTGGAAAACAATGTTAGTAAGGGCACACCTGTTCTAAACCTTCATGAAATCCATTTATCATATCCAGCACCATGTATATACTGCTTGGATTTATATTACTTTCAGGAAGAATTAATAAATTAAGGTTTAGCAATTCAAAGTAGTAAGGGCCTGCTGTTTAGCAAGAACATTACATTGCAAACATGGGTGTACTTACTTATTTGTCGCTGGGCCGCACGTGGCTGCTGGTCATACTGGGGGAAGAGGGAGCCACACACGCTCCTCCATGCAGCTTGTTTTACTGCCCTGTTCGCATAGTTGGGGTCTCTTTGGTCCCATATTTCTGGCCTCTCCTGTATCAAAATGATCAGCATGTCTACATTAATTATGCTGGCCATGCTGAATCTCTCACTCCGTGGAGGCGTGCAGCAGACTTCCGGGTTCACTGTCTGGCTTTTTCAGCTAATTAGCATGTCTCACCTGCCTGATTGAGGGCTTTAGACAGTTCAGGACATCTGCCAGTGAGTAGCGTATTTCTCGCAAGTCACACGCATGGTCCGTATGCATTCCGTATTATACGCTCTCCCATAGACTTGCATTGGCGTATTTTTTGCGCAATACGCTGACAAACGCAGCATGCTGCGATTTTGTACGGCCGTAGAACGACGTATATTACGGATCCGTAATATACGGCTGATAGGACTAGACCCATTGAGAATCATTGTGCCGTATGTTTTGCGAGTTTTACGGACGTAGATTCTGCGCTCTTACGTCCGTAAAACTCGCATGTGTGACGCCGGCCTTACGCTGTTAACCAGGGTAAACATCGGGTTACTAAGTGCAGAGCTGCGCTTAGTAACCCGATGTTTACCCTGGTTACCAGCGAACACATCGCTTAATCGGCGTCACACACGGCGATTCAGCGATGTCTACATAAAGTCCAGCAACAAAATAAAGTTATGGACTTTCTGCAGCGACCAATGACATCACAGCAGGATTCTGATAGCCGCTGTGTGTCAAACTGAACGATATCGCTAACCAGGACGCTGCAACGTCACGGATCGCTAGCGATATCGTTCAGTGTGACGGTACCTTTAGTATAGTGGTTTGTGCACCATGTGTGTTTTTTTTTTTATTAAATTGGATGTATTATTGCAAAGCCTAGTGGTCTGCAGCTTGAGGTGATATTTTTTTTTTTTATTTACTGTTGAAACCATTCCCAGTTGATGTACTTGTATTTAAAATAAAGAGCATTTCTGCTCCATTGTGATTTAAAAAAAAAAAAAAAAGAAAAAAATATATATTAATAAAATTTTTCTTAAAAAATTGTCCGTAGTATAATTTCTTAAAGGTAAATTTAAAACAGGTGTATGTACCAATGGTTACACATGCAATACAGAGTTGTTTGAGTGGTCATTTTTTAATAAAGGTTATCCTTTGAAAGGTTATTTCGGGGAGGTAATTTTTTTTTTTTTTTTAAACTTAAAAATATTTTTAAAGGTGTCTCAGGTTACCTTTCTTTGTTTTTGGGACATGGAAAAGAATGGTATAATGTGCACCTGTTTTTGGGTTGGGGTGTTCACATATTTTTCTCATTTTAACATGGTGTTTAGTGGTAAACATTACCTATTTCTGCTTTGGTCTAACTATCAATCCATTATACTTATTATATTGCAGATAGAGTAGGGACCACACTGACCGGCAGAAGCCACCAGGACCACAGCCACTAGCTAACCACCTTTACCGCATCCAGAAATTCTGAAAAGTAAGTTTTGAAGACCCCAAATCTGCTACTTCAATGTGTAGAGCAGGTTGCAAATCTCTTTTAACTTACAGACCTACCAGGACCACAGCCACTCACCTTGACCGAAGCCACCAGGACCACAGCCACTCACCTTGACCGAAGCCACCAAGACCACAGCCACTCACCTTGACCGAAGCCACCAGGACCACAGCCACTCACCTTGACCGAAGCCACCAGGACCACAGCCACTCACCTTGACCGAAGCCACCAGGACCACAGCCACTCACCTTGACCGAAGCCACCAGGACCACAGCCACTAGCTAACCAACTTGACCGCATCCAGAAAATCAGAAAAGTAAGTTTTGAAGACCCCAAATCTCCTACTTCAATGTGTAGAGCAGGTTGCAAATCTCTTTTAACTTACAGACCTACCAGGAACACAGCCACCTGGACCACAGCCACACAATGTCCTCTTCCGGCAGCCCTCCTCCACAGCAACAGCGGGTATCGGTAAATAAAAAAATTTTTTTTTTCTTTTTAAATTTACATCATTTTTATTCACTACATGCATTTATTATGTTTAAACAGGAATCAGAATCCGATGAGGAGCTGTCGGAAGGGACCGAGATGGGTGGAGACATCGAAGTGGAGGAGGAACCAAGTGTAAGTAGTGGTGAAACACTTGCTTCACACATGACACTGCACCGTACACAAAACAGAATTTCATATATAACGTAACACACAAAACATATACATACATTAAAGCTAATTTTTTTATCCTTTATTTCAGTCTCCTGCTGCTGCTGCTGCTGCTGGTGCTGCTGAACGTCCAGCACAGCATGAAGGTTCTCCCAGGCGCTCCCAGAGTCGGCGGACTCGACGCCGCGGTCGGCCATCAGTGAGTTGGTTTTTTGTGGGGCTTCAATTGTTAATTTTTTGTTTTCAGTCTACTAATTTTTATTTCTTTCTTTTTTTTTTTTTTTTCTCACAGGCTTCACAGTGTGCTCCCGCAGAAGATTCGGACATAGATATCGAAGCCCTCAGAGGAGGTTCGAGAGCGGGGGCCGCTGTGGAACATGGCTGACCGCAGGCATGCTGATACCAGTGTCACCCGTCGGCTCTGGTTGGAAGTATGCCGGAACATCCTTACGAGCTGGGAGGACCTTCTTCCACAGCAGCAGAGCAGACTATGTAAGTATTCACTTTTCAGTGATGTTTAGAGCTGAATGTAATGTCTTGCATTTACGAATAATTTTTTTTTTTCTTCATTCCTGGCTTCACAGGTGGCAAGGTTAGGAAGCGGTGGCGGTCACTGAGGGATCGTTTTAAGAGAGAATTTAACCAGGAGATGCAGGCCCCGAGTGGCTCAGCAGGAAGGAAGAAGAGGAGGTACAGATACGGCCCTGCCCTCTCCTTCCTGAGGGAAACCATGCTGAGTAGAGTGTAAGTATTCAACATCACAGTAAGAACCTGTCTAATCACAAAACTTTTGTTTCAGTCCGGCCTTTTTCATATCAATATATTAACTTTTTTTTTTTCTTTCACAGCACCTACTCCAGCCACCGTGCGCCTGCATCTACCTCTGCACCCTCTGAAGCGATCCCTCCTGAGTCCGCCACCGGGGACCACGTCGGTAGGCCCCACACCTCTCACTCCTCTGTCCCCTCCACTTCATCCACCTCTACCAGTGGAGCGCAGCCTTCCTTACTCGCATCTGATGGTCAACAGATAGCGTTCCCTTTACCCCACCCCTCGGACCCTGCCACCTCTACACCACCGTTAGGTTCGTGGCGGCAGCGTCAGAGGGGTCAGGAAAGGAGCTATGCTCCTGAGTTCTTGCATCTAAATGCAGGCTTCCAAAATTCATTTAAAATTTTGGGAGAACAAGTGACTGCTGGTTTCAGCATGGTGCAATCACGCATGAGTGAAAACCACCATGAAATCAGCAGTCGCTTGGATAGACTGCATTTAGATGTAAGTCAAGCTCCAGCCAATCTTTTCTTTCAGTCCATGCTCAGGAGCATGGAGAAGCCTTCTTTTGATCAGCAGATGCGGGTAATGAATAGCTGCCATAACGCTGTGCTGAAGGTCATCAATGAACCACAATCCACCCCCACACCTCCCCACACATCCCAGTCCCAATTTCAACACCATGCCCCCCAATATCACCGCCAGTCCCAATATCCACAACAGTCTCAATATCCACATCACTACCAATACCCAAGCCGGCCCACAACCCAAATGTATTCACCCGTGTTTTCTTCGTCTTTGCCCAGCTTTCCTTCCCCAGTAAGTTTTCCACCAACCCCAACACAAACCACCTCTGGTCAGCCTCCTGCTTTTCTCCCCCCTTCCACTGCAGACCAAACAGGTAGGGTTTCCCCAATCCAACCTACCGACGTGGTCCAACCTTCCAGCCCCTCCTCCCATAGTTACTCCACCCAACAATACCAGGACCTGTGAACCTGGAATTTTATTGTAAAAAGTTTTTTTTTGGCAAAAAAAAAAAAGTTTCTTTAAATTACAAAAAAAAAAATTGTTTGGGAAAATTACCCAAAAAAAATATATTTTTTGAAATAAAAATAATTCTGGTTTACAATCTACTGTGTGTGTGTGTTCATTCATTAAGGTAAATATGAAAGGTTAAGTGAAAAGAAACACCAGACGTTTTCAAGGTATAACAAAATGGTTTTATATTATATTAGCAAGCAAACCACACACACTCTGTTTTTTTTTTTTTGTTTTTTTTTTGGGGGGGGGGCGGTTGCTACAAAAAAAATTTTGAAAAAAAAAAAGAAAAACAAAAAAATTTTTTTTCACACAATGATGTCTTGCCATGGAATCCGCCCAACAGGTGACAAAAAATAATCAGCAAACTGTTCCCTCATCCTAGTAACAGAACCGGTGGAGCGAACAGAGGCACTTCGGTAATCCCACAAGGATGTCTCCAATTGTTCGTCATCCAAGGTAACAGGCTCCTTTGAAATAACAAAGTTATGGAGCACCACACATGCCTTGACAACATCGTCTACAGTTTTTGTTTCCAGTTTTATTGCCGTCAACAGAACTCTCCACTTTGCTGTCAATATACCGAAAGAGCACTCTACTAGTCTTCTTGCTCTGGTAAGACGGTAATTAAATACCCGCTTGGTACGGTGTAATTCACAGCTGCTGTAGGGTTTCAGTAGGTGCGGCGACAGTTGAAAGGCTTCATCACCTACACACACATATGGCATGGCTGGTTCACTTGTTCCTGGGAGCGGTCTTGCTGGCGGGAAATTGTATGTATCTCCATACAGGCAGCGACCCATCGGAGAGTTTTTAAACACTTGTGAGTCGTTGGACCGGCCATACGCTCCTATATCCACAGCAAGGAATCGGCAGTTGGCGTCAGCAATAGCCATGAGTACAATGGAGAAGTATTTCTTATAGTTATAGTACTCTGATCCTGTTCCTGCCGGTTTAGCAATCCTTATGTGTTTGCCGTCCACGGCACCAACACAATTTGGAAAATTACACATTCGCTCAAATTGTTCGGAACTTCTCAGCCAGATTTCCATTGTTGGTTGTGGGATATACTCCGGCTGTAAAGTGTCCCAAATCGCATGACATGTGTCCTTCACTATTCCGCCAATAGTGGAAATCCCCAGCCGGAATTGGAAATGGAGTGAAGTCAAAGACTCACCCGTAGCTAGGAAGCTGCAGGGAAAAAGAAAAAAAAATGTAAAAAAAAATTGCACAGACCATCAACCAAGAAAAACAAGTGGAATGGCCTCAAATAAACCAACAAATTACATGCTGCAGTAAATGCGGCGCAATGTGTCAGCGCAGTATTCTCTGCAGCATGTAATCACATTCAATATGAGCAATGACATAAAGAAAAGATGCTTACCGCAGTGTCACCATGAGCCGCTCCGCCGGTGTGACGGAAAGCCTCATCCTTGTGTCCTGCCTTTGGATGACATCCTCTAGTTTTCCAACCAAATAATCGAAATGTTCCATCCTCATCCGTACATAATTGTAGAATTTCTGTGGATTGCACCGCAACTCCAGATAAAGAGTGGACTGTACACCCCTGGTCATCCGCAGCTCATTGATTGGATGTATCCAGAATCGTCGCCTTCTCCGTTGCATCCTCCGTCTTTCTGCTGCCGCCTCCTTCTCCCGCACTATGATATCCAGGCGATTCGTCTCAAATATAACTTCAGTAACCAAACTCGAAATCCTCCCAATTACACCATCCATCATTGCCACTAAACTTAAACCCTCAAAGATGTGCTGTAAATACAGTCAGTATATAGATTTCCCTAGTTTCCAGTAGCCAATCAAATTTTGGTGCCTCCCATTTTAAAAACGGATCCGTCGTAAAAACGTATGCAACGTATGCAACGCATCCAGCATTTCAACGGAACCGTTTATCGGATTTGCGACGGATCCGTCGAAATACTGTATGCGTTGCACACGTTTTGCAGTTTTTTGACGCATCCGTTTTTTCGGGAAAAAGACGTTTTTGTGACGGTTTGCAGTTAACGCTAGTGTGAAAGTAGCCTTAGGGGTAAAAACGCATCCTGCAAAGTTGTCTGCAGGATGCATTTTTTCCCCATAGACTAACATTAGCGACGGTTGTGGCGGACCGCCCCGAGGAAAAAAAAACGTTACATGTAACGTTTTTTGCTGCCGACGGTCCACCATTTCCGACCGCGCATGTGCGCCCAGAACTCCGCCCCCCTCCTCCCCACATCTCATAATGGGGCAGCGGATGGGCTGGAAGAATGCATCTGCTGCCACCGTTGTGCTGCACATTCACTGCTAGCGTCGGTACGACACACTGCGACGGGCCGAGTACGACGCTAGTGTGAAAGTAGCCAAAGTTGTTTGCAGGATGCGTTTTTTCTCCATAGACTTGTATTAGCGACGCATTGCCACACGTCGCAACTATCGTGCGACGGTTGCGTCGGACCGTCGGCACAAAAAAAGTTGCTTGTAACGTTTTTCGGTGCATCATGTCCGTCATTTCCGACCGCGCATGCGCGCCCGGGACTCCGCCCCCTCCTCCCCGCATCTCATAATGGGGCAGCGAATGCGTTGAAATAATGCATCCGCTGCCACCATTGAGACAGGATGCGTCGGTACATCGGGACGACGCTAGTGTGAAAGTAGCCTTAGCGCCAGATTGTGCCTGATGGCCACACGTTTCATCCGTTTTTTTGCCGGATCCGTCCAAATAGTCTTTTCCGGCAGAAGGACAAAACGTCCACTGCAACGCTTTTTTGTCTGGCGGAAAAAAACACACAGTGACGGAATCGGCCAAAAACAGATGAAATGGAGGTGTGAAAGAAGAATCCGGCGTTCTCACAGTATTTTCTATGCAAATCCCGTTCTGGGGTCTCTCTCTCCCTCCGTTTTTTACAACATGACACAAAAAACCTGATGTGTGAAAGTAGCCCAAGATGAGGGGTCCGGCCTCCTCACCCCCCAGGTCAGGGGGCGATACGGCACTATACTGATTGCGGGGCGGTCAGGGGGTGATACGGCACTATACTGTATGCGGGGGGGGGGCGGTCAGGGGGCTATACGGCACTATACTGTATGCGGGGGCAGTCGGGGCGATACTGCACTATACTGTATGCGAGGGCGGTCAGGGTGTGATGCGGTGCTATACTGCATGCGGGGGCGATACTGCACTATACTGTATGCGGGGGGTGGTCAGGGTGTGATGTGTGCTATACTCTATGCGGGGGCGATACTGCACTATACTGTATGCAGGGGGCCATACGGCACTATACTGTATGCGGGGGCGGTCAGGGTGTAGCCACTGCGCCCCCACAGTAACAGCGCCATAGCCACTGTGCCCCCACAATAACGGCGCCAAAGCCACTGTGCCCCCACAATAACTGCGCCATAGCCACTGTGCCCCCACAATAACGGCGCCGTAGCCACATTGTCCCATCCCCACCCCCGGATTACGGCGCGGCTATTCGTCAGTTTCCCATTTATTCTCCTTTATTTCGGGCTTTTACCTTTTTTCTGTATTTGTGGAAAACGTATAAAAATATAATAGAAACTCATCAGCGCTGCGGCGTTCCTCCCTCCTGGTGTAAGATACTGAGGCGGTGTCCACGGTCCGGATAGGCAGCGCTGCGGCGTTCCTCCCTCCTGGTGTAAGATACTGAGGCGGTGTCCACGGTCCGGATAGGCAGCGCTGCGGCGTTCCTCCCTCCTGGTGTAAGACACTGAGGCGGTGTCCACGGTCCGGATAGGCAGCGCTGTGGCGTTCCTTGCTCCTGGTGTAGGATACTGAGGCGGTGTCCACGGTCCGGATAGGCAGCGCTGCGGCGTTCCTCCCTCCTGTGTGTAAGATACTGAGGCGGTGTCCACGGTCCGGATAGGCAGCACTGTGGCGTTCCTCCCTCCTGGTGTAGGATACTGAGGCGGTGTCCACGGTCCGGATAGGCAGCGCTGCGGCGTTCCTCCCTCCTGGTGTAAGATACTGAGGCGGTGTCCACGGTCTGGATAGGCAGTGCTGCCGGCTTTTGTACGCGTGGTGATTCCACATGTTATCATGGAACCGTGCGGCATCGCCGCGTCCTATACATTAGACGGTGATATTTATCTTGTGGAGACGGAGCGTGTCCACCACATAAATAGACTTGCTGCAGTCTAGAATGACGCGTTACATGTGCGTATACGCGGGTCTGCCACCTGTGCGTCTGTACACATAGTGGAGATGAGATTTCATAAAATCCATCCGCTATACTGTAACATCTGGACGCAGCGTCCAATCCGCAGTAAATCCGCCACATGGAAACGTACCGTGATGGTGTGAACGCGGTCTTACCAGTATGTCTGGCCGTAATCAGTGCAGGCTCGTTATCACCCGGCTGTAATCAGTGCAGGCTCATTATCATCCGGCTGTAATCAGTGCAGGCTCGTTATCACCTGGCTGTAATCAGTGCAGGCTCGTTATCACCTGACTGTAATCAGTGCAGGCTCGTTATCTCCCGGCTGTAATCAGCTCCTTAGCTGGGAGTCAGGTGTCAATAGGGCGGAGCCAGCAGGGGATGCTGTGATTGGCCGCTGTGGGTCTCCTGTACATCCTGCAGCAGCTGCTCCTTATACTGAGGATTGTCTGCAGCTTTGTGTGTGAGCTGTGCACATTGTGGAGCTGCAGGGAAGGTACAGGAGACGTCTGCACTGTGGAGGGGGCACATACTGACGGGTGCACTTGTTACTTGTAGGTGAGACCCCCAGTAACGTCTGCGCTCCCCCTTTCCGCAGGCTCCGGTGCTGTAGGACTGCGCTGCCGTCTCCTCTGACATCAGACTTTTCCTTCTCGCTGCTCTTTGCTTCCTGCCGGTGTCAGACCTGAGGACTGATGTAAACCCCTAAATATCGCCCCCCTGTGGCCGGACCGTGCGCTCTGATCACCGGGGTCTCTGGATTCTTCATCTCGCTGGGATCCACTGTCCTGGTAAGAATCTTTACTTTCTATGTTGCATTTCTCTAAGGCCGTGTTCACACCTTGTATTTTTTAAGCCTTTTTTTTGCTGTTTGTTTTTGTGCTAAATCCTGAGAAAATTTTGTTCCAAAAAAAATAAATAAATAAATGTAAAAATCTGATGCTTCAGCACGAGCTAAATGTGCCCGGACAAATGCAGCAAAAACTAAACAACACCTGATTTTTTTTTTTTTTTTTTTTTAACGTACATTTCTTACTGCTAGAAAAGCAGGTTTTGTCTTTAAAAAAAAAAAAAAAATTCATTAAAAAAAGAAAAGAAAAAAAGAAAACTGTGAACAGAACATAGACCTAGCAAGTAAAAATAAAATGCCGTAGAGGCTTGCGCACACTGAGCCGTCAGGGTGGGCCCATACACCTGGAGGTGTCACTGTACTGTATGCGGGGGCGGTCAGGGTGGGCCCATACACCTGGAGGTGTCACTGTACTGTATGCGGGGGTGGTCAGGGTGGGCCCATACACCTGGAGGTGTCACTGTACTGTATGCGGGGGTGGTCAGGGTGGGCCCATACACCTGGAGGTGTCACTGTACTGTATGCGGGGGGTGGTCAGGGTGGGCCCATACACCTGGAGGTCACACTGTACTGTATGCGGGGGGTGGTCAGGGTGGGCCCATACACCTGGAGGTGTCACACTGTACTGTATGCGGGGGGCGGTCAGGGTGGGCCCATACACCTGGAGGTGTCACACTGTACTGTATGCGGGGGGTGGTCAGGGTGGGCCCGTACACCTGGAGGTGTCACTGTACTGTATGCGGGGGCGGTCAGGGTGGGCCCGTACACCTGGAGGTGTCACACTGTACTGTATGCGGGGGGTGGTCAGGGTGGGCCCGTACACCTGGAGGTGTCACACTGTACTGTATGCGGGGGCGGTCAGGGTGGGCCCATACACCTGGAGGTGTCACACTGTACTGTATGCGGGGGGCGGTCAGGGTGGGCCCATACACCTGGAGGTGTCACACTGTACTGTATGCGGGGGGCGGTCAGGGTGGGCCCATACACCTGGAGGTGTCACACTGTACTGTATGCGGGGGCGGTCAGGGTGGGCCCATACACCTGGAGGTGTCACACTGTACACCTTGCACATTGCTGCTGCCGGTGGCCATGCTGACAGTTTCCCTCTATAGTGAATGGTTACTGATCCCTGTGCTGTGACATTAATCACTAGTAATTAGTAGTTATGTTGTCTCCCTTTGATGTTGGCTCCGGCGCTGACCCCACATCTTTCCCGGCACATGTCACCTGATTTGAGCAGCTGACATGTGCCCTTAACAGCCGTGGGTGGAATCGCGATCCACCTGCGGCTGTTAATCTGTTAAATGCCTGTCCATCCTGTGGTTGTCATTGCTGGATTACTATGAGCACCCCGGTGGTCCGCGCTCATAGGAAGGGGGCATTTCTGCTACACACAGGTGACCTGATCATTGCCTGTATGTAGCAGAGGCGATCGGACGCTGCAGCTTCTCGGCTCACATGGACACTATTGAAGCATGCAAAAAGTGAACAGAAAAAAAATGTGAAGTTCCAATCACCCTCCTTTGCCCCTTTCAAAAAAAAAATAAAAAAATAAATACATATTTGTTATTGCCAAATTCAGAATCGTCTAATCTATGAAAATTAATCCGATAGGTAAACGAACCCAACAGAAAAGGTCAAAACGCCAGAATTACTTTTTTTTTTTTTTTTTTTTTTAGGTTATCGCAATCAAAAGATTGTATCTGCACCAAATTGGTATCATTGAATCCTGTAGCTCAGCGCAGATAATAAACCCCCCCAACCCAAGATCACAAAACATGGAGACGCTACGAGTCTCGGAAAATGGCAGAACTATAAATTTTTTTAACAGCTATTTTTTTCAGTTTTAAAATAAAAAACACAAACAAATACCTGGACATGTTTGGTATCTGCGGCCTCGCAATGACCGGGAGAATCATAATGGCAGCTCAGTTTTAGCATTTGGTGAAAACAGTAAAAAAGCAACCAAAAAACAGTTGTGGAATTGCAGTTTTTTTTGCAATTTTACCGTCCATGATCTGGTAAAACCAATGGTGCTGTTCAAAAGTACAACTTGTCCAGCGAAAAACAAGCCGTCACATGGCCGTATTAACGGAATAATAAAAGTTATGGCTCTGGGAAGAAGGGATGCGAAAAACAAAAATGCAAAAACTGCGGCGACCTGAAGGGGTTAATGCAAATCATTGTCCTCTTCTGGGGAATGTGCATCGTTCAGATGATTGGACTACAACCCCCATTATATGATATCTGGATGTAATGGATTCTCTTTATTTTCAGATTCTGGTCGTCTGTAGTGGAGAATCCCGAGACGTCACTGACGTGCAAGAAGCTGCTTCTATATACTGCCCCCTGGTGGCCGGTGTCCTGGAGCACATGTAAGGACTGGTGGAGATCACTGATGGTCTATATACTGCCCCCTGGTGGCCGGTGTCCTGGAGCACATGTAAGGACTGGTGGAGATCACTGATGGTCTATATACTGCCCCCTGGTGGCCAGTGTGCTGGAGCACATGTAAGGACTGGTGGAGATCGCTGATGGTCTATATACTGCCCCCTGGTGGCCGGTGTGCTGGAGCACATGTAAGGACTGGTGGAGATCGCTGATGGTCTATATACTGCCCCCTGGTGGCCGGTGGCCTGGAGCACATATAAGGACTGGTGGAGATCGCTGATGGTCTATATACTGCCCCCTGGTGGCCGGTGTGCTGGAGCACATGTAAGGACTGGTGGAGATCGCTGATGGTCTATATACTGCCCCCTGGTGGCCGGTGTCCTGGAGCACATGTAAGGACTGGTGGAGATCGCTGATGGTCTATATACTGCCCCCTGGTGGCCGGTGTGCTGGAGCACATGTAAGGACTGGTGGAGATCGCTGATGGTCTATATACTGCCCCCTGGTGGCCGGTGTCCTGGAGCACATGTAAGGACTGGTGGAGATCGCTGATGGTCTATATACTGCCCCCTGGTGGCCGGTGTGCTGGAGCACATGTAAGGACTGGTGGAGATCGCTGATGGTCTATATACTGCCCCCTGGTGGCCGGTGTCCTGGAGTACATGTAAGGACTGGTGGAGATCGCTGATGGTCTATATACTGCCCCCTGGTGGCCGGTGTGCTGGAGCACATGTAAGGACTGGTGGAGATCGCTGATGGTCTATATACTGCCCCCTGGTGGCCGGTGTCCTGGAGCACATGTAAGGACTGGTGGAGATCGCTGATGGTCTATATACTGCCCCCTGGTGGCCGGTGTCCTGGAGCACATGTAAGGACTGGTGGAGATCACTGATGGTCTATATACTGCCCCCTGGTGGCCAGTGTGCTGGAGCACATGTAAGGACTGGTGGAGATCGCTGATGGTCTATATACTGCCCCCTGGTGGCCGGTGTGCTGGAGCACATGTAAGGACTGGTGGAGATCGCTGATGGTCTATATACTGCCCCCTGGTGGCCGGTGTGCTGGAGCACATGTAAGGACTGGTGGAGATCGCTGATGAGTCTTGTTCTTGCCTGTGATCTGTAGTTATAATGGGTTTCTTATTTGTAGGGTTTCTGCTGATGGTTCCCGCTGAGGATTCTTCCTGCTTTGCGGTTCAGATCGCGCTGATTTCCCGCCCAATATTCCGGTGCAGTAAGGTGAGTGAGAATGTATGGACTTGTCCTGGATTGGTCTATAGGAAGGGTCTTCATTACCCCCCAGGGTTCTCACGTTGATGAGCTCTCCTGTGTATTAGTAGTTTAGCCCCTTAATCTCCTTGTTCCTCAGGCTTCCCTGTCTCGGATGGGAACATGAGACATCGGCAGGACCATATGTTCCGTGTTCTCCAGAATGACTTCAGGTTTGGATCAGACTTGATCTGTTTCTACCGTCACTGATGACCCTTGGAGGTTACGTGGTCATTGGGGTCCTTCTCTTATCTCTGGGTAGTGAAATTGTCTAGGAAAGTTCCAAATACTGACTGGTTCCTATAGTCCGGCCATAGTACCACGTCCTCCATGGTTCTGTAGGTCTGTGGTCACTAGATGTTTGGGAGGACGGTGTAACCATTTTATCCGTTGTGTGACCGGCTTTGTCTCTGATTTCAGGGTCTCCATCTTCTCCATCACATGGATCCATCCTGCTGAGAAGAACCAGAGACCTAAGGCCTCCAGTGACCGAGTGATGCTCCACTATCCGGTGACTTCAGCCTCCTTTTATCTACTATAGAAGTTACCGATGGCTTTCTGGGGTAAATCATTCCGCCCTGAAGGTTCAACACGGATTGTACGAACATCTCGCTGTGAGGTCAGAGGTGAAGTTGGGTCTGATGAGACATTTCGTCTCCTTAGTGGTCTTTGTTAAATGGTCATTAAGACTGTGTTCTATGTTACTGAAAGAACCAGATTGTCGAGCGGGCCCCCCCCGGGCCATAAAGAGCGGGGCCCCGGCCATAGAGTGAGCTCCTATCAATGGTTTTATGTCGCTTATGATCTCACACCAAACCCCGTTTTCATGACTAGGTTGTGAGGAACGTCTGAGCAGGTCTCTATGAGGGTCCTCATCTAGTCCCCAGTTCTGACATATTGGGGTTACCAGAGCGGATAGTCTGGTTGGGGGAGCCCACCATGGTGGACCTTCTACATAATATTCCACATGCAGAACATTGGAGGTCGTTGTCCTCCTTTGGTCAGCAACTTTATCTTTTGTTTGAAAGGGCCAAAAAATTCATATATTTTATTTCTATTTTGCCATATGGTTTCTTTACACATTTTCTGCCCTTTTTTATTTGCTGCTCTTTTTACTGATTTGATCTCTGATCATAAATGAGCTGTAGGGAACTCTGCAGAAGATGGTTACAAAGTCTTGCGCCATTCCACCTGGACTCACTGATGGATTGTCAGTTACCTCATTCTGCAGTCAGCAGTAATCATTGCATCTTGGACTATCGGGGTAAGTTCACACACCAGGCGGCTTTTTTTTCTACCACAAAACCTGATCTCATAGCAGCAAAGAAGCTGCAGAGAAAAAGCATGTTTTCCTTGTTTTCCATGTTTGTTTGTTTTAGATGTGTTTGATGCATTTTTTTGTGCCTTTTTGCGGCGGTTTTGACATGGTAGATTTGTCTTTTGTGCATGGTCATAAAGATTAGTGGTCAAAAAAAGTCCTATTCCATAGAATCAGGTTTTGTCACAAAAAAATGCAGTAAAAACGTGATACCTGCATTTTTTCTCCCCTCATTCAAGTCAATGGGTGAAAAGCGCTCAGTGAGATTCTCTGTTCAAAAAACCATGGAAAGCGCAAAATACTGATGACAAAACCCCAATGTGTGAGATTTCTGGGATCTCATTGCCATTAGTGCTGGATAACGCAGCTTAAAATTTGCATAAAAAAGCTGCAAAGAAACGTCGAGTGTGAACTTACCCTAAGAGTTTACTGGTGCAAACTTTAAGGGTGGGGAAAATGAACCCCAAATATTGGTAAAACTTCTGACTTTACAAGTGTTATTTCCTTATAAACCATAATTACACGCTGTAGATTCCCTTAGGCTGCGGCTTTATCCAGCGTATTGTGTGCGTCCAGCAGTGGCCTCCTGTAGGAAGAAGCCGTGGCCTCTATCGCCACTGCCCCGATGTGAGACGTTACTTGTGCACAGGAGCTTCCTACATATATTAGTAAAGACCTGACGTACGGGGTTATCGGACGCTTCATGTCGGGGACGTCCAGACTCCTTCTACTCACTAGTAATAAAATGCCCATGTCGTGCTGTAACAGTAGAGAATCCCGCTCTATGATGAGCCCATCTATCCTCCATAATACATGGCCATTTATGCCGCTTATAGACCTAGATTTATTGTTACCTGACTTCTGTATGGAAGTGTCATCCGTATCGCTCTTCTGCCTGGCGCTAGTTACAGGACACAGTGTGCTGGAGACATGGGAGTAACTATAGTGGGAGAAGGACACCTGGAGCCTCGGGGGGCCCAGAAGCTCCCGCTGGCTCACATAGGACCCATGTCCCTTGTTTGGGGTCTTGTTGGTCACTTAGCGCTGAGGCCCAGGAGCTTCTTGTTCAGCCGCAGTCTAGAGGTCAGATGAGTCTCATGGTGGATGGAGACGTCCGGGATCTGATTGGAGCAGGACGTTTGTGATATTTGTAGTTCTGAGAATACGGACTACTTGTCAGTCTCAGGTTTAGGCTATGTGCACACATTGGTTTTTTTTGTTTTGCATTTTTTTCCGCTGTGGAAACGCTTACCAAACACATCCCATTATTTTTTATGGAATTCCGCATTGTCGTGCCCATGCTCCTTTTTTTGTTTTTTGCAAAAAAACGCATCGCGGAAAAAAGCGCAGCATGTTCATTAATTTTGCGGAATTTCAACGGTTTTTGCCGCTATATAATTGTATTGGGATGCTCCAGAGAAAAATGTGAAAAATAAAACACTAGAAAAACACAGGTGGATTTCCTGCGGAGGAGTCCAGTTTTGATTAGGAAAATTTAGCATCCAATCTGCAATGTGGGCACAAAGCCTTCCACTAGTGAGGACCCCCGGGCGGAGGCTTCATCCTCCGGGGGATTTGGTCTGTAGATGATCACTCTCTATTGTCCTCTATATGTATGTAGTGACCGGCCTTCTGGAATATATGTGTGTATATATCTATATATCTCTGATTACTCTCCACACATAGGAGCCTTAGGTCACCTCTATATTCTATACTTCCATCACTAATATTACTGGTATTACAGATACAGAACTTGTCCTGGGCCTGATCACACCGTGGCCCGGTCTCCTTGGGGGTGAGGTAGTAATGGCGGACGCTGTGGAGTCACTGGCGCGGCTCCAGCTTTCCCTTTCTCCTTGTGTTGCACCATATGATGTTCTTGGGCCCAGTTGTGGGGTGATGGGTACAGGACACATGACGCAGTATTTTACTTACTACATTACTTGACACAAGGACATGATGTCGTCTATATATCTTCCCCAGGATTCAATCTGTCAGGTCTATAATTCACCAACCCCACCGCAGATGATTAGTATAGCGGGGGGCATTAGGGGGTCCCCCTGAAGTGCCCTGAGCTGGTGGTACCACGTCTGGTTTACCAGGAGGTAACGGTAATTGTGTAACACCACAGTAATGACCCTGAAGTATCCAGGGTAAGGCTTCCTTCACCGCTCATCATTTGGGTGGGTCTGGGTGTACATAAGTATCCCCCTCACCAGCCTTCTGCCTCTCTGCACAGCATCTTATGGGGGCCTGGGTAAGGGTGGAGGTCTATGGCCATGCCCCATGTCTGGCCGCTCCACCAGGGTTGTGCAGTGTATAGAGCTGATGATACCAAGGCTTATGAGACCATGTATCTGTGATTGATGACATCTGGTAATGGAGGTCATGTGTAATGGTCACACGGATCCGTCCATGTTTGTCCATACTGTATACAGTGTGGAGCCCGGCTTCTACGCTCATGGACGGCGCACACGTCTCCTCTTCAGCCTCTTCTCTAGCTGACTTGGGCCCCACAACTCACAGCTCTGCTTCTGGCTTCCTGTTGTATCTAAGAAATAACTAAAGACAGAACCATAAAGATTAAATACCGTACATGAAAATAATATCTGGTACTTGGTTAATATTTAAAAAAAAAAAAAAAAAAATCCATCCTGCCACTCCACGGTGACTGTAATTGGGATGGTCCTAAGTCTAATACTAAAATCCTTACCGTTTATCAAGTGACCTGTATAGATAAGGGCTGAGACGGACTGGACCAAGCTAGTGGAGGGGACAACAATATAAAGTCCAGGACAGGCGGCCGCACCTTTATATGTACATGATGGCAACACTAAAAAACCCCAAAGGTAGGAACTGTGGTGTAGACTGGTGTGTAAGCCCTGGTTCACACTGGCCACTGAACAGAGAAATAGACCATAATATAATGATTATGGCTTCATTACTAAACACTGTAACCGGCAAATCGCTCTTCTCATCTGCTGGGCCGGCTAACGGTTATAGGGGTTGTCCAGGCTGGGGTACAAGTCCGCAGTCACTCTGTGCTCACTGTCGGGATTTTGCACATTTCTGGCCACATTCTGACTAGACGTGTCTGGTCTTGCTCAATACACTTGTATGGAGCACATCTAGTCTGCATGTGACCGCATGTCTGCAAACTGCGTACTCACAATCACACGCCCGCATGCTACCTGCATCGGAGAATCCTGACAGCGTGCAGTCTGCGTCCTGTGAGGATCCACAAGTCTGCAGGCAAACTCCGAGCCTGGACAACCCCTTCACCTCTCCTGTGCCCGGCATCTCTGCCCTGCACTTGTATCAGGAGAGTAAGAACTGCATGAAATATCATATAAACATGCAGCAATATAACTTCAGGGGGTTTCTTCTTCTTCTTCTTCTGCCGTTGTCTTATACATGCACCGCCTCCATCTTATTAAAGGGAAAGTGACCCCATCCCCAGCCTGTGTAGTTACAATCCTACATTTTATAAGGCCATGACAATATTTAAAGGGGTAATCTGGGACATTGTGAGCACACGTGATTCAGGGGCCTCTGACGTCACATCGACAGAGCAGCGACTTCTTTTCCTCTCCGCTCTGTTGACGGGGCGACACTGCTGACGTCATTCTGATAGGTAGCACATTAATATTGTAGGCGTTTATCCTGGAGGGGCAGGTCTGATAAATACTTGGTTTAGGGTTCTTATCAGAGAGGTCACCTTGCCGTGGCTGGTGGGGCATAGACTGTCCCATCCATGTGAGCCCAAGTGTCTTCATTTTTATAAGTATATGATGCAGCCATGGCCGCCGAACCTGTTCACCCTTCAGACCTGCTGCTCAGGTGTTTGATTATTACTCTAGATGAGATGACATTGTGATAAAGCTTATCAAATTGATGCTTGAAGTTGTGCGCGGTACCGGGGGGTGGTGGGGCTGGTGCTGTACCGTGCGCGGCAACGGGGGGGGGGGGGGGGCTGGTGCTGTACCGTGCGCGGTAACGGGGGGTGGGGGGGCTGGTGCTGTACCGTGCGCGGTAACGGGGGCTGGTGCTGTACCGTGCGCGGTAACGGGGGCTGGTGCTGTACCGTGCGCGGTAACGGGGGCTGGTGCTGTACCGTGCGCGGTAACGGGGGCTGGTGCTGTACCGTGCGCGGTAACGGGGGCTGGTGCTGTACCGTGCGCGGTAACGGGGGCTGGTGCTGTACCGTGCGCGGTAACGGGGGCTGGTGCTGTACCGTGCGCGGTAACGGGGGCTGGTGCTGTACCGTGCGCGGTAACGGGGGCTGGTGCTGTACTGTGCGCGGTAACGGGGGCTGGTGCTGTACCGTGCGCGGTAACGGGGGGGTGGGGGGGCTGGTGCTGTACCGTGCGCGGTAACGGAGGGTGGGGGAGCTGGTGCTGTACCGTGCACGGTATCGGGGGGTGGGGGGGCTGGTGCTGTACCGTGCCCGGGGGTGGGGGGGGCTGGTGCTGTACCGTGCCCGGGGGTAGGGGGGGCTGGTGCTGTACCGTGTGTGGTAGCGGGGGTTGGGGGGGCTTATGTAAGACTTGATCATGAAAGATTTCCCAGTGACATTACTCTGAAATGTTTTCGTTTGTGACACAATCACGGATTGCACAGCCACCACACTTGCGGCGTCCCATAACATTGGAGACAACCAGGTTTTATCTATCTGTGCACAGCCACTATATTCCACCATCTATCATTCAATGACCTTCCTGTCCGATATGTAATGGTCTGAGCAGATTTCACCAGTTTGCCCATATGTTCATCCATTTCCAGAATGGGCCAGTGTTTAGACGGAATGTTTCTTGTTTGATAAGCCCGATTCTCGTATGTAGTAATAAATCTGCGTGTTGTCATTGATGTCAGTCTTAGGTCTGGGATATTACAGACTAGAGCGCTCCACGGCCCTAGTTTCTCTATATGCTGTTACAAGGACATTCTCGGGATATCCCCTCTCCACAAATCTGTTGCCCAAATCCGCCGCCTGCATTTCAAAATCAGCATCATCTGAACAGCTCTGATGTAAACGCATATATTGATCCTTTGGATTTCCTTTCTTTAAATCTCCCCCTTTGGTTTCTGGATCTACCTCCAGTATCGGAGACCTTGGTGTCAGTTCAGGGTAGATCTGTCTCAATACTACGGAAGCTTTTGTTTGTGGGTAAAGTGTAGGCCTTATTATCCTTACATTCTTGAAGATCCCTGATGAAATACTTGTTTACTTGTTTTCTTTCTTTCAAATGGAATTGGAATCTCTCGCATGTTTCGTAATGCTACATTTTTAGCTAAAAACTCAGTTTCACCAGAAATTTATTTTTTTTTTTTTGAACTTCTTTCTTGGGAGGACCGGAGATTACGTGAGGGAAGATATCGGGAGATTAGTTCAGAGATATATGGAGGAGACAGGTTATGGATGGCTTTGTAGGTCAGTATTAGTAATTTGAACTGGATACACTGAGGGAATGGGAGCCAGTGAAGAGATTTGCAGAGGGGGGGGGAAGCAGAGGAGTAGCGAGGAGAGAGATGAGTTAGTCAGGCAGCAGAGTTAAGGATGGACTGGAGAGGTGCAAGGGTGTTGGCAGGGAGGCAGCAGAAAAGGATGTTGCAGTAGTCAAGGCGGGAGATGATGAGGGCATGCACAAGCATTTTAGTGGATTGACGGTTGAGGAAAGGACGGATTCTGGAGATATTTTTGAGCTGGAGGCGACAGGAGGTGGAAATAGCTTGTATGTGCGGTTTGAAGGACAGGGCAGAGTCGAAGGTTATTCCGAGGCAGCGGACTTCCGGTACGGGGGAAAGCGTGATGTCATTGATTGCGATAGGTCAGGTAAGGAAGATTATGGGAGTCTTTTAGGGTGCTTGGAGCTTGATAAAGTGCAATTTGGTTCTCAGTGGGATTTTCCTTCTCGTTGAAATAAGTTCCTGCCTTAGTTTTTTCCAATTCTGATGGCAATGAGAGTTTATATTCCTTCTCATAAGGGAAAGCTTGGCCCATCCTGAATCTTAATAAATCCACATTGGGAGTTGTAGTAGCAAAGCTGTTGGTGTCTTCGGTGGCGTCTTCGAAGGTGGTGGTTCTGACACTGCTTTCGGAAAGCCATTGTACTGAAAAATTCTTCATCTTAGGAGTAAGGTGTCTTTCTTTGACTATCTATTCGTCTATATATCTGACGTTTATATGTATATTCTTAATGGGTATAAGTATGCCAGGTGTAGTTGGACCCATACATGTATGTGCTCCTGATACAAGTGCGGCTATAGTGGTAGAAACGGATTGGAGCCCTTGTTGTTAAAATATGATCAAAGTGGAAGCCCCATAAGGTATAGAATAGTAAAAATTCAGGGATAAACAATAGAATAAAGTGTATACTCTACCATGGGTGAAACGGAGTGCCCAGAGAGAAGGAAGAGGGATCAACGATTCTATTAGGGGGGAAATAAGGGAAAGAAATGTTAATCATTGTATTCAGGTAGTATACATTTAAATAACCTGAAAAGGAAGATGTTAAAAACCTAAATTCGAATAT
This sequence comes from Ranitomeya imitator, assembly GCF_032444005.1. Lineage (NCBI taxonomy): Eukaryota > Metazoa > Chordata > Amphibia > Anura > Dendrobatidae > Ranitomeya > Ranitomeya imitator. The sequence continues at coordinate 691,011,903 of NC_091285.1, forward strand.
CAACAAGAGCAAAATTAGATCAAAAAGGTGCAATGTGCAGTCCCATTAGTCCAATCACAGAAAGCTTGAGTCCTTTTGGTTCAGGGGTTTCTAGAGTAAAGATCCAATCGGCTTCTCTTTTCTCTTTCCCGGTTACCTTTTTGTATGTTTTTTCACTGCAAGCGGCTGAGACAGGGAAACGTTCCCTGTTTGTGTCTGTAGGAACACTTGTCTTGGTAATTTTGTTCTTGATCTTACGTCGGCCCTCACTAATTTATCCTTGAGATTGGTGGACCGGCGGTAACGAGGAAGAAAGGATCAGTGGAATTCTGGGATATTTGGGTAGCTTTTATTGAGGATGCTCCAATGTCTATGAATTGTGGCTTGAACCCGCCTGGAGTATGGGTGGTAGGCATTGATAAAAGGTATACGTGTGCCGGAATTCCTATTTCTAGGGGTGAACTATGTGGAGTCTGTCGCCCCAAAATTCGAGAATGAGCTGCGGCCATTGGCATCAGGGGCTTATCTACAGCTTTCTGTAATGCTGTAGATAAACCCCCGATGTACCTTGAAAGATAAGAAAAACAAGTTGGATTATACTCACCCGTCCCGTGGGTTCCTAGCCCGTCAGTTTTTGTTTGTTTATCCGGTATTCATTTAGGTAGTCTAGGGTGAATTTTCAAAATGGGCATCTATTCAAATTGAGAATGAAAATTTGGTGATAAACCGAACATGTTTATCCAAACGAAGGAAAAAAACAAAAATGCCCTCACCGGTCTCTTGTGCGATAGTCCTTTATTTAGAACATGTGCAGGCACACTAGGGGAGAACGTGGACAAAAGACGACGGCGGTTTCGCGCTGCTGCGCTTCTACGAGATAAGCACCCTTTATTTCCCACATTTACAAGGGAACTCCCATTAGACGGCAACATGAACGTGAACAGCCACCCACCACAGGAGTGAAATACTGAAGTGAATAAATACAATAATTAACAATCTTACAGACAAGAAACCACATAAAAAATATCAATAAACAAATAAGAATTTACTTAAAAACATATTGCATATAATACCATCATGTAAACCCTGATATGTTTAGAAAGCGGAACATTTGCTGTTTAAGAAACTTTGTTTTTTTTCTCTACAAATAAACTGCCATGTCAATCTTTTCATTTAAACCTAATGGACCAATTGCATTTGCACGTAAAATCCATTTACTTTCTCTTCTCAATAGGGACTTATGTAAATCTCCTCCTCGTTGCGGCAGTGACACTTGTTCTAACCCCGTGAATTTTAATACTTAAGTATTGCCATCATATATATGTCTAACATGGCTGATAAGTCTGGGGGCTCCTTTTCCTGTTCTCAAAGAATTCTAGTGCTCTCTCACCCTAATGAATAATGGACGGATGGTTTTACCGATGTAATAAAAGCCGCAGGGGCAAAAAATAGCATAGACTATATGTATGTGGACCTGCAAGATATAAATTGCCGCACATGATGGAAAATAGTTCCAATTTTTAATTTATTACCGGTTATGTGAAAAGACCAAAAATTGCAAAGGCCACATCTATAGTTTCCCTTGGGAGCTGTTGTTTCCAGCCCATTTGTATGATCAGATCTGAAACGATTACGAACCAGTAAATCCTTTATATTTCTGCCACGTCGACATGCAAAAAGGGGCCGTTTTTGACCATTTCTGTTAGATCTACGTCTTTTGTCAAAATGTGCCAGTTTTTACGAATGATAGATCTGATGTAATTGTCCATGGGGCCAAATTTAAAAGAAAATACAAACCTCTTATCCTTACTTCTTTTTTTTGTTTGCAATATTACTAGAAGAAGCATGCGCTGTATCAGTTGTGGCTCTTTCCAAAGCCGTATCTAGTATTCGGTGAGGATAGCCTCAAATCTTTTATACAATTGCTGCGATTGTTTTATAAAGCCACTGAAATTACTGTTGGTTCTCCTCACCCTCAAAAATTGGCTATAGGGCAAAGCCCGTTTTGTATAGTGTGGATGAGCACTATTAAAATGCAATAATGCATTGGATGCTGACGGTTTACGAAAAGTTTCCGTGTAAATATTACCCTGATGTATCATCAATTTTACGTCAAGGAAATCCAAAGTATTGCCCCCAAAATTTGACGTGAACTTCAAATTCATGGTGTTGGAACGGCCTAGGAAATCCACAAACTCAGTGAAGACTTCCTCGGAACCGTCCCACACCACGAAGATGTCGTCCACGTAACGTAAGAATAGCTTTGTGTTTAAGGTATGGGTTACTTATAGAATGGATATATTTGTTCTCAAAGACTGCTAAAAAGAGAATAGCTAATGTACAATCTACGGGCGTACCCATAGCGGTCCCCTCTACTTGTGCGCACCAGGTTTTAACGCATTCTAGTTTATGTTTCAAAATAAACAAAAGCCCCTCACAAATGAAATCAATAGTGTGATTATCTGTTGGTGTATTACTCAATACTTCTCTAATGGCTTCCACTCCCATTACGTGTGGTATTCTAGTATATAAGCTTTCCACATTGATGGAAGCAAGCTGAAAATTTTCCTGCCAAACAAAGTTTTTTTTTTTTTTTTTTTTTTTTTTTTTTTTATAATTTGTAAGAATGCTTTAGTATCCTTAATATAAGATGGTATATATCTTGTAGTAGTGGACGCAACAGCCAATCCAAGTATCGGGACAAAGGCTCCTTGACGGAGCCTATGCCCGACACTATTGCGCGGCCCGGGGGACAAAATAAAGATTTATGCAACTTGGGTACGTGGTACCAATGCGGTTTGAGCGGATGTTCGGGAAAAAGTTTTTCGGCTTCTTGTACTGACAAGGTGCCCAATTCAATATATTTCCTCAAAAAAGATCATAAAAAGGTTTCTTTATTTAGTTGTTGGATCCGTTTTTAACTCCAGATACGTATTTGTATCCGACAGCTGTCTTAACGCCTCAACTGCATAGTAGTCTTTACTCAGGATAACGGTGTTGCCACCTTTATCCGCAGCTCGTGTAACTACATCTGCCCAACTTTGCATTTCTTTCAGGGTCAAAAGTTCTCTTGATTTTAAATTTGGGGGAAATTTGTTGTAATTCAAAGCCTCCATATCATAGTTTATTTGTGCCTCAAAAATATCAATTGGGCTGCCCGGGGATATTTGTGGCATATAAGTAGATTTAATGCCCCCCAAAAAGGGGGCCTATCGCAGCTGACATCCGGCACTATGTGCCAGGAGCGGTCACGGACCGCCCCCGGCACATTAACCCCTGGCACACCGCGATCAAAGATGATCGCGATGTGCCGGCGGTGCAGGGAAGCACCGCGCAGGGAGGGGGCTCCCTGCGGGCTTCCCTGAGCCCCCCGCAGCAACGCGATGTGATCGCGTTGCTGCGAGGGTCTTACCGCCCTCCCTCCCTGCTCCAGGTCCCGGATCCAAGATGGCCGCGGATCCGGGTCCTGCAGGGAGGGAGGTGGCTTCACAGAGCCTGCTCAGAGCAGGCGCTGTGAAGCCTGCAGCGCTGCATGTCAGATCAGTGATCTGACAGAGTGCTATGCAAACTGTCAGATCATTGATCTGTGATGTCCCCCCCTGGGACAAAGTAAAAAAGTAAAAAAAAAAATTTCAAAATGTGTAAAAAAAAAAAAAATATTCCTAAATAATGAAAAAAAAAAAATATTATTCCCATAAATACATTTCTTTATCTAAATAAATAAAAAACATTAAAAGTACACATATTTAGTATCGCCGCGTCCGTAACGACCCGACCTATAAAACTGGCCCACCAGTTAACCCCCTTCAGTAAACACCGTAAGAAAAAAAAAAAAAACGAGGCAAAAAACGACGCTTTATTATCACACCGCCGAACAAAAAGTGGAATAACACGCGATCAAAAGGACAGATATAAATAACCATGGTACCGCTGAAAGCGTCATCTAGTCCCGCAAAAAACGAGCCGCCATACAGCATCATCAGCAAAAAAATAAAAAAGTTATAGTCCTGAGAATATAGCGATGCCAAAATAATTATTTTTTCTATAAAATAGTTTTTATCGTATAAAAGCGCCAAAACATAAAAAATGATATAAATGAGGTGTCGCTGTAATCGTACTGACCCGAAGAATAAAACTGCTTTATCAATTTTACCAAACGCGGAACGGTATAAACGCCTCCCCCAAAAGAAATTCATGAATAGCTGGTTTTTGGTCATTCTGTCTCACAAAAATCGGAATAAAAAGCGATCAAAAAATGTCACGTGCCCGAAAATGTTACCAATAAAAACGCCAACTCGTCCCGCAAAAAACAAGACCTCACATGACTCTGTGGACCAAAATATGGAAAAATTATAGCTCTCAAAATGTGGTAACGCAAAAAATATTTTTTGCAATAAAAAGCGACTTTGTGTGTGACGGCTGCCAATCATAAAAATCCGCTAAAAAACTCGATATAAAAGTAAATCAAACCCCCCTTCATCACCCCCTTAGTTAGGGAAAAATTAAAAAAATGTATTTATTTCCATTTTCCCATTAGGGTTAGGGCTAGGGTTAGGGCTAGGGTTAGGGTTGGGGCTTCAGTTAGGGTTGGGGCTAAAGTTAGGGTTAGGGTTTAGATTACATTTACAGTTGGGAATAGGGTTGGGATTAGGGTTAGGGGTGTGTCAGGGTTAGAGGTGTGGTTAGGGTTACCGTTGGAATTAGGGTTAGGGGAGTGTTTGGATTAGGGTTTCAGTTATAATTGGGGGGTTTCCACTGTTTAGGCACATCAGGGGCTCTCCAAAAGCGACATGGCGTCCGATCTCAATTCCAGCCAATTCTGCGTTGAAAAAGTAAAACAGTGCTTCTTTACTTCCGAGCTCACCCGTGTGCCCAAACAGGGGTTTACCCCAACATATGGGGTATCAGCGTACTCAGGACAAATAGGACAACAACTGTTGGGGTCCAATTTCTCCTGTTACCCTTGGGAAAATACAAAACTGGGGGCTAAAAAATAATTTTTGTGGGAAAAAATTTTTGTTTTATTTTTACGGCTCTCCATTATAAACCTCTGTGAAGCCCTTGGTGGGTTAAAGCGCTCACCACACATCTAGATAAGTTCCTTAGGGGGTCTACTTTCCAAAATGGTGTCACTTGTGAGGGGTTTCTACTATTTAGGTACATTAGGGGCTCTGCAAACGCAACATGGCGTCTCATCTCAATTCCTGTCAATTTTGCATTGAAAAGTCAAACGGCGCTCCTTCCTTTCCGAGCTCTCCCATCCACCCAAACAGTGGTTTACCCCCACATATGGGGTATCAGCGTACTCAGGACAAACTGTACAACAACTTTTGGGGTCCAATTTCTTCTCTTACCCTTGGAAAAATAAAAAATTGGGGGCGAAAAGATAATTTTTGTGAAAAAATATGATTTTTTATTTTTACGGTTCTACATTATAAACTTCTGTGAAGCACTTGGTGGGTCAAAGAGCTCACCACACCTCTAGATAAGTTCCTTAGGGGGTCTACTTTCCAAAATGGTGTCACTTGTTGGGGGTTTCAATGTTTAGGCACATCAGGGGCTCTCCAAACGAAACATGGCGTCCCATCTCAATTCCAGTCAATTTTGCATTGAAAAGTCAAATGGCACTCCTTCGCTTCCGAGCTGTGCCATGCGCCCAAACAGTGGTTTACCCCCACATGTGGGGTATTGGCGTTCTCAGGACAAATTGTACAACAATGTTTGCGGTCCATTTTCTCCTGTTACCCTTGGTAAAATAAAACAAATTGGAGCTGAATTAAATTTTTTGTGAAAAAAAGTTAAATGTTCATTTTTATTTAAACATTCAAAAAATTCCTGTGAAGCACCAGAAGGGTTAATAAACTTCTTGAATGTGGTTTTGAGCACCTTGAGGGGTGTAGTTTTTAGAATGGTGTCACACTTGGGTATTTTCTATCATATAGACCCCTCAAAATGACTTCAAATGAGATGTGGTCCCTAAAAAAAAAAATGGTGTTGTAGAAATGAGAAATTGCTGGTCAACTTTTCACCCTTATAACTCCCTAACAAAAAAAAATTTTGGTTCCAAAATTGTGCTGATGTAAAGTAGAGATGTGGGAAATGTTACTTATTAAGTATTTTGTGTGACATATCTCTGTGATTTAATTGCATAAAAATTCAAAGTTGGAAAATTGCGAAATTTTCATAATTTTCGCCAAATTTCCGTTTTTTTCACAAATAAACGCAGGTACTATCAAAGAATTTTTACCATTGTCATGAAGTACAATATGTCACGAGAAAACAATGTCAGAATCACTGGGATCCGTTGAAGCGTTCCAGAGTTATAACCTCATAAAGGGACAGTGGTCAGAATTGTAAAAATTGGCCCGGTCATTAACGTGCAAACCACCCTTGGGGGTAAAGGGGTTAATAAGAGTCGAATATCATCTTTCAGACCCAGAGCCAGATCATCTATAGCTAAAAACCCCAAGGGACCCACTTTACATGGAGCTGCAGTTGAACGCTGGTCTGACGGTATTTTTTTTATTTTTATTACTTGCAAAATGTTTAAAAAGCTGTATTTTTCTGACCGCTTTAAACAGATCTATTTTGAAGTCCACTGCATCAAAGTCCTCTGGTAGGCAAAAAGTTAAGACCTTTTGATAGAACCGCATGGTGCGTTTCATTCAAAATATGGTCAGACAAGTTTATTACTGTGCTAGATGAGGGCTCTATTGTTTCATTGATCTCCAGGAAACCTGTTTCGATTTCCGGCAGTTTCCGTCTTCTATGTTTTCTGCCTCTTAACACTGGAGTCAGTCAGTAGTAATATAATCTTTTCTAGTTCGTCGTTGAAAGTTTTTATTTTTAAATTGTCTCTTATTGAACTTACGACTGTTTAATGGCTGGTTGAACTTTTTCCATGAAAAAACTCTCCCTGATTCAAAATCTCCTTTGTCACGAATAAATTTATCGCATTTTTTTTTGCTTGATCTGTTTGTAAATGAATCAGTTTATTGTCGAGTCTTTTTTCAAGGATAGACCATTGATTGTCCGACAGTCTAGTTTTTAATTCTTCTTTTGTTTTAACAAACTCTGTTTTGGTGTTTTTGTAGTTGATCATATTCTGTTGAAGCACCAGCGCCATAAGGTCTTGTGAACACTTCAATAGGATTTTTTTCCCATTCTTTGGTGAACTCGATGTTGTCTTTAAATTGTTCCATTTCTTTCCAAACTCGTTATCCGTGGGGGACTCTGCCACACTCCTGATATGACTTTAAGGAATTGTTGGTCCAAAATAGATTGACTTCTCGTTCAGCAGTATTAAATAGTTTATATTCCAATGTTTTAGTACTTAAAGAAAAAACATCATCGTGGGTTTCACAATTAAATAAGAGTCAACGTTCTCCCGGCCTGCTATAGTTCAACAGACAAAGGCAAGGCATCGGGTTCCATGATGAGGGAACCAACAGCTGGTGAATAATCACCCCTTGAAAAGTAGTTAATTAACTGTTGGCGGCTGGTGTAGGCAACAACGTGCTACGTGTAGAAAATAAGAAATCCAGTCACTGTAGAAAAATAGAAAAATCCACAGCACTGTTGTGCCTGTGTATCGCCACCTCCTCAGATGAGAAGTGCAACTGAATGCCGCTGCTGTGCCATGTTTGCCAAACTTATACTCTGGGTGCACTTAAAAAGACAAATATGCAAATCAAAACGAAGGAAAAAAACAAAAAGGCACTCACCGGTCTCTTGTGCGATAGTCCTTTATTTATACATGATGGCAATACTCAAGTATTAAAATTTGCGGGGTGAGAACAAGTGTCACTGCCACAACGAGGAGGAGATTTACATAAGTCCCTATTGAGAAGAGAAAGTAAACGGATTTTACGTGCAAATGCAATGGGTCCAATAGGTTTAAATGAAAAGATTGACATGGCAGTTTTTTTTGTAGAGAAAAAAACAAAGTTTCTTAACCCCTTAACGACCGCCGATACGCCTTTTAACGGCGGCAGTTAAGGGTACTTAAACCACAGCGCTGTTAATTAACGGCGCTGTGGAAAAAGTAAATAGCGCCCCCCCAGAGTCCGATTTTCTCCGGGGTCTCGGCTGCCGGGGGTAGCCGAGACCCCAGAGAACATGATTCGGGGTTTTTTTTACCGACCCCGCTTTTGTGATCGCCGGTAATTAACCGTTTACCGGCGATCGCAAAAAAAAAAACAAAAAAACAAAACGCCGGATTACGTACCGGTAATGCTCTTTTATAGAGCCACGACAGCACCCACTTGAGAGAGGGGATCCGCCCCTAGGAACAGGAAACCCTATGGAGAGAATAAAAGGGGCGGTCCCCCTCGCTCCCACAGTTGGGTTACAGAGTGCGAGGAACCGCCCACCAGATTTTTAGTAGGTCATTCAATATTATCGATTATTAGTTAACTTAAAGGGACTCTGTCACCTGAATTTGGCGGGACTGGTTTTGGGTCATGGGCGGAGTTTTCGGGTGTTTGATTCACCCTTTCCTTACCCGCTGGCTGCATGCTGGCTGCAATATTGGATTGAAGTTCATTCTCTGTCCTCCATAATACACGCCTGCGCAAAGCAATCTTGCCTTGTGCAGGCGTGTACTATGGAGGACAGAGAATGAACTTCAATCCAATATTGCAGCCAGCATGCAGCCAGCGGGTAAGGAAAGGGTGAATCAAACACCTGAAAACTCTGCCCATATGACCCAAAACCAGTCCCGCCAAATTCAGGTGACAGGTTCCCTTTAAGTATGGCTAACTACAAGAACCAAACACCCTCAACCGTGCTCCTAAAAAAAACCTATAAGGGTGGGAAGTGAAGGAGTGCTGTCATGGCTCTATAAAAGAGCATTACCGGTACGTAATCCGGTGCTTTCTCTTCGCCACGACAGCACCCACTTGAGAGACTTTCAGAGATAGTCATTTGGGAGGGATCACCGTGTTAAGAACTGATCTACCAAAGGACAAGTCAGATGAGGAAGACAAGTCCAATCTATAGTGATTATAGAAGGTAGTAGGCGAAGACCAGGTTGTGGCCTTACATTTCAGTTCTATTGGAACCTCTGCTCGTTCAGCCCAGGATAATGCAATCGCCCGGGTGGAATGTGCTTTTACGGTCTCAGGCGGATTCTCCCCTTTGGATGAATAGGCCAGACATATTGCATCATGAATCCACCGAGATAAAGTACCCTTCGTGATTCCAGCTCCTTTTCTATGACCCTGGAAGGAAACAAAGAGCCCTGCTCTTCCTCCAGGCACTAGTCCTATCTAAATAGGCTAATATGGCTCTCCTCACATCTAATGTGTGGTATTTTTGTTCTTCCTGATTTGTAGAGTTAAAATAGAAGGAAGGAAGGAAAATTTCTTGCGATCTGTGAAATTTAGTGCATACTTTGGGCAAGTATGAAGGGTCTATCTTTAGGACAACTCTATCTGGGAATATTGACATAAAGGGAGGATCTATCGATAGTGCCTGTATGTCACTTACTCTTCTCGCTGATACTAAGGCGAAAAGAAGAGCTTTCTTGAGGGAGACATGTTTTATGTGAGCTGAATGTAGAGGCTCAAAAGGGTGGTCTGTTAGAGCTTCAAGTACTAAATTAACATCCCAAGGTGGTACATGGGGAATTCGAACCGTCTCTGACCTCTGGCATGCTGCAACAAACCTGGCTACCCACTTATTACCTGCGATATCATGACCATATAAAGCACCCAGCGCAGAAATGTGTACTTTAAGGTACTGACCGCCAGGCCTAAATCGTGCCCTTTTTGAAGAAATTCTAAAATCATAAGAATATGAATTTCGTTTGACAGGGCTGTTGGGTAGAGGTTTAGAAATTTTTTTTCCACACTCTTGCATAGATGGAGGTAGTGGATCTTTTTCTACTTAATAGTGTCAATCACTTTGTTTGAAAACCCTCTCATCTTTAGCAGCTGCCTCTCAAATTCCAGGCTGTTAACCGTAGACCCTTCACATGAGGGTGGTTGAAGGGGCCCTGGAAAAGATCTTGATCCTCCGGGAGGATCCATGGGTCTGAGATTGACATGGCTCTCAGCCAGGAAAACCATGGCCTCTTGGGCCAGAACGGAGCTATTAAGGTCACGTTTGCTCTGTCCTCCCTTATCTTCCTGATTACTGTCGGAAGTAGTATCAGCGGGGGAAAGGCATATGCCTTTTTGAATACCCATGGCACTTGTAGGGCGTCGAAGATATCTGGATTGTCGGATCGGAACAATGAGGCGAACTTTTTTACTTGCCTGTTGTGTCTTGTCGCAAAAAGGTCTATCTCGGGAGTGCCCCATTTTTTTACTATCATGAAAAAGATACGACGACTTAGAACCCATTCTCCTTGGTGGAGGGTGTGGCGACTGAGGAAATCTGCCCTCGAATTGTCGATTCCTCTCACATGCAGCGCTGATAGGGATAGAAGGTGCTCCTCTGCTATGGCTAGAATGTCGTCGGCTATAGACATGAGAGCTTCTGATCTTGTTCCTCCCTAGTGGTTTATATATGCAACTGCTGTCATGTTGTCTGAAAGGATTCTTATATGCGTTCCGTGTAGCTGCGGAAGGAATTTAGATAAGGCATGATAGATGGCCTCCAGCTCTTTTTTTTATTAGAAGAATCATCCGATTCTCTGAGACCACAGACCTTGCACTATTTGATCTCCTAAGTGTGCTCCCCAACCATTAGGACTGGCATCGGTGAAAATAGTTTTTGAAGGTTTAACCACCCAGGGAACCCCACTGGAAAAATGATCCGGATCTAACCACCAGGTGAGAGATTGTAACACGTCTGTTGGTAAAGAAATACGACTATCTAACCGGCCCTGTAATCTTTCTTCCTCCTGAAGTATTGTATACTGTAATTTTCTACTATGGAATTGGGCCCACGGAACAGCTGGAATACAAGATGTGAAGGAACCAAGAAGGGACATACCTTCTCTTAAGGAAATTAGGGGGTTGTTAATCACCGATTGTACCTTGTTTATGATTGCTATTTGTTTAGACTCGGGAAGAAAGCACATTTGATTTATAGAATCTAGAATAATTCCTAAAAATTTTTGATGAGTTGTGGGGGACAATCTAGATTTTTCCCAATTTACTAACCACCCTAATTCCTGTAGGGACGAAATTGAATCAGATAAACGCTGATGACCTTGAGAAAGGGAGTTCCCTACTATCAAAAGGTCATCTAAATATGGTATTATGAGGGTGTCTTTTAACCTCAAATATGACATTACCTCTGACATTAGTTTTGTGAAAACTCTAGGGGCTATTGATAGTCCAAAGAGCATTGCAGTGTATTGATAATGCCGTATTTGACCTTTGATCATAACTGCCACCCGTAGATATTGTTGATGCTCACTGAAGATTGGAAGATGGTAATATGCATCTTTTAAGGTCAAGAACTGCCATGATGCAATGGGGAAACAGAAGCTTAATAGTTGACCGAATAGATTCCATTTTAAAAGTTTGGTTCTCTAAGAAGACGTTTAGTCTCCTAAGGTTAATTATTGTTCTATATGATCCGTCTGGTTTCGAAATCAAAAATAAAAGGGAATAAAACCCCCTTCCTTTTTGATGAAAAGGGACTTCCACTAATACTCCTTTGGACAGGAGAGTTATTTCCTGCTCCAAGGCCTCTTGTTGTGATTGAGACCTTAAGGAAGTCAATAAAAAGGAGTCCGGAGGGACTCGGGAAAATTTTAATTTTAGACCTGTAGTTATAAGGCTAGTTGCCCATGGATTAGAAGTTATTGCCAGCCATTGTGTAGAGAAGGACAACCTACCACCAACGGGTAGATCTGTCCTAACGGGGTTTATCCTCAGGTTTGAAAGGGCGTTTTCCGAAAAAGGCTCCTTTTTGCTTAAAGTCTTTATTAGCCCAAAGGTCCTGGTTTTTATAGTCTCGTCTTCTGTTGAACGTGGGCTTTCGGAACGCTCTCCTATAGGATGGAAGAGAAGTGTTATTGGGGAACCCCTTCTTCCTCTCACCCGCTTTGGTAAGAATTTCATCCAACTGAGTACCAAATAGGTACTCACCCTGGCATGGCAAACCACATAACTTAGATTTCGTTTGGGGATCTCCTTTCCACCCCTTTAGCCAAAAGGCGCGGCGAGCCGCATTGGTCAGACCTGCCGATTTGGCTGCTAATCGTATGGAATCAGCTGAAGAATCGGCTAAAAAGGCAGTAGCTCCTCTAATCAATGGTATGGAAGACATGAGTTTATTCCGGGAAAGGCCACCTTTCAAACCTTCTAGATCATTCAACCAGACTAGCATGGACCTAGCAGTGCATGTAGCCGAAATAGCCGGTCTGAAAGCTCCTGTTCAGGACTCCCATGCTCTTTTTTTTTTTTTTTTTTTTTTTTTAAAAGGGAATCAACTTTCCGGTCAAGCGGGTCTTGCAAAGATCCCGAATCTTCTACAGGCAGTAAAGATTTCCTAGAAGTGGATGCCACTGCCACATCTACTTTCGGGGCTTTTGACCATTTGGAGAAATCGTCATAAAAGGGATAGCGTCTTTTTGACGAAGATGGCAACCCTCTTTGCCCCTGGCTTTCCCACTCATTTTTGACTAAATCCTTTATTGCTGGAATAACAGGAAAAGAAGGTCTTTTTCTTTCAGACAGGCCAGCAAACATCACGTCCTGTGGTGTTTTAAGGGTTTTTGTATCTTCAATACCCATGGTGTTACATACTGATTTGACTAGATTGTCAATACTGTCTGTAGGAAAGCATAAATAAAGAAAAAAGCTGAACCGCACAGCCACGTCAATAGGAGCTACCACAATCCATGAGTGGTGTGACCGGAGAGCCTGACATTCCGGTAGAGGTGCTCGCATGGAAGACAACAATGCAGCAAGTGAGAAATAGAAAAAATGCGGCAGCACTCACCAGCTTCGGTGTAGTCCAAGTCCTTTATTGAGACATGTGAAACATCACCATTTTCTTCATGGCACAGGGGAGTGTGAAAAGGGAGGAGGTGAGCAGGGATCGACGACGGCCGTTTCGCGCCAACAGCAGCGCTTCCACGATCAGTGTTGGCACCGTCCATATCTGTTTAACCCCTTAGATGTCAATAGTGACTACATCATTATAAATGGTTAACAGAGTGTGGGGGCTTCCTCTTTATCCCAGTTGGTGCCCTCAGATCATGATTTTGTGGTCCTGATGTTTGCGATGGCAATTCATGACCAAATAGCGGCCTTAGTCTGTCGGCTGTTGTAACCTGTTCAGAAGTTACCGGCATTTAGGTGGTAAAAATACACATTTTCATTTCTGTCATACCACTTTGCATTAATTTCTGTAGAGCACCTGAAGGGTTAATAAACTACCTGACAGCAGTTTTCAAAATGTCAGAGGGTGCTGTTTTTAAAATAGTATCACGTTTGGGGGTTTCCCAATATGAGACCCCTAAAGTCAATTAAAACATGGATAGTTCCCTAAAAAAATAAATGTTGTAAATTTCCTTGAAAAAATCAAAAATTGCTGCTACATTTTTAAACCTCCTAAAATGGTAACAAAATAAAAGAACATTTTACAAATGGTGCTGTTGTAAAGCATTCATGTGGGAAATATTATTTATTAATGGTTTGCTCTGGTGTGACCATCTGTATTAAAGGGATAATCATTCAAACTTTGAAAATTGCTAATTTTTTAACATTTTTCTAAAATTATTGATATTTTCTATAAATAAACACACAACATATTGACCTAAATTTATCATTATCATAAAGTATAATGTGTCACGAAAAAACAATCTCAAAATCACTGGGATTTGTTGAAGCATTGCAGAGTTATTCCCACATAAAGTGGCACTGGTCAGATTTCAAAAATTTGGCTCCGTCACTAAGGGGTTAAAACTACTAAAAGGGCCTCTACCAGTCATAGTGGGTATGGGTTCATCTAAGTCATCCAAAAGTCTTACATCTTGTAGCATCTGATGATCTACCCAATTCACCGCGCAGTCGTTTGTCCTGTGCCGAGAAATGTCTCCTCCGTCTTAGCTTGCGTGCGAACAGGTTCAAATCCTGAACCACCCGAGACATCAAAATCTGAGCTTGGAACTAAATATGATCCCTTCTGTCAGAACCTGTTGTCTTTGTCAGTCATTGTTCTGTGGGACTAATTGATAACATGCCAGTCTTTCTAAATGAAACTCTTCATTGGGTTCATGTGGTTTCTCACCGAGTATCCGTGATCTAGAAAATGGCCTCCTTGAGGATGTTGTAATGTTAGACCTATGATTTACCTCGGGATCGTTCTCTGCCTCTTTCTACCTCTTGGGTTAGTTATTCTGATACAAAATACAACAAAACCACATGATAACAAGTCCAGAAACTTATTATAAGACTGTGTGCAGTGCCTTGCGACGTATTCGGCCCCCTGGAACCTTTCAACCTTTTCTCACATATCAGGCTTCAAACATAAAGATACCATATGTAAATTTTTGGTGAAGAATTAACAAATGGAACACAATTGTGAAGTTGAACGAAATTTATTGGGTATTTTAAATTTTTGTGTAATTCAAAAACTGAAAAGTGGGGCGTGCAATATTATTCGGCCCCTGTAATTAATACTTTGTTGCACCACCTTTTGCTGCGATAACAGCTGCGAGTCGCTTGGGGTCTGTGTACATCGAGAGACTGAAATTCTTGCCCATTCTTCCTTGGCAAACAGCTCGCGCTCAGTGAGGTTTGATGGAGATCGTTTGTGAACAGCAGTTTTCATCTCTTTCCACAGATTCTCGATTGGATTGAGGTCTGGACTTAGAATGGCCAAGTCAAACACTTGGATACGGTTATTTGTGAACCATTCCATTGTAGATTTTGCTTTATGTTTGGGATCATTGTCTTGTTGGAAGACAAATGTTCGTAGTAGTCTCGGGACTTTTGCAGACACCCAACAGGTTTTCTTCAAAAATGGTCCTGTATTTGGCTCCATCCATCTTCCCATCAATTTTAACCATCTTCCCTGTCCCTGCTGAAGAAAAGCAGGCCCAAACCATGATGCTGCCACCTGTTGTGAATTCTGTGGTCGAGCTCCCTCCTGTGGTCACAAGTGGTACTTCGGCTGATTCTGTCTATGGGCTTCCGTTGGTGGATGTGAGTGGTACTGCGGCTTCTGACTTTCCTTCCTCAGGTGATGAGGTTAAGTCGTTAGGTGCTGCTCTATTTAACTCCACCTAGTGCTTTGATCCTGGCCTCCAGTCAATGT
The DNA here is from genome assembly GCF_032444005.1 of Ranitomeya imitator. Classification (NCBI taxonomy): domain Eukaryota; kingdom Metazoa; phylum Chordata; class Amphibia; order Anura; family Dendrobatidae; genus Ranitomeya; species Ranitomeya imitator. The sequence continues at coordinate 691,027,107 of NC_091285.1, forward strand.
TCTAGTGTTGGTCTGCTTCCTCCTGGATCGTTCCTGTGGCCTGTCCTCCTGCATGAGCTAAGTTTGCTTGTGGTGTTTTTGTTTGCTATTTTTTCTGTCCAGCTTGCTTTTTTGGTTTTTTGCTTGCTGGAAGCTCTGGGACGCAGAGGGAGTACCTCCGTACCGTTAGTCTGTGCGAAGGGTCTTTTTGCCCCCTCTGCGTGGTTGTTTGTAGGGTTTTGTGTTGACCGCAAAGCAATCTTTCCTATCCTCGGTCTATTCAGTAAGCTGGGCCTCGCTTTGCTAAATCTATTTCATCTCTGCGTTTGTACTTTCATCTCTACTCAGTCATTATATGTGGGGGGCTGCCTTTACCTTTGGGGAATTTCTCTGAAGCAAGGTAGGCTTATTTTCCTCTTAGGGCTAGCTAGTTTCTCAGGCTGTGCCGAGTTGCATAGGTAGCGTTAGCCGCAATCAACGGCTGCCTCTAGTGTGGTTGGATAGGATTAGGAATTGCGGTCAGCAGAGTTCCCACGTCTCAGAGCTCGTCATATGTATTTTGGTTATTGTCAGGTCACTTGGTGTGCTCTGAACTTCAAAGTCCATTGTGGTTCTGAATTACCTAATCACAACAGCCACCACCATGTTTGACAGTGGAGATGGTGTTTTCAGGGTGATGAGCCGTGTTGCCTTTATGCCAAACATAGCTTATTGGACATAGATTTAATGTGCCCAATGAGAACATAAGCTATCTGGACTCGATCTGGGCTAATTTCTTTGACACACCACCACCCCTAATGCTGACATTAATCATATCGATCCCTCTTACCCTGAGAAGGCTGCCATCAGTCATGGTAAAGTTTGAAGTGACGAGGAATTGGCATGTGGTCAAACCCACATAGATTTTTTTCACAGGGACACGTGGCATAATAAATGACATTACTACTTGTGCATGTCATACGCTTTCTTGTATACACGTGATTGACTAGCATTTGAATCAGTATCACAGCGATCAATATTTGGACATGCTACGCAGTGACCACATGGGACGCACCCACACCTAGCAGCCATGGTATTCCAAATATCTTTAGGTGGTACAGTAATGTACTGGCTGTGGACTAGGGTATCACGAATGCTCTGTGACTGCCGTGATGTGATGGCCGCGCTCTCAGGCAAGAACCTTGAAATAATAGGATTGGCTTTCAAGATGGGCCACGAATTGTCCAATGCCTTCCTTAGCAAAGGAAATTGTGAATGGTAATTGGTTATACATATCATGGTCATCTTTAGTCTGAATCTCAGAGGAGGTCATGTCTCGAAGAATGTTTTTGCCTTATTGAAAGCTTTTTTTTTTTTTTTTTATCATCCGCTTACTGTAGCCAATTCAATTAAGCTGAGTTTTAAATCCTCCGCTTGTGTAGCCAAATAATTTTCCGTGGAACAGTCTGCGGAGGCACAAACTGTCCTGCCAGAATAGACTGAATGATGTAGGGTGGGAAGAGGGGGCATGTAATGGCATATTCGTGGCAGTCTCCTTATGAAAAATATTCATCTGTATCTCGTCATTACCATTATCTCTGGAGTTTGATGTCCAAAACTTCAATCACATCATGGTTCACTTGATAAGAAAGATTAATATTATTTAGGATGCGACACATTGATGGCCGATCCGACATGAAGAGGTCCCTCTCCCACATCCCTAGGAAGAGGTTGGCATACACAGGTGCATAAGATGCCCCCATAGCTGTCCCCGGGAGCTGTAGGAAGGACCCCTTAAACAAAAACATTGAGTTAATGTAAACTCCAATAATTGCAATATTTTATTCAGTATTGTTCGTTTTTGGTTAATTCTTTTTATTTTTATTTTTTATTCCTTTTGCAAAATTATTTGGAACACAAGGACATTGAAAAGATTCTGCATGAATTCTCACCGATTTTCATCTGCTATACAGAAGTCACAAATAAGTTCGCCCATTTATGTTTTTAGATATGTGTATATACGTATAAAAACAGCAAAATAAATATCGCATTAAAACCCTGAAAAAAACTATTTCAAAGGTCAGTCATCCACGACTAATTTTTTTTTTTGTTTGTTTTTTCCTCAACCAAATGACTAGCGTAGTGCCATAGGACAAATGCACAAATTTCTGGCAGTCATTTTGATAAGAAGTAAATAACATTTTTAGGTGTTTCGCACCATCTCTTTATAAAAAGTTAGAACATGCTTTATTTATGTAGGTAGATGCAAAAGAATACCATCGGGTTCAGTTGCAGGTGGTTGCAGCCCCTCTGCTACTGAAGAAGACACATCAGAACAAAATAAATTTATGATAGACAAAATTCACCAAAAACTCCCGGTAATTATCCTCTGGGAGGACCAGAAACAATTTCCCGGGGGGCATTATAACTGCAAAGACAAATCCAATGCATTCATGGGTTCATACATTACGAAGGGCTTTTTGTTCATTTAAACACCAGTTTGTTTGGACGATGACTGACCGCTCAGGATTACCATACATAAAACCACTTCACATGAGGCTCTCTGAAGGTGGATATAACCGAACAACAGATGATACAGGGTCAAGCAATACCAGATAAAATTTCAATACTTTATTTATCACATGTTAAAAGATTGACATCAAGTAATTAGAGGTGATATACAGCAACAGGACAAAGTCGTGCCATATAACAGACATTGACAGAAGGCATGTAAACGGGGTCAATTAGGGAGGATGCAGACTTATGCACACTAATGATTTATAATCAACCCAAAGACAGCTGATGTAAGTAACCCAACATAGGGGGGGTATGTGTATACCCTCATTCACTGGCACCGGGTCCCTATCTGTAGGAAATTTCCACAAATAAATGCTGCATAACAGAAAGCAGTGGGACTAGCAGTAGCCCATATCTGCCGTACCGCCGTTATACTAGTCACAGTCCCATAGCAAAAAAAATGCAAGTGTATGGCAGTTAACAAAATGTACCCACCGCAGTATCATTGGACCCTCCTGGAACACTCCTCCACCCCAACTCGCGTTGGCACTCTTCGGACCGCGCTGTAGTGCGCTAAGCATGACCAATGACTACAAAAATGGGGCATAGCTAATGTTCTCATTTAACCCTGCTGGGTGGACTGTTTTTAACCCCCAGATCCATCTCGATTCCATTTGAGATAGACGTTGAAAGGTACCGCCACCCCGAATTCCCACTTCCAATAAATCAATACCCCTCACTCGCAAGAGGCTGGCATCAGTCATGAAATCTCTTAAAGTGGCGCGGCAATGTTTTTAGTGTCGGGATGTCATCGACAGCGGCCGCCGCGCCAATACCCAATACGTGTTCCCTAACCCGTATCTTAAGCTGTCTTGTTGTTATGCCAGCATACATTTTGTTGCATGGACAAACAGCATAATAGATAACATTCTTGCTGGTACAAGTGATCCGCTTTCTGATGGTATATTGACGGGAACCATCAGAGTTGGAAAAAATTCCAGTGTGTTCAATATTGGGGCACACCACGCAGCGACCGCATGAACTGCATCCTACGCTTCCCGTCATAGAGTCCAGAAAGGTTTTCCCCGGCGTACCAGTATAGTGACTGTGCACCAAGATGTCACATAGATTTCTGGAGCGTCTAACAGCAATGCCAACATTCTTGGGTAGATAATGGGCCAATATAGGGTCAGCCCTAAGTACATGCCAAGATTTGGCCAACATCTGTCTCATGAGGGGAAGCTGAGAATTATAATTTGTCACGAATCGGACCATCTCATGGTCCTTCCTGGTTTTGGTTTCATAGAGTAGGGCACGTCTAGAGGTGTGTTTAGCCCTGTTAAAAGCCTTTTTAACACTACGTTTGCTGTAGCCCCGTGACAGTAACCTCCCCTTAAGATCCTCAGCTTGTATGAAGAAAGCCCTATCAGTTGAGCACACTCTGCGGAGACGCAGAAACTGTCCTGTGGGAATCGCTTGTATACCATTACCTGGATGGGATGAGGAGGTATGCAATAATGAATTAGTGGACGTGGGTTTACGGTAGATATCCGTCTGTAGTTCTCCCCAGTCATCTCTTAATTAGAACATCCAAAAATTCCATGGTGTCCTTATCAGATCTGTAGGTTAATGTAATATTCAAGTCATTAACATTCAATGACTCCATGAAATTCTGGGGACCTTGCATAGAACCCTGCCAGATCATGAAAATGTCGTCGATGGGCCGCGTCCTCTTTTGGGCGCGGTACAATCGACGACTCCCGATCAGGCTGGGGGAGGTCCCTCTCCCACAGCCCCAGGAACAGATTGGCGTAAGCCGGAGCAAAAGGAGCCCCCATAGCTGGTCCCTGGGGCTGCAGGAAAAAGGACCCCTTAAAAACAAAAAAATTGTGAGTTAAAGAAAATTCCAATAACCTATAGATCAGAGTGACCAAATCCCTATGCAAGTTAGACATCCCCAAGAAGAAATCAATGGCCCGAAGGCCATCCTGATGTCTAATACTGGTGTACAGCGATTCGACATTGGCTGTCACCAGTATCTCATCCACCTCAAGATGTATCGTGTCAATTCGTCTTAACAAGTCACCAGTGTCCCTCAAAAAAGATGGAAGACTTTCCACCAACGGCTGTAGTTTAGAATCAATCCATTGGTTTACTTTTTCTAGATAACTCCCCCTCCCCTAAATTATAGGGCGACCAGGGGGAGTCTGCATGTCCTTGTGGACTTTAGGCAAGAGGTAGAATGTGGGGATCGTTGGTTCATCAATCACTAAGGCCGAAGCCAATTCATTAGTAATTATCCCCTCCTCTCTTGCACCTTTTATAATGTCATTAACTTGACGCGAATAAGCGGACAAGGGGTTAAATGTTAGTTTTCTATAACATGTTTGGTTGTTAAGTTGGCGATAGGCCTCTTTCTCATAAAGAGTCTTTGGCCAAATCACAACATTACCCCCTTGTCCGCTGGCTTGAAAACTACATCTGGTAAATTCCGAAGGACATGCAGACGTCCCCTTTCCTCCCTGGTGAGATTGTCCCTATAAATATGACGAGGAATATCCAAAAAATCCTTAGTCACTAGTTGTACAAATAGTTCCACATTAGGACAAGTGGAAAGGGGAGGAAATTTCTTAGATCTCGGGTGGATAGATGCTGGAATCCTACCTCCTTCAGTGGTACTATGTTCGATGGCAAGTTCCTCCAGAGTGCGTAAGACTACTTGTTCTTCCTCTGTGGGGAACAACGCATCCAAATTACCATAAAAAAAATGTTTCTTAAACACTAAAGCTCTAGGGAAAAGGTGGAGATCCTTCACCGCACCAAAGGCATCAAACGGTGCCTCTGGGGAAAATGACAAACCCCTATCCAATAACACCAAATAAGTGTCCGTAAATTCACGAGACCTCGGGTTAATTACCTTATTATGTTTCCGTGACTCTGCTGAGTAATCATTGCGTAAATTGAGTTAATGTAAACTCCAATAATTGCAATATTGTATTTGGTCTCCCTGTGTGTCGGTAGATGACCAGTCTCTCGGGTTCAGTATTGTTTATTTTTGGTTAATTTTTTTTTTTTTTAATTCCTTTTGCAAAATTATTTGGAACACAAGGACATTAAAAAGATTCTACATGAATTCTCACAGATTTTCATCTGCTTTACAGAACAGTATATTACAGATATGTGTATATACGTATAAAAACAGCAAAATAAGTATCACATTAGAACACTGAATAAACTATTTCACAGGTCAGTCATCCACGACTACATTTTTTTGCGGTTGTTTTTTCTCAACCAAATGACCAGCGTAGTGCCATAGCACAAATGCACAAATTTCTGGCAGTCATTTTGTTAAGAAGTAAATCACATTTTTAGGTGTTTCGCACCATCTCTTTATAAAGTTAGAACATGCTTTATTTATGTAGGTAGACGCAAAAGAATACCATTGGGTTCAATTGAAGGTGGTTGCAACCCCTCTGCTACTGAAGAAGACACATCAGAACAAAATAAATTATAATGGACAAAATTCACCAAAAACCCCGGCAATTATTCTCTGGGAGGAAACCAGAAACAATTTCCCGGGGGGCATTATGACTGCAAAGACAAATCCAATGCATTCATGGGTTCATATTTTATCAAGAGAACCAAAAGAAAGCTTTGTTTCATTATAAAATTAATAAGTCTTTATTAGGAACAAATACACACAATAAAAACATTATAAAAAACGCAAGCACATGACATAGTGCTGCCCGTGCATATAACACAAAAGTGCAAGAAAAGACACCAGGATTAATGAAGTACCCCGCATGAACCGTAAGTTGTATATAAATATCAATTAAACTAATAATGCGGTACAGGCATGCCTAAACCCTATATGCAGCCCCGAAAAAGGGGAAGAAAATGTCAACGTATATCTACTGCCCTATGTGTGGCGTTGGATATATAGCCACCTATCACAGGAAAACCCCCAGCGTTCAGTGCAGTTACCAGTATCAGTATACTTCAAGCCATAAAGATGCCGGATCTAGTGGGCCTGTGGTAGGAGCATAAGGGGAGCATGTCTCACCTGGTGCAGGGTAAACTCCAGAACGCATCCTGACGCACTTTTCGCTGCTTGTAAGCCTCGCTTTGTCAAGGGGGAAGTGTGGTCTGAGTGGCTTGTAGGACCTTAAGTCTCCATGGTGACGCCCCATGTGATCGTCACATGATAGTACCCGCCCCCATGCCGTATCTATGCGGCGCATGCGCGTACCGCTGTCCCAGTCCCCCCGCCCGGGCATATCCAACCGCGCGCACGAGCAGGCACCAGCTGGTCCCGATCATGCTCACAGGAGGACGCCGCTGGACGGGAGCGGGTGACCGCGGAGAGAAGGGGCACGCATGCGCACCACGACTGGGGTATCTGTATTTCATAAATATAACATATACCCGTCCAACGGTGAAAAACAAAACATAAATAAACAATAAAGGCTGTTCCCTTGGGACAGGGCTCCATGGTGAGAAGAATTCTCTAAACAGCATCTGGTCTGTAGTCCATGTTAACCATTTGTCGGCCATTCGTACTTATTTCACGTAAAGGGGACCCAGACTCTATAGCCGTATTTCCTTGCCCAATGGAGATAGAGCCTACATTATGTATAAAGAAAAGGTGAATTAAAACCAAACACAAAACACACAATAAAATGCGATAAAAAACAGGATGGAAAGGAAAAGGAAGGAGGCCAGGGGTTATTTTTTGAACGATATATATGGGAAAATTACTTCACAAATATGGGGCAAAATTCAGGGATTCATTTAGACCCGCCGGTTTCATGGTTCCAAGCGTCACTATCCATTTGAGTTCTCGTTGTGCTAGTATCTTTTTTTATATTTCCCCCTCTAATACCGACATGTACCACCCCTATACCCCTAATTTTAAAGTCCTTAGGGTTGCAGTTGTGTACCGTTCGAAAATGTCTAGGTATTGTTTTGAGGGATGACACGTCCTCCATTGACTCCGCAGCACAAATATCTCGCACGTGTTCTCTAATGCGTAGTCTCAATTCCCTTGACGTGAGTCCTACGTATATAAGGGGGCAACTACAAGTAGCGTAATAAATTACGTTCTTTGTTCCACAAGAAATGTAATCCCTTATCTGGAATTTCTTATTAGTATCTTCATTATCGCTATCTTGGTGCTGAAGCTGCTGGTGACTGGATCCAGAGTGAAGGGATGTTCTGCTTCTGGTTCATATTCCTGGTAATCATCCTGGGGGGCTTCCTCGTAGCTCTCCCCTTCTGGCTCCAGCAGTGGTTCAGCGGCAGGTTCTTCCAAAGCTTCCTGGCCTTCTTCTTCAGGCTTAATATCTGTGGGAAATTCATCCTTCTTCACTAGGCCGGTGGCTTCACCAATGTTCGCAGCTCCAGACATGACGTCCCCACCCAGCTGAGATGCCTGCTCTTTGGTCTTCTCAGCCACCGAAGCCACTCCTTGTACTACTTCATCTCTGGCTTTGCTTCCCACATATAAGACACCTTCCTTGGTCTTCTCCGCAGCTTCTGCTACCCCTTGCTTGGTTTTCTCAGCTGCGGCCACCACCCCTTCTTTTGCTTTGGAAAAGCCTTTAATAAGCACATCCATTTTGATCTGTTGCAGTCTTCTCAGTCCCAAGCTTTTTCCAGGTCTTGTTGCTTATCTGGAAGAGGCTGCCTGGGGTTCAGAGGGTAAATTGGTTTTAGTCCTTTCTCTATGTAATGATGACGCAGAGGAGGGTTCAGATGTAGAGATCTCGGGGTCCCTCAGCGCCCGGCAGTGTCAGTGCTCCAGTATTGGTCATTTTATTAGACAACAAATCCTCTTTATTGTCCCTAAAACCTTGTAAATTATTTACTTGAGATGGAATTGAGACCTCAAGGGAACCTTGTAACTTAGTTTCTCCAGTGGAAAAATCCGACTTGGAGGAAAATGTCTTTGATTTTCTTTCTGCTTTTAGTTTTGTATTAAGTCCTGTTAGTTTGTTTTTCTTCAAGTAATATTTACATTACCTGAGAGAAGAGCTAGGGGCTTCCTTTTCCAACCTTGTTATAATCTCTTTATTCTTTCTACATGTAAGTATCAAGAGAAATTCAAACAGGAAAGCGTTTCATAGAGTAATGGATTGACCATTGGTATCACGGTTGGGAGTGGGGTAACCTCGAGGCGCCGCAGACACCCACACTGGGCCAATTCCCATATTGGGTCAAACTCTGAAATATTTGTTGGCACAATAAACAGACCAACTAAAAATATCTAACCACATCACCAAATCTTGTATAAAGGGCCAGTAACCTGCTGGATTCAGCTGGGAACCCTGAGCAGAAGACAGAATCCGGTGATCAACCACTCCTGTCTTCTATTAATGCCGGATACATTGCCATTCAGCGCTATGTAGGGAACCTGAACATGGGCAATGCTTCTGTGGGGCCTGGCAACCCCGTAATCGCTGGCTATCTGCCGGCTGAGCAGGCCTAGTGAGTTCTAGCAGATCCAGATCTGCTCTGTCAGAGATTTCTTACTCATGGGCTGTTTTATCCTGTAACTGGGGCTCCTATGGATGTCCCTGGTAACGGTGGAAAAGGTGATCCCTGAAGGGAAAAAAATGGATCTCGTGGGGGTGGGAATTAATATATTGTCTTCTCAAAAGTCTTTACTTCATGAAAAAAGTGTGGAAGTTAAAAATTAAAAACCAGTACATTAGGTATCCACACAACTGTAATAACGGGAAGAGTTCAGGTTATCTGGAGGTCAATGTAAAATTCTCATATATATCCAAATCCAATATTTACCGTGAGGGCAATGGATTTTTTATCCCCTAAAACGGCCTTAAATTACTTGTCCTGCATAACACGATGTCAGTCAGTGGGGGCATGGCTGCTGAAAGAGCAAGGACAACATGGACGACAAAAAGCCAATTTCAGCCGAACGCGTTATTGTACGTAAGGACTCTCCGACAATGGAAGTGTGAGTTTCCATCTTTACGATTTGCTGGTTTCTTAAGTAATGACGTTCTAGCAGCTTCTCCTTTCTTTGTGAACGATATTTTCACAAGATGAAGAACTCGTTCTCAGAACAGGAACCGCACAGACTGTGTATTTAGTCTTTAGAAGATCCAGTTTTATTGTATGCAGATCTTGAGCTTAGTCGGTAATGGAGGACACAATATATAGTGGACCTCTAATTTTCAGATGGCAGCGGGGTTATTGTGGGTTGTAGGATTCTCTGATCAGCTGCATTTCACTTCTGAACGTCTTACCGTATAACACTCCCATATGCTAAGGTAGCGAGGGCCAGCGTTCAGGGGACGCTCAGGAGAAATCTTGGCGACTGTAGAAGGTGAAGGATAGGAGATCTGGTGGAGACCAGAGACATTGGGAGATCAGTGTAGGGTGGAAACGTGTTCTGGAAGTTTGTGTGCAATTGTTACTGATTATTTTAAAGGCATGTGTTATACAAGGGGAGTAATCGGGTGCGCTTAAACCCTTTAAAGACATGAATTTATTACTCAATAAACACCATGCCCTGTACCCAGTATAGATAAAACAGGAATTGATATGAAGACCAATACTAAGCACTAAATATCTGACTGATGGTGATAAGACATGGTGCTGGGATAACCGCTGCCTCAGTGGTTGGATCAGATAGTATTGAGAATTATCAGTAATTAATGCCAATAACCCAGGTCCTATCACAAGAGGCCCTGAGATCAATATTAGGCTGTACCTGGCTCGCAGCGGAGGTTGGTACCCTAGTGTAACGGGGTTTGGTGCCCCCGCTCCATGGCGGCATGTCCTGATTAGCCCTAGTTGCCAGGCATAGATATACTAGTCTGCACAACATGGGCACTATTCTCGACTAGACAGGGCACATAAGCACACCATATTTTAAGGTAATGATTATCATTTTCCGGAAGTCTTTGTGTCCGTCCCCGATGTCTCTACGTGTTTTCCCTAAAAAGTGGATCATCAGGAGGCCAAATTAGAGATGATAGCGAGAACTGCAGATAAACAGGGTGATCAGGAGGCCATTGTGATATGCCTGGGCTATGAAGCATGGAGTATAAATATGGTTCCCAGTGATATAATGCGCCCACTCGATACTGTTCACATGGGCAATCGCCAGTCTTCATAGTCCCCTGTACTTAGGTGTGCCTGCCCTGAATGCTCTGACCGTAGAGGTAGAACATGCGCTGCTTCCTGCTACACCATGTAGGGGATGGAAACAATGTGCGTATGTGCCGGTGGTAGTCGCGGTAAGTCGGATGTAGTGCTTGCACAGCGCAGGTGTCGCTGACCAGATACCGGAAGCTGCATCTTAGCACTCCATGCTGGAACGTAAGGATGGAGTGGTCCTCGCCAGGGTGACTGTTGGGACCTGGTGGTTAGGCCAATAATGGACCTGGTGGTTAAGAGCACCCGGAAAGACCTGATAGTAACAATAACACAGGACAAGCTCTGGGAAGTGGGAACTCTGCTGACCGCAATCCCTAATCCTATCACACACACTAGAAATAGCCGTGGATTGCTCCTAACGCTCCCTATGCAACTCGACACAGCCGAACAACTAGCTAGCCCTAAAGATAGAAAAATAAAGCCTACCTTGCCTCAGAGAAATTCCCCAAAGGAAAAGGCAGCCCCCCACATATAATGACTGTGAGTTAAGAAGAAAATCACAAACACAGAGATGAAATAGATTTAGCAAAGAGAGGCCCGACTTACTGAACAGACCGAGTATAGGAAAGATCACTTTGCGGTCAGCACAAAAACCTACAAAAAGCCACGCAGAGTGTGCAGGAAAAAAAAAAACCTTCCGCACCGACTCATGGTGCGGAGGCGCCACTCTGCATCCCAGAGCTTCCAGCAAGCAAGACAAAATACACAATAGCAAGCTGGACAGAAAAAATAGCAAACAAGAAAATAGCAAGGAGGAACTTAGCTTCTGCTGGAGTAAACGGGTAACCAGAACGATCCAGGAGCGAACTAGACCAATACTATAACATTGACAGCTGGCATGGAGCAATGATCCAAGTGGAGTTAAATAGAACAGCCAGCTAACAAATTAATCTCGTCACCTGTGGAAGGAAACTCAGAAACAGAGGCTCCACCCACAGCCACCAGAGAAAGTCCATGGACAGAACCAGCCGAAGTACCATTCATGACCACAGGAGGGAGCTTGACAACAGAATTCACAACAGGTGACGTCAGACAGGGCGGTCCATGCTGGAACATAAGGAAGGAGTGGTCCTCGCCAGGTTGACGTCAGACAGGGCGGTCCGTCAATGTACGTTCCAAGGTGGAGCACAGACAGGGAAAGTGCCGGAGAGACAACAGGAGCAGTTTGTGTCCAGGGCCAGAGCGATCAGTCCCTGCAAAGCGAGGCCGGGGCATGGGGAGAGAGCGGATAATGTCTACCCCCAATCCTGGGATATGATGTAATTGCTCCCAGTGTGCATGGTGGCATAGCCCAGAGAGGGACAGTCTGGTAATATAGAATATATACTCAGCACACTCCAGGAAATCTGATGCAAAAGGGGTGTTTATTACATACAGTATTTATATTTACCAACGTTTCGGTCTGTGAAGACCTTCATCAGTGTGCTCTAAAGAAAATAACAAAATAACATTTGCATAGACCTAAAAGGAAGAAAAAACAAAAGTATATGCAAAACGGACATAAATTCATGGTCATATAGGTTCTGATGATAACCCAGCGATATTGTAATATCATTGCTCACATGTGTGACTGATGATGGATAGTGGTACACATATGGCCGTAGCACTGTGCATACATGAAACTCAACATAGTATTTCTTTATAGAAAACTAGATGGCAGCCCGATTCTAAAGAATCGGGAGCCTAGAATCCATATATACTTTATTTATTCAAATGTAAGAATAATACAATTAATAAATAATAGTAAGAAAGAACAAAAAATGGCTGCACTCACCAGCTCTTGACAATTCTTGTTATTTAAGGTACAGTTACACAGGATCCATGAACATGCTTATAAGGGGAGGGATGAAAGACATCAGACGACAACTTTGCTTGTTGTGGCAAATGCCACAACAACGGCTTACGTGCGGCATCGGCGTCTTTTTGCTCTGCATTATTAGTATACTTTATATCAGACCTAATCTTACGTGCGCCATCAGCTGCTTTGGGCTCTGTGTCATTAGTATCCTTACTATTAGAGCTCATGTTGGCTAAGCTAAACAGCTTTAAGCGTGGTGGTGGCAAACAACAGGTTAATAAGAGGCAGTGTCAGGTAGTAGGAAAATAGCCAGTTAATAATAGGCAATAGTTCTTTGCAGGAATGCAGATATTAATAAATAGGCAGTTTATATTGCAGAGAAATTGCTGGGCAATAATGGACAATGTCCTTATGTGGCAAATAATAGAGCAATATACCCAATGTGGCAAAGAAGAGGTTAATAAACCGCAGTCTCTCAGTGTAACAGTCAGTGAATAATAGGCAGTATATGGAGAAAACACCAAACAAAAGTTCAAAATTGGTGTGAAAATGTCACTGAACCACTTCACAACTAAATATATATATATATAGTTTTGGTAAATGGTATTATCATTTTTTTGACAATTCGGCAGGAGCTTGAAGAGCAACGTCACTGGGCCCGCCTCCACGCAGTAGAAACTTGCTGTGAGGTAAAAATTCAAAAATCACACCAAAATGGCGGGCGGAGTGTGTCACAGTACGGCACGTTTCTGATTGGTCGCTCGCAGCAGGCGGCAACCAATCAGACACTGGACACTGTTGACGTCACTTAGCTCCGGACATTAGCTCCGGACATTAGCTCCGGACATTAGCTCCGGACAAAGCCACGGAAGTTGGCACAAATTGCAGGAAGTAGTATTCTAGGCAATTATATATTAGTTATGAAATAAAGATATTAAAATAGAATATAATAACGGCGCTAGACTGAGTGCACAATGGCGAAAAACCCGGTGGGGAAAAGAGGGAATGTACATACCTATTGTTTTGAGCCGAGGGGTGTGAGCTAATCACCCTTTATACAGAGAGTTTGCATCTACAAAAAGAGATCCGTATATGTGTTTATACTGATATACAGGGTGTATACTAGTTATGAGGTAGAGGGGTGCACACACCAGGCACTGGAGTTTAAACAGGAATAGCTGTTTAAAATAGAGGGCTGACACTAGCCGGTCTATGGAAGGAATAGGTGTCATTTTACTAAAAAGCCAGGACCTAAGAATATATAGATATAGTGTATAAGATCTAGAGGTGTAAACCTACCGAGCGCTGTAAATAACACAAGGAAGGTCTTGAAAGTAGAGGGCTAAGCAAGCTGATCTACAAGGAATAATGATGCTGGTTAGTGGCGCTGAACTTAGTGATACAGCTGGCATCCGAGTATCGGGAACCGTTGAGCTTACCGTGCCTGTAGCAGGCTGGAGGGTGGGAGAGGAGACGCGGTATCCACCGTAAGTCCGAAATGCTGCCCGCATGTCCATCGTGCTCGGTATTTGAAGCAGAATGCGCGCGCTGAGACCGGAGTGAAAACCGGAAGTCCTGAAACCGGAAGTGACGCGCGGATACTAGGAGGAGCGGTCTCATACCGCGTGTGTTCCAAGGGGAGAGAAGGGGGTGGTGCTACTGCGTTCCAGGGGGCGGAGACATAGCGCATCACCGCAGACAGAATGAGAGGAGGCGGAGTCATAGATGGAAGGCTCAATATGGGCGGCTCTGTGGATGAGACAAATAGTATGGTAAACAGCAAACATGGGAGATATCTGTATAAGAATGTGACCCAACCGGATCGGTGTGAGAATGTGACATGGTGAAGCAGTAATACTCAGAGTATATGACTCACTCGGGGATTATATGGCCCAATATAGGATACAGCCAGACGGATATAGTGATATAGTTATACTCAGAGTATATGTATCATGGGCTACCTTGTGTCAGCAGACATATATGTAAATCGACAAAGAGAAGAGGTTGTATGCCTCATGAGTGCAGAATCTTGCAAAATGAAAATGTTATACCCTATAAATGTATACAATGAATGTACAGATATACTTCATACATATAATTATGTCCCTTGCAAACAAGCACCTTGTTATATAAATGACTGTAAGTCATAGTCTTTATTCAGTCCCTTAGGACTCGATGTGTTAAGTTCATGAATCCAGAAGGCTTCTCTACGTTTCAGTATGGCGATGCGATCGCCGCCCCGACGTGGTGGTGGTATTTGTTCGATAACTTGGAAACGTAGTTGCGACACTGTGACCCATGGAGATGAAATGATGTGGGATGGGAAGGAGTAAATTTTTACATCTAATCGTGGACTTATGCTTGGAAATCCTGTCCTTGACTGCTTGTGTGGTCTCCCCCACATACAATAGGCCGCACAAGCACTTGATCAGGTAGACCACGAAATTAGTTACACGTAAAAAACTTATTAATACTGTAGCTTTTTCCTGTATGTGGATGATGGATGAAGTCTCCCTTCAAAACGTTATTGCATTGATTGCAACCTAAGCAGGGAAAAGTGCCTGTTTTTTGATGGCGCAGGAACTGTTGAGTGAGGGGAGGTCGGGATGGACCAATGTCCGCCCGAACTAAAATGTCCCTAATGTTCTGAGGGTTTTTAAAACAGGGAAGAAAGGGATTTTTAAATTCCTCAACAGTAGGATATGCTGTTTTAAGAATGTGCCAGTGTTGACGGGTGGCTCTGTGAATGCGGTATGCTGCAGGGTGATATTGATGTACAAATGGAATTCGGTTTCCGGCCAAAACTTCTCTTTTATTGGCAATATTCTGAGAAATACTCAGGGTTTGTGGAGGATAGCCTCTGTCATGAAATTTGGATTTCATTTCATTGACTCTTATTTCTCTGAGTGGGATCAGAAACTATTCTTTCTACTCTACGTATCTTGGATTTTGGTATAGAGTTTTTCATATTCCGGGGGTGAAAACTATCATAATGTAATAGACTATTTTGGTCCGTCGGTTTTGAAAAGAGGTCCTTGGAGAGGTTGCCGCTATCGTCCTTTATGACTAGGGTGTCAAGGAAACTGATTTGATTGCGGTGATTTGTCATGGTGAAGTCGAGGCCTGGCCAGGACATTTTGAGGAAATGAAAGAAAGATTCAAGAGTGGAGAGGTCACCTTTCCAGATGCAAAATATGTCATCTATATATCTCTTCCATATTACCATATTGAGTACGGAAGAGGTTGTGAGTATAGATAAGAAATGGGCCATGTACGCATTTGCGTATGGGGGCGCAACATTTGATCCCATAGCACATCCTTTTATCTGGTGTCCTCAAAAAGAAAAAAATTGTTAGTAAGGACGATGGATAGTAGGTCAATGCAGAAGTCTGAGAGTGGGGTCCATATTTGAGGTAGATAGGAGCCAGCGGGTGGTCTCAAGCCTGCTGGAATGAGAAAAGATGTATACTAGTCCTTCACGTCGAAGGAGACAAGAATGGAGTCAGGATGTACAGGGCTAATGGTGCGGATGAGGCTCAAAAAGGATGCTGCGTCCAGGAGGAAGGAGGTAGTGTTGCGAATTAGTGGTGTAAGGATCCTCTCAAGATAAATGGAGATTGGTGCTAAAAGAGAATCTGTAGAAGCAACAATCGGTCTCCCTGGTGGGTTTTGTAGATTTTTGTGTTTTTTCGGCAATAGATACAGTGGTGTTCAAAAGTCCTGCATAGGCGTGAAGAAAACTGTTTCATACTTCTGCATCTCTACAGTGAAACTGGTGGGACAGATATGTTTTTGTAATCCCTCATTGTATGCCATACTCATTTTTGAATGTCCCAAGTGTATAAATTGTTATGGTATGTGAATTTTTGATGATTTTTTTTTTACAGCATAACCATACCTACACTAGTACAGTGTGTAGAATGGTGAACAGGTTTCTAAGTTCACTAACTTCCAATGCAAGTTCACACAGACTTAAATTTTACTTTTTAAGATTTATTATTTTTTATTTAATTCAGAGTGTTGAGCAGAAGGCAGCATTTTCCTATTAAGGATGTCTATGTATTTTTTTGCATCAACCATACCCTCCACAATGTGAAGCCTTCCAACACCATTGGCTGCCATACAGCCCCAGACCTGTTATGATAAGGTAATTCAGTACCACAATGGACATAGAGGTCAGAGCACATACAGTGACCTGACAATAACCCAAAAACATAGAACGAGCTCTGAGACGTGGGAACTCTGCTGACCGCAATCCCTAATCCTCTCCAACCACACTAAAGGCAGCCGTGGATTGCGCCTAACGCTCCCTATGCAACTCGGCACAGCCTGAGAAACTAGCTAGCCTGAAGATAGAAAATAAGCCTACCTTGCCTCAGAGAAATCCCCCAAAGGAAAAGGCAGCCCCCACATATAATGACTGTGAGTTAAGATGAAAAGACAAACGTAGAGATGAAATAGATTTAGCAAAGTGAGGCCCGACTTTCTGAACAGAGCGAGGATAGGAAAGATAACTTTGCGGTCAACACAAAACCCTACAAAAACCACGCAAAGGGGGCAAAAAGACCCTCCGTACCGAACTAATGGCACGGAGGTACACCCTCTGCGTCCCAGAGCTTCCAGCAAGCAGAAAAAAACAAATAGACAAGCTGGACAGAAAAAAAAGCAAACAAAACAGCAAAGCAAAACTTAGCTATGCAGAGCAGCAGGCCACAGGAACGATCCAGGAGGAAACAGGTCCAATACTAGAACACTGACTGGAAGCCAGGATCAAAGCACTAGGTGGAGTTAAATAGAGGAGCACCTAACGACTTCACCAAATCACCTGAGGAAGGAAACTCAGAAGCCGCAGTACCACTTTCCTCCACCAACGGAAGCTCACAGAGAGAATCAGCCGAAGTACCACTTGTGACCACAGGAGGGAGCTCTGCCACAGAATTCACAACACAGACCATTACTTTCATAGGATGTTTCACAGAGGAGCTCAAACACTCTGGCTTGTACTCTTCATGTGGGAACCTTCTCACATAAGACGTGCCATCATTTCCTAAAATGCAAAAAGTGCTTTCATCACCAAATAGCACTTTTTCCCACTCCTCCTTCCTCCATTTTAACTATTTCAATGCCCACAGTTTTCGTCTTTGTATGGCTGTCATCAATGGCTTCTTTCGGGCCTTGCACCCTGTCAATCCTGCTTCCAAACATCTCTTCCTAACAGTTGATGTTACTACCTCAATATTGCACTTTTCTTGCCATTCTCGCAGAAGCTGAGGACAGGTGAGCTTTCGATTGGCAAGGGATGTTCTTATCAGTACTCTATCCTCCCTTTTAGTTGACTTTCTGGGCCGACCAGATCTGGGCCTGTCCTGGGTGATTCCAAGCTGCTTATGTTTCTGCAAAATTCTTACGACTGTACTGATTACAGCCGACCTTCCTTGCGATCTGGGGGCCAGTATCGCCCTATTCATGTAGCACCACAAGTCGCACACGATCCTCCGCTGACAAAAATCTGAAGGCTCCCATCATAAAACTCTACAGTATGATTCACTAGATAGACCTACAGATAAAACAAACAAACAAAGCAGCAAATGTGATGCAATGTAATTGGCTGCCATATCCCGGTTATGATGGTCTCAAGAACCTCATCTGTGATTGGCTAATTTTGGATCTGAAGCTGTACAATGTTTAGTTATGCTTTCAATTCCCATATTGTTGCAATAATTTCAGGCAAAACTGCTTCAAAAGCTAAAAATATTACAGGGAAAGAATGCAAAATTGTATTCTGAACAAAACGATATATAATATGTCATATTAGCATAGAAAATATTCGACAGAAAACGTTTAAAACTTGAAAAATCAATCAATTTATCCTATGCAGGACTTTTGAACACCACTGTATATATAACTGGTGTAATGGGATTTTTTTTTTTGTTAAAAACTCGCGGGTCTTGGTGTCTAATATGCCCTGGTGTTAGAAGCGGTCGAGGGTAGTTTTGATAAGGTCTTGTATTCGACCAGTTGGATTGGCTGATAAAGCCCTATAAGTGGTTTAGTCACTCAGTTGGCGGTATATCTCGGATTTATACAGGGATTTATCCATTACAAAGATGGCACCCCCTTTGTCCGCGGGTTTGATAACAAGATCTTTATCTTGTTAAAGGGATTTAAGAGTCTGTCTTTCTGGTGTGGATAGATTAGGGGGATAGCGTAGTTTGCCTCTCTCCGTTTCCTGATGTAATTTTTGAAATGAAGAATTGACAAAGTCGATGAAGGTTTCTGGTGCATGGGAGCCTGAAGGTGGTCTGTAGTTACTTTTATTGTGTAGACCCAGACTGGATATAGAAATGTTGGTGGTTTGAGTGACTGGTGGAATGATGACGGTGGGGTTGTCAGTCTCACAAAAATGTAATTTGAGTCGAAGGGTCCTGTAAAATTTTTGTAGATCCATATCAAGTCTAAATGTGTCGTTTTTGTAACTTGGGCAGTAAGATAGGCCCTTTTGTAGGACACTATACTCAGCTATACCTAAAGATTTTGAAGAAATAGTAACCACTAAAGAATTCCTACCTGGGAACGAGTCACACGTACTAGGTCCATATTTCTTTGTCCGAATCCCCCGTCTGGTCCTCTTCTGCTGCTTGATCGTCTTGGTCTGCCTAAAAAATGTCCTCGGTTTGGATGTCTTTAGATTAGTAATATAGATTGGGTTAGGAGTACCTATAAGGGGGATTTGCAATTAATGATGACATAAATAAACTGGATGTGATAGATAATTTGTGTGTGAGAGATCCGGGGCCAAGTAGCCTGATAGGTGAAAGATAAGGGACACATAATAGCGTCACACACTAAGGTACAGATGACGATATCATGATATAGGTATCGCAGGAAGTGATGCATGATGAAGGGAAACTGTTCCACCCATTCAGACTGAAGGACTACCAAGGAGTAGTAAGTTATTAGCAGCAAGTGTAAGACATCCCTTCATGAAGTCCACCTGGGGTTTGTGATTGTAGCCTAAAAATCTGCTCCCTTTTATATGAATATTGTCCAACTCTCCCCCTCTTGCTTTGGCATTATATTCGACCATACAGAAGGAGATGTCGTCTAAGCGTCCATTATGTACGGGAACTATGTTCCCACCATTGTACGGCAAAAAAATACACGGCACTCTTACAAATGACAGGATGTGGTGCCTAAGTAGGGTATCCAGGACATGACATGTAATGTTAGATAAGTTTGCCACTTAAAAAGCAATATGATGTGAGAATAAGTTCCATTTATTATGCGTCCACCAAATTCGTTAAACGTTTTTGGTCCTGGTAGGGACCTTCGTCAGAACTAAATAGTAGTGTGGTAAATAATTTTATCCAATGTAACATATATAAGTAATTAAAGTCATGAGTAGTGTTGAGCGATACCGTCCAATACTTGAAAGTATCGGATAGTATCGGCCGATACCCGAAAAATATCGGATATCGCCGATATCCGATACCAATACAAGTCAATGGGACATCAAGTATCGGAATGTATCCTGATGGTTCCCAAGGTCTGAAGGAGAGGAAACTCTCCTTCAGGCACTGGGATCCATAGTGAGGTGTAAAATAAAGAATTAAAATAAAAAATATTGATATGCTCACCTCTCCGGCGGCCCCTGGACATCACGCTGGTAACCGGCAGGCTTCTTTGTTTAAAATGAGCGCGTTTAGGACCTGCGAATGACGTCGCGGCTTCTGATTGGTCGTGTGCCGCTCATGTGACCGCCACGCAACCAATCAGAAGCCGCAATGTCATTCGCAGGTCCTAAATGCGCTCATTTTAAACAAAGAAGCCGGCCGGTTACCAGCGTGATGTCCAGGGGCCGCCGGAGAGGTGAGCATATCAATATTTTTTATTTTAATTCTTTATTTTACACATCCCTATTGATCCGATAACGATACCCGATACCACAAAAGTATCGGATCTCGGTATCGGAATTTCGATACCGCAAGTATCGGCCGATACCCGATACTTGCGGTATCGGAATGCTCAACACTAGTCACAACATATCTTCATGACAACATATAGACAGTCTGGAATATGCCATTGCAGAGTGCGAAGATCTTGAAATTTTTGATTGCCGGTCATCTGGCCAAAGATTTTTTTACTTCTCCACAGACAAGGCGGTTATGAACTTTGATCCGCTAATTAGTATTGCGGTACTAGTGCCGAGATGCAAAAAAGACCAAGCAAAACCACACCGACAAACACAATAAGAAAATCCGAAAATATGACGATGGAGAACGACGATAGAAGTCTCTAAAAAATAATGAATGATAAAAACAAGATTAAGAACAATAATTCAAAAACAATGGAATGCAAAAGATGTCAAATAATGCAATGTATGGCGATCACAGGAATGGCGCGAAACTGAGGCTCTCATTTAGGCCACGTGGGTGGACTGTGTCCAGTGTCCAGATCCACCGTGACTCTAACCGTGCTAACCATTGGGCATTTTTCCACCTCGAATGCCTGTCTCAATGGTGTCAATGCCTTTAATCCTCAACTCTCTGCTATTGCAATTATGAAATAATTTGAAGTTTCTTGGTATCGTTTTTAAAGGGAACCTGTCACCTGAATTTGGCGGGACTGGTTTTGGGTCATATGGGCGGAGTTTTCCGGTGTTTGAATCACCCTTTCCTTACCTGCTGGGTGCATGCTGGCCGCAATATTGGATTGAAGTTCATTCTCTGTCCTCCATAGTACATGCCTACACAAGGCAAGATTGCTTTGCGCAGGCGTGTACTATGGAGGACAGAGAATGAACTTCAATCCAATATTGCAGCCAGCATGCAGCCAGCTGGTAAGGAAAGGGTGAATCAAACACCCGAAAACTCCGCCCATATGACCCAAAACCAGTCCCGCCAAATTCAGGTGACAGAGTCCCTTTAATCAAGTGATGTCAACCTGATCTTTTGCAGCTACAATGCCCCGCACATGCTCCCTGACCCGGACCTTCAGTTGACGTGTCGTGTGTCCAACATAGATCAGGGAGCATGGGCGTACTGCATAGTATATTACATTAGTGGTGATACATGTAATCCGCTTCTTTATCTTAAAATTATTTTGACCAGAAGAGTCACAAAAAGTGTCACTCCGATCAATGTTGACACAGGCCACGCAATGACCACAAGGGGTACATCCATGCCGAACTTTAAATTTATCCAAGAACGTCTGAGAAGTTATATGATTGTAGTGGCTCTGTACTAAATGATCCCGTAAGTTTTTGGCCCGTCTAAAGGTGATAGACTGTGGTCGTTCAGGTAGTAATTTAGCAATTTTAAGGTCTGCCACAAGAATAGGCCAGGATTTCATAAGGGATGTCCGAATCAGTTCGGCCTGAGAGTTATAGTTGGTCATGAATCGTATTGTATTTAAACCTTGCCCATTATACTTGTTATCATATAGCAGGCTATTCCTGTCAGACCACTTGGCTCTATGGTATGCTCTCTTAATTGCTCTATTGCTATAGCCACGTTCACGAAAACGTATTTTCAATTTCTCCGTCTCCTGTTCAAAAGTCAATTGTGTAGAACAAATACGGCAGAGGCGGAGAAATTGACCCACTGGTACTGAAAGAATCAGATGTTGGGGATGTGAAGAGGTGGCGTGCATAAGTGGCAGTTGGTTTCCTATATATACTGGTATATATTGTCATTGTCACCCCTTTTCAAAATTACATCCAAAAACTCGATCTCGTTGGGATGATGATTAACCGTGAGACGTATATTGAGAGAATTTCCGTTAAGCTCATGTATCAACTCCTTAAGGGCTGGGACTGAACCCTGCCAGACCAAAAAGACATCACCGATCTACCGCGGCCAGGTAAGGACGCGGCCCATCAATGACGACCATTGGTCTGACAGGAAGAGGTACCTTTCCCACAGCCCCAGGAACAGGTTAGCATAGGAGGGGGCAAAAGCTGCTCCCATGGCTGTTCCCTCGAGCTGCAGGAAAAAGGACCCCTTAAAAACAAAAAAATTATGAGTAAGAGTGAATTCGAAGAGCTGAAGCACAAGGGCCCTCATGTTGGGGGAGCAATCCGATGATCCTAGAAAGAATTTTACCGCATTCAGACCATCCGTGTGTCTGATACTCGTATATAACGACTCTACATCTGCGGTAACTAAGAGTGTATCAGGGTCAAGTGGGAGATCATCAACTATACGCAATAGATGGGTTGTATCCTTTAAAAAGTAAGGTAATTCTTCCACTAGGGGCTGTAGAATCGAATCTATCCACTTGTTGACGTGCTCTATGAAGTTCCCTCGACTCGATACTATGGGGCGTCCAGGTGGTGTGTATATTTATGCACTTTCGGGAGTAAATAGAAAGTGGAGATTACTGGCTCAGTAACCTTAAGGGCGGCGGCTAACTCTTTAGTGATAACCTCCACCTCTACAGCAGATGCCAGGATACCGTCAACGACAGCAGAAAAAGAAGCCAAGGGATTAAAAGATAGCTTTTTATAACATAAGGGGTCATTGAGTTGGCGAAAGGCCTCCCGTTCGTACATATTGGTGGGCCATAGAACTACAGGTCCTTCTCAAAAAATTAGCATATAGTGTTAAATTTCATTATTTACCATAATGTAATGATTACAATTAAACTTTCATAAATTATAGATTCATTATCCACCAACTGAAATTTGTCAGGTCTTTTATTGTTTTAATACTGATGATTTTGGCATACAACTCCTGATAACCCAAAAAACCTGTCTCAATAAATTAGCATATTTCACCCATCCAATCAAATAAAAGTGTTTTTTAATAACAAACAAAAAAACCATCAAATAATAATGTTCAGTTATGCACTCAATACTTGGTCGGGAATCCTTTGGCAGAAATGACTGCTTCAATGCGGCGTGGCATGGAGGCAATCAGCCTGTGACACTGCTGAGATGTTATGGAGGCCCAGGATGCTTCAATAGCGGCCTTAAGCTCATCCAGAGTGTTGGGTCTTGCGTCTCTCAACTTTCTCTTCACAATATCCCACAGATTCTCTATGGGGTTCAGGTCAGGAGAGTTGGCAGGCCAATTGAGCACAGTAATACCATGGTCAGTAAACCATTTACCAGTGGTTTTGGCACTGTGAGCAGGTGCCAGGTCGTGCTGAAAAATGAAATCTTCATCTCCATAAAGCATTTCAGCCGATGGAAGCATGAAGTGCTCCAAAATCTCCTGATAGCTAGCTGCATTGACCCTGCCCTTGATGAAACACAGTGGACCAACACCAGCAGCTGACATGGCACCCCACACCATCACTGACTGTGGGTACTTGACACTGGACTTCAGGCATTTTGGCATTTCCTTCTCCCCAGTCTTCCTCCAGACTCTGGCACCTTGATTTCCGAATGACATGCAAAATTTGCTTTCATCAGAAAAAAGTACTTGGGACCACTTAGCAACAGTCCAGTGCTGCTTCTCTGTAGCCCAGGTCAGGCGCCTCTGCCGCTGTTTATGGTTCAAAAGTGGCTTTACCTGGGGAATGCGGCACCTGTAGCCCATTTCCTGCACACGCCTGTGCACGGTGGCTCTGGATGTTTCCACACCAGACTCAGTCCACTGCTTCCTCAGGTTCCCCAAGGTCTGGAATCGGTCCTTCTCCACAATCTTCCTCAGGGTCCGGTCTCCTCTTCTCGTTGTACAGCGTTTTCTGCCACATTGTTTCCTTCCAACAGACTTACCATTGAGGTGCCTTGATACAGCACTCTGGGAACAGCCTATTTGTTGAGAAATTTCTTTCTGGGTCTTACCCTCTTGCTTGAGGGTGTCAATGATGGCCTTCTTGACATCTGTCAGGTCGCTAGTCTTACCCATGATGGGGGTTTTGAGTAATGAACCAGGCAGGGAGTTTATAAAAGCCTCAGGTATCTTTTGCATGTGTTTAGAGTTGATTAGTTGATTCAGAAGATTAGGGTAATAGGTCGTTTAGAGAACCTTTTCTTGATATGCTAATTTTTTGAGACAGGTTTTTTGGGTTATCAGGAGTTGTATGCCAAAATCATCAGTATTAAAACAATAAACGACCTGACAAATTTCAGTTGGTGGATAATGAATCTATAATATATGAAAGTTTAATTGTAATCATTACATTATGGTAAATAATGAAATTTAACACTATATGCTAATTTTTTGAGAAGGACCTGTATATTGCTGCGCTTGTCAGCCGGCTTCAACAGTATGCCTGGCAAATTCTGTAGAGAGCGGAGGCGCTGCCTCTCATCCTTTGTTAAATTATCACCCTGAATGGATTTAGGAATTTTGAGAAAATCCTTGGTCACCACCTGCACAAAAAGGTCTATATTGCTGCAGGTGGATAACGGGGGGAACTTCCTAGAGCGTGGTTTAATTGAGGAAGGGATCCTACCTCCTTCTGGAGTATTATGTTCCTCGGACAACTCCTCCAGGGCCCTTAATGCTGCTTGCTCCTCTTCTGTTGGAAAGATGTGAATTGTCATCAAAGAAGTACCGTTTAAATAACAGAGACCGTGCAAACATGTGCAAATCTTTGATGAGTGTAAAAGAGTCCAGCCCAGCAGAAGGTGAAAAAGAAAGACCCTTCTCTAATAAAGATAAATCAGTAGAAGAGAGAGGGTAATCACTCAGGTTAATTACCTTGTTGCCATGATGGCGATCTAGATTCTGGGAACCATAACGTTTATACGGGTGAAAACTCGAATGATGAATTCTCCTATTAGTGGCACCTGAACGTGTAACCATTGAGGAAGTAGAGGTGTCATGACACAGCTGCATCTTTGTGAAGTGTGGACATCCGTGCCACATTCCGTCATTTTTTGGGGCAGTATGAAACAGCAGTGGTGGTGTCTGTAAAAACAAACTTTGAGGAAAGTGGAGCCCTGTCCTTCATCTGCAACAATTCAGCGGGCAGCTCAGGTTTGTTTTTTTTCACTGGTGATTTTCCTCCTGAGAAGTTCTTGTCCAAGGGGTCACAGCTGGTAAAAAAAAATTGTCACAGGTAATGTTGTGACCCTGCAGTCCAGTAGTCATATCGAGGACTACACGTTTTCCTTGTTTTTTTTCAGGGATGCTGCTTGCAGACTTGCCTGTGTAAATCTGTAGATAACATGCATAGCTAGTTTTTGCATCACAGGCTGCCCAGAATTTTATGCCATATTTGCCTGGCTTACTTGGGATGTATTGCCGGAAGGGGCATTTTCCGCGGAAAGGGAGAAAACGTTCGTCTACTGTCACCTTTGGCCCTGGGTTGAACATCAGTGGAAGGAGCTGCATCCATTTCTCCCAAACATCCCTGATGGGAGCAAGTTTGTCAGATTTTGTTCTGGTGTCTCTGTCAAATCTGAGGACTCTTGATATCATTTGAAACTTTTGAAGTGACATTGTTGCCCGGAAAATATTCCTGCCTGACGATGTGTTCCAGAGACTTAGTGGCCTCATTGCATGATTTGTACACTCCAGCAAGGAGAAGAACACCAATGTAGGCATCCAGGACATAATCATGAAGGTCTTTCACGTGTTGCCATGGACTTTTTTTCCTTCAAGGTTTGTCATAGCAATGACTTTTTTTTTATTGACAATGGCATAAACGGATCAAAACTTGTCTTGATGTCACTTACTCTTGTCACAGCAAACCTTGTGATCCCAGGGGTCATTTTTATGACATTTGCAGCATCTGCCCTGCCATGTACATCTGGAGGTACTGAGCTCCAACTGATCTTGCCACTTTTGGATTTGAATCTATCAGCGAGAGCAGCGTCAGCACCAGTGACCTCCTCATCAGACTGATCAGAACTGTCTGTGTCTTCCGGTTGATACTCCACATCATGTTCCTCCTCAGAAACCTGTTCATCTGTATCAGTTTGCTGCTGTGTGTCCTCTGATTCATTATTGTCTAAGATATAATCCAGAATTTGGCTTACATCAAATCTTCTCATTGTTGCATGTGTAAACTGGAGATGTATACTCTACAAAGTACCAACTCTAAGCTGATTTGGCCATACATGCCTGGACATGTCCCTAACTCAAGTTGTTGGAGGTAGAGCTTGCTGTGGGCTGTTGGTTTATATTGTGTTTATGAGTTCAGTTTTGGGACTTATTATTGTTTTTTTACTCTTATATTAGACCTGGGTGGAAAATGACTGCAACAACACAAATGTTATAATTTTAATGAGAGCATTTTACAATTTAGTAAAATAGCTTTATTTTATTGTATTTTGTTTATCAATAAGTTCCTGAAAAAGTCAAAAAGTCTTGATGCAATAAACAAATGTATGTAGAATTTTGTATGCATTTAAAACCTAAAACGGGTCGGTCACGACTCTAACACTAGAGGAAGGTTAAGCTGGCAAAACTCCTTTATGTATTTATGACAATTTCCTCATCTGTCTCAAGTGCTTTAAAAACGTCAGTGGTCGAGTTGTCATTCTGTGTAGGTGGCATCTTATTCACTTTTTTGTCTTAAAGCTACTAAAAGGGCCTCTACCAGTCATAGTGGGTATGGGTTCATCAAAGTCATCCAAAAGTCCTACATCTTGTAGCATCTGATGATCTACCCAATTCACCGCGCAGTCGTTTGTCCTGTGCCGAGAAATGTCTCCGTCTGAGCTTGCGTGCGAACAGGTTCAAATCCTGGACCACCCGAGACATCAAAATCTGAGCCTGGAACTAAATATGATCCCTTCTGTCAGAAACTGTTGTCTTTATCAGTCATTGTTCTCTGGGACTAATTGATAACATGCGAGTCTTTCTAAATGAAACTCTTCATTGGGTTCATGTGGTTTCTCACCGAGTATCCGAGATCTAGAAAATGGCCTCCTTGTGTGTCGGTAGATGACCAGTCTCTCGGGTTCAATATTGTTCATTTTTGGTTAATTCTTTTTTCTTTTTTTTTATTCCTGTTGCAAAATTATTTGGAACACAAGGACATTGAAAAGATTCTGCATGAATTCTCAGATTCTCATCTGCTTTACCGAAGAGTCACAAATAAGTTCACCCATTTATGTTTTTAGATCTGTGTATATACGTATAAAAACAGCAAAATAAATATCACATTAGAACACTGAATAAACTATTTCAAAGGTCAGTCATCCAGGACTACATTTTTTTTTTTTTTGGTGGTTTTTTCCTCAACCAAATGACCAGCGTAGTGCCATAGCACAAATGCACAAATTTATGGCAGTCATTTTGTTAAGAAGTAAATCACATCTTTAGGTGTTTCGCACCATCTCTTTATAAAAAGTTAGAACATGCTTTATTTATGTTGGTAGACGCAAAAGAATACCATTGGGTTCAATTGCAGGTGGTTGCAGCCCCTCTGCTACAGAAGACACATCAGAACAAATAAATTATGATAGACAAAATTCACCAAAACCCCCGGCAATTATTCTCTGGGAGGGAACAACTTCCCGGGGGGCATTATGACTGCAAAGACAAATCCAATGCATTCATGGGTTCATACATTACAAAGGGCTTTTTGTTCATTTAAACACCATTTTGTTTGGACGATGGCTGGACGCGAAGGATTACCATACATAAAACCACTTCACATGAGGCTCTCTGTACGTGGAGTAGAGGAAGAGCTCAATTTTTGAGAAAAGACATTGGGTAGACCACACTCCTCTTAAGATAGGAAAGGGTGTTGGGGATATGGGGATTTTGTTATTCGTATCTTCATTATAGCTATATTGGTGCTGAAGCTGCTGGTGGCTGGATCCAGAGTGAAGGGCTGTTCTGCTTCTGGTTCATATTCCTGGTAATCACCCTGGGGGGCTTCCTCGTAGCTCTCCCCTTCTGGCTCTAGCAGTGGTTCAGCAGCAGGTTCTTCCAAAGCTTCCTGGACTTCTTCAGGCTTAATATCTGTGAGAAATTCCTCCTTCTTCACTAGGCCGGTGGCTGCACCAATTTTCGCAGCTCCAGAAATGACAGCCCCACCCAGCTGAGATGCCTGCTCTTTGGTCTTCTCAGCCACTGAAGCCACTCCTTGTACTACTCCATCTCTGGCTTTGCTTCCCACATATAAGACACCTTCCTTGGTCTTCTCCGCAGCTTCTGCTACCCCTTGCTTGGTTTTCTCAGCTGCGGCCACCACCCCATCTTTTGCTTTGGAAAAGCCTTTCATAAGCACATCCATTTTGATCTGTTGCATTCTTCTCAGTCCCAAGCTTTTTCCAGGTATTGTTGCTTATCTGGAAGAGGCTGCCTGGGGTTCAGAAGGTAAATTGGTTTTAGTCCCCTCTCTATGTAATGATGATGCAGAGGAGGGTTCAGATGTAGAGATCTCAGGGGTCCCTCAGCACCCGGCAGTGTCAGTGCTCCAGTATTGTTATTTTATTAGAAAACAAATCCTCTTTATTGTCCCTAAAACCTTGTAAATTGTTTACTTGAAATGGAAATGAGACCTCAAGGGAACCTTGTAACTTAGTTTCTCCAGTGGAAAAATCCGACTTGGAGGAAAATGTCTTTGATTTTCTTTCTGCTTTTAGTTTTGTATTAAGTCCTGTTAGTTTGTTTTTCTTCAAGTAATACTTACATTACCTGAGAGAAGAGCTAGGGGCTTCCGTTTCCAACCTGGTTATAAACTCATGTAGGTATCAAGAGAAATTCAGACAGGAAAGAGTTTTATAGAGTAATGGATTGACTATTGGTATCATGGTTGGGAGTGGCGTAACCTCGTGGTGCCGCAGACACCCACATTGGGCCAATTTCCATATTGGGTCAAGCTCTGAAATATTTGTTGGCACAATAAACAGACCAACTAAAAATATCTAACCACATGACCAAATCTTGTATAAAGGGCCAGTAACCTGCTGGATTCAGCTGGGAGCCCTGAGCAGAAGACAGGAGTGGGTGATCACCGGATTCTTTCTTCTATTGTTGCCGGATACATTGCCCTTCAGCGATATGTAGGGAACCTGAACATGGGCAATGCCAATGCTTCTGTGGGGCCTGGCAACCCCGTGATCGCTGGCTATCTGCCGGCTGAGCAAAGGCCTAGTGGGTTCTAGCAGATCCAGATCTGCTCTGTCAGAGATTTCTTACTCATGGGCTGTTTTTTCCTGTAACTGGGGCTCCTATGGATGTCCCTGGTAACGGTTGAAAAAGTGACCCCTGAAGGAAAAAAAATGGATCTCATGGGCATGGGAATTAATATATCGTCTTCTCAAAACTCTTTACTTCATGAAAATATAGTATGGAAGTTAAAAATTAAGAAACAGTACATTAAATATCCACACAACTTTGGTAACGGGAAGAGTTCAGGTTATCTGGAGGTCATAGTAACATAGTAACATACATAGTTAGTAAGGCCGAAAAAAGACATTTGTCCATCCAGTTCAGCCTATATTCCATCATAATAAATCCCCAGATCTACGTCCTTCTACAGAACCTAATTGTATGATACAATATTGTTCTGCTCCAGGAAGACATCCAGGCCTCTCTTGAACCCCTCGACTGAGTTCGCCATCACCACCTCCTCAGGCAAGCAATTCCAGATTCTCACTGCCCTAACAGTAAAGAATCCTCTTCTATGTTGGTGGAAAAACCTTCTCTCCTCCAGACGCAAAGAATGCCCCCTTGTGCCCGTCACCTTCCTTGGTATAAACAGATCCTCAGCGAGATATTTGTATTGTCCCCTTATATACTTATACATGGTTATTAGATCGCCCCTCAGTCGTCTTTTTTCTAGACTAAATAATCCTAATTTCGCTAATCTATCTGGGTATTGTAGTTCTCCCATCCCCTTTATTAATTTTGTTGCCCTCCTTTGTACTCTCTCTAGTTCCATTATATCCTTCCTGAGCACCGGTGCCCAAAACTGGACACAGTACTCCATGTGCGGTCTAACTAGGGATTTGTACAGAGGCAGTATAATGCTCTCATCATGTGTATCCAGACCTCTTTTAATGCACCCCATGATCCTGTTTGCCTTGGCAGCTGCTGCCTGGCACTGGCTGCTCCAGGTAAGTTTATCATTAACTAGGATCCCCAAGTCCTTCTCCCTGTCAGATTTACCCAGTGGTTTCCCGTTCAGTGTGTAATGGTGATATTGATTCCTTCTTTCCATGTGTATAACCTTACATTTATCATTGTTAAACCTCATCTGCCACCTTTCAGCCCAAGTTTCCAACTTATCCAGATCCATCTGTAGCAGAATACTATCTTCTCTTGTATTAACTGCTTTACATAGTTTTGTATCATCTGCAAATATCGATATTTTACTGTGTAAACCTTCTACCAGATCATTAATGAATATGTTGAAGAGAACAGGTCCCAATACTGACCCCTGCGGTACCCCACTGGTCACAGCGACCCAGTTAGAGACTATACCATTTATAACCACCCTCTGCTTTCTATCACTAAGCCAGTTACTAACCCATTTACACACATTTTCCCCCAGACCAAGCATTCTCATTTTCAGGTCAATGTAAAATTCTCATATATATCCAAATCCAATATTTACCGTGAGGGCAACAGATTTTTATATCCCCTAAAACGGCCTTAAATTACTTGTCCTGCATAACACGATGTCAGTCAGTGGGGGCATGGCTGCTGAAAGAGCAAGGACAACATGGACGACAAAAAGCCAATTTCAGCCGAACGCGTTGTTGTACGTAAGGACTCTCCGACAATGGAAGTGTGAGTTTCCATCTTTACGATTTGCTGGTTTCTTAAGTAATGACGTTCTAGCAGCTTCTCCTTTCCTTGTGAACGATATTTCCACAAGATGAAGAACTCGTTCTCAGAACAGGAACCGCACAGACTGTGTATTTAGTCTTTAGAAGATCCAGTTATTTTATTGTATGCAGATCTTGAGCTTAGTCGGTAATGGAGGACACAATATATAGTGGACCTCTAATTTTCGGGTGGCAGTGGGGTTATTGTGGGTTGTAGTATTCTCTGAACTTGTGAACGTCTTACCGTATAACACTCCCATATGCTAAGGTAGCGAGGGCCAGCGTTCAGGGGACGCTCAGGAGAAATCATGGCGAATGTAGAAGGTGAAGGAAAGGAGATCTGGTGGAGACCAGAGATATTGGGAGATCAGTGTAGGGTGGGAAACGTGTTCTGGAAGTTTGTGTGCAATTGTTACTGATTATTTTAAAGGTACCGTATATGTTATACAAAGGGAGTAATCAGGTGCACTTAAACCCTTTAAAGACATGAATTTATTACTCAATAAACACCCTGCCCTGTACCCAGTATAGGTAACACAGGAATTGATATGAAGACCAATACAAAGCACTAAATATCTGACTGATGGTGATAAGACATGGTGCTGGGATAACCGCTGCCTCAGTGGTTGGATCTGATAGTATTGAGAATTATCAGTAATTAATGCCGATAATCCAGGTCCTATCACAAGAGGCCCTGAGATCAATATTGGGCTGTACCTGCCTCGCAGCGGAGGTTGGTACCCTAGTGTAACGGGGTTTGGTGCCCCCGCTCCATGGCGGCATGCCCTGATTAGCCCTAGTTGCTAGGTAAACTGGGTGATCAGGAGGCCATTGTGATATGCCTGGGCTATGAAGCATGGAGTATAAATATGGTT
The DNA here is from genome assembly GCF_032444005.1 of Ranitomeya imitator. Taxonomy (NCBI): domain Eukaryota; kingdom Metazoa; phylum Chordata; class Amphibia; order Anura; family Dendrobatidae; genus Ranitomeya; species Ranitomeya imitator. The sequence continues at coordinate 691,059,127 of NC_091285.1, forward strand.
CCCAGTGATATAATGCGCCCACTCGATACTGTTCACATGGGCAATTGCCAGTCTTCATAGTCCCCTGTACTTTGGTGCGCCTGCCCTGAATGCTCGGACCGTAGAGGTGGAACATGGGCTGCTTCCTGTTACATCATGTAGGGGATGGAAACAATGTGCGTATGTGCCGGTGGTAGTCGCGGTAAGCCGGATGTAGTGCCTGCACAGCGCAGGTGTCGCCGACCAGATACTTGGCCTCTACCAAGTGGAATTGGCTGAAGTTGTGGTCTCTTCCAGGTGGTATTGGCTGAAGTGGTGGTGGCTGCCAGGTGGTATTGGCAGAGGTGGTGGTGGCTGCCAGGTGGTATTGGCACAGGTGGTGGTGGCTGCCAGGTGGTATTGGCAGAGGTGGTGGTGGCTGCCAGGTGGTATTGGCAGAGGTGGTGGTGGCTGCCAGGTGGTATTGGCAGAGGTGGTGGTGGTGGCTGCCAGGTGGTATTGGCAGAGGTGGTGGTGGCTGCCAGGTGGTATTGGCAGAGGTGGTGGTGGCTGCCAGGTGGTATTGGCAGAGGTGGTGGTGGCTGCCAGGAGGTGGTGGCTGCCAGGTGGTATTGGCAGAGGTGGTGGTGGCTGCCAGGAGGTGGTGGCTGCCAGGTGGTATTGGCAGAGGTGGTGGTGGCTGCCAGGAGGTGGTGGCTGCCAGGTGGTATTGGCAGAGGTGGTGGGGGTGGCTGCCAGGTGGTATTGGCAGAGGTGGTGGTGGCTGCCAGGTGGTATTGGCAGGGGTGGTGGTGACTGCGAGGTGGTGGTGGCTGCCAGGTGGTGGTGGTCTTTCCCTTCTCATCGTCGGTGGTCTCCTCCTGGGTGGTTTCCATGGATGGACCGAACAGTCTGTCGCAGTTTCTTAAAGTTTCCTCCATCTTGTTAAGATCTTCAGTGTACTTTTCCAATCTTTCTTGCAATTTTGCTTGGATTTCTCTCATAATCACCATCTTGCTCTTCGCCAGTCTTCTTTTTTTCTTTCTCTCTTTTTTGTCATTCTCAAGAGTCAGATGATTGTTCTTGAGGGCGATGTTCTCCTCTTCCATCTTCTTCTCAATGAGATGTAGATTCCTCTCCAGTCACACTGACTGCAGCCATCCCTCTGCTCCTCTGTACACTATATGGCCGTGCTGTGTCGGATAACCTCTATTAGTAAACTTACTTTCCATCTCATTAAATCTTTTTGGATTTTTGTGTCCTCTTTGGTCACTATTCTTTCTACCCGTTGGAACTGTGACTTAGATATTGATATACACTAGTATAGTGTAGTAAACTATTTATATCTGTTGGTTGGGTAAAAAGATCAATGGAAAGCTCTCCCTCACTTTTTGTGTATCATAGTATCGAGAAAGCTTATGTTTTCTGTACTGTAGTGTGAATTTTAACTATGGCCAAATGCTGTTAGTGAGTGTCAGAGAAGTCTCGACCGGCCCATTCCAGATACAGAAAGTGTCATCGATAAATCTACGCCATATTAATGAGTGCTGTTTGATTAGAGAATGGTTAAAACCAGTCTTCTTCAAAGGCCGCCATATAGGCTACTGCATAGGAGGGCGCTACATTAGATCCCATTGCGGTCTGCTGTCTTTGGATTTAAAATTGTGTCCTGAAACATAAAATAATTTCAACATGTTGATGTATATGGAGAAATCCAATCATATATCCTATAAAATAACTACACATCTGTAAGAACAAGTGACGATAGATGGTATCCTCATCCGGGTGGTCGGAGGTAGTGTAAAATGCATCAGGAAAAAGTGTAGAAACCTTAAATGACAAAAGTGAGTTAAAACCAGGAATAAAAACAATAACGGAAGCGCATCGAAGTCCACATGTACACAGGAAGGCGATCACTAAAAAGGGGCAAAACTCATATTCTCATTGAGACCATGTGGATGCACAATATCAAAGGTCCATATCCATCTTTCCTCAAGTTGGGCAAGACTTTGGGATATTCTACCTCCTCTGACCCCCTATATAAAGAATATCTATTCCCCTCACTCTCAACAATTTACTGTCAGGAACTCCACACTGCACTTGCTCACTGAGCCAGTGCGCGTGTGTCCGGAGTTGAACAAACTATGTTCAGATACCTGTGAAGTGGGGGTGGCAGTGGTGGAAATGCGTGCTTCAGGCAAACACGACCTGAAGCACCTGACTGCTGGGGGGAGAGACAAGCCGCGGCACTCCAGAGACCAGCGCTTGGGCTAGAGATGCCCAGAGAGTAGTCGGACAGACGCAGGTCTAAACCAGGAGATGGCGTGGTACAGGAGGGGCAAGACCTGGACAAGGTCAGTAACAAAGCAGGGTCTGGAAACCAGATATAGCAGCGTGATACAGGCAGGAGCAATGGAATGGAAGGACAAGGACAAGGAGCCAGGCAGAAATATCAGAAACTGGAAAGGACCAGGTCATACACGAGCAAGCAGACAGTATCCACAGATACACAGGGGTCAGGAACTAAGCCAAGGTCAAAAGTATCACTGACAATGGACAGAGCCCAATTGAGGCTATTTAAAGCCTTCCCAGAACCAGAGAGGCCAAAATCATTAACCCCTGCAGCACAAAACTAGAATTCATACAGACCATGGCATTTACTATTACACTGGTGATGTAATTTGAAGTGACGTGGGATGGTCTGAAGCGTGGATGTGTCCTTGTGGCTCACTGCAGCTTGTATACCAAGCACATGCTCCCTTACGTGAACCTTGAGTTGGCGTGAGGTGAGGCCTACATAAATTAACAAGCATGGGCATGTAGCGTAGCATATAACATTTCTAGATTTACCTGTGATGAACTTCTTAATTTTATAGGGTCTAGAACCATTTGAATTGGAAAAAGTAATTATGATCCATGTTACAATATGCCACACAATGGCCACAAGGATCACATCCACGCCTAACATTTGAATAGTCCAAAAAGGTCCTCGGAGATTCCCCAACATAATGGCTCCGCACCAGATGGTCCCGTAGGTTCCTAGCCCGACAAAGTTATTGTTTGTTTATCCGGTATTAAATTGGATAGTCCAGTGTGAATTTTCAAAATGGCCAAAATTTCTGGAGAGCCGCACGCATCTATTCAAATTGAGAATGAAAATTTGGTGATAAACCTAACATGTTTGGTTCTGTTAGTCATGGTGTTGGTATTATATATGTTTGGCACAATTATAGGCCCTATTTAATCATGCGATGGCTGTATCAGCGTTCATAGAAGCGCAACTTCAATTCCTCTGCCTGTTTTTCAAAGTCGGCATCCGTGAAATAGATCTGGCGAAGACTAAGGAATTGACCTAAACAAACCGACCTTATAATGTGACTAGGATGGGATGAGGAAACATGTAAAAGCATGTTGGCAGATGTTGGTTTCCTATAGATGTTAGTCTGAATACCACCCAACTCATCCCCTCCTTAAAGTGACATCAAGGAACTCCGTTTTGTTAGGGTCACAAACAAAAGTAAGTAACATATTGAGGTCGTTACTGTTAAAATAATCAATGAAGTCTTGCAAATTAGATGGCGTACTGTGCCAGATCAAGAGGATATCATTGATGTACCGCGTCCAAGAGGATGCAGTCCATTGATGCCTGCCGAATACAGGAAGAGGTCCCTTTCCCACAGCGTCAGGAACAAGTTGGCATAGGATGGGGCGAAGGCTGCTCCCATAGCTGTTCCTTGGAGCTGTAGAATAAAGGACCCCTTAAAAACAACAAAAACAACTGAGTAAGGGTAACTTCAAGTATGAGAGCCCTCATGCTTAAAGATAGGTTAGACATATCGAGAGAGAAATTAGTGGCCCGTTTGCCATCGCAATGCCTAATATTAGTGTAAAGAGATTCAGCGTCTGCACTGGCCAACAGGGTGTCAGGATCTAAAAAAGGCCGTCAACTTTACATAGTAATTTGTTGGTATCCTTAAGGAAGGATGGAAAATTGGCCACAAGAGATTGTAGCATGGAGTCAATCCATCGGTTAACGTGCTCCAAGTAGTTCCCCCCCTCCTGAAATGATGGGGAGTCCAGGTGGGATTTAGGAATTTATATGAATTTTGGGAGTAAATAAAATGTGCAAAATATACAAAAAAGTTTAGGGTCTGCTCACCACCTCCTAGAGCGCGCGGATCCTGCTCACCACCTCCTAGAGCGCGCGGGTCCTGCTCCCCACCTCCTAGAGCGCGCGGGTCCTGCTCCCCACCTCCTAGAGCGCGCGGGTCCTGCTCCCCACCTCCTAGAGCGCGCGGGTCCTGCTCCCCACCTCCTAGAGCGCGCGGGTCCTGCTCCCCACCTCCTAGAGCGCGCGGGTCCTGCTCCCCACCTCCTAGAGCGCGCGGGTCCTGCTCCCCACCTCCTAGAGCGCGCGGGTCCTGCTCACCACCTCCTAGAGCGCGCGGGTCCTGCTCACCACCTCGTAGAGCGCGCGGATCCTGCTCACCACCTCCTAGAGCGCGCGGATCCTGCTGTGCGGCAAGTTTTTCAGAACTTTAAAGAAATAAGTTCAGCGCTGTATGTCCATAAAATCAATTTCCTTTTATTCCATGGCTTTAAATAACATTAAAACAATTAATTCATAGTCCAGACTTTAAAATCAGACGCGTTTCAATGCAAAAATTTGTGTCTTCAGCATTGGCAAGGATCTAATGGTAGACTGAACATTATAAGCTAGTTCTCAGTACAATCCCAGCCCACCAGACTCGGCTACCTGATAGGGACCGCTGTGCAGAGAAACCTGATGGGGGATTAACCCCTTTCAGACTGGGGTCATATATTCCATCCGGTAGGTGCTTCTATAATCATAATGATAGATCAGATCCTGCCTGATATTGATGCCATGCGGGACCCTGGTGTTTAGCTGATAAATCCACCATGTTTCCCGCCTTATCAGATTTCTTTTAATATCGCCACCTCTAGCTGGAATTTGGACCTTTTCTATACCTGACACCTCAAAAGCGGACACAGACCCCGCTCCCCCCCCCCCCCCCCCTTCATGACTATTAAAACGTTATGAAATTGCTGAACTTTTATGAACGACTTTACTGGTGGCATCTGAGAGGTGACATCTTCTCCTGATTTTCAGTGGTCCTCCTGTGCAGCCGACATACTGGAGGTCACACGCAGCGCACAGTGTACACCACATTGCTTGTGTTGCAATTTATATAGGAATTAATCGTATATTCTTTTTCTTTTTTTATTTGCACAAGAGACAAAAGTTTTGGTGTTTTTCATAAACTTGCAGCAGGTGCAGACACTGCGGCTGCATTTGTAGGATCCTCTGGTACTGAGCCAATTGTCCTTTTTATTATCAGTGAGAGGCTGGGCGACAGAATGTCACCCCAAGTAGAGGCTTTTGTTGTAATAAATTTCACAGGATTTGTCATAATTTTCTCCAGTTTTTTGTCCTGATATAATACTGCGCTAAAGCAGCCCGTTCAATGCAATCTGCGCTAGCCGTGACGGACCCGGAAACGCTGCAGCCCGAGGGTCCGTTACAGAATGACGGCACATTGCTAGAGCATGCCCATTATGGCATGTGTTGGCGATGCACCTGAAATAGGGGTTAACGGACTGCCATAACGCAGTATGAACCCAGCCTAATTGTTTTTTAATATTGGTAATATTTTTAAAATATTGGCTGTACATAGTTGTAAAAACTACTCCATAACTTTTATCTACATACTTAGATGTATATTTGACCTCTTTTTCCGGTTTCTTTTAGCATCTCTAATGTTACTGATTGTCCTCAGCCCTATGTAGCATCCACTTGGAGTAACCCCTTCCTGTCAGTCTGACATGTACTTCATCTTTTACTTGTTGGATGGTTTCATGTAAAGATGAATTCCTTTTGAACCTACACAATTCTCCAAGGGGAACATTCTTAATAACTTTCTTCTGATGATAGGACGGTGCCAATAAAGTGGAGTTTGTGGCTGTACTTTTACAGTAAGGGGACACTAGGATTTTGTTTGTAGAATCCAAACTGAGCGTCACAGGCAGAAAATTAATAGATCTGATTCCAATTGAATAGGTAAATTTCAGATTCCATTGTCATTACAATGTTGGATAAATTCTGACGCGGATTCCACCGTCCCGTCCCTCACCAGGAGGATGTCATCCATATAACGACCCATCCACTTAATGTGGGGTCTGTGCCCATTCCAAGATGGGGCGATAATGGTTTTCAATTGTGAACTATAGGCAGACAAGGGGTTGCATGTCCTCTTTTGGTAGCAAACGTAGTTAAGTTGGCAAAACTCCTTCATGTATTTATGACAATTTCCTGATCTGTCTCAAGTGCTTTAAAAACATCAGTGGTCGAGTTGTCATTCTGTGTAGGTGGCATCTTATTCACTTTTTGTCTTAAAGCTACTAAAAGGGCCTCTACCAGTCATGGTGGGTATGGGTTCATCTGAAGGCCCCTTCACATTAAGCGACGCTGCAGCGATACCGACAACTATGTCGATCGCTGCAGCGTCGCTGTTTGGTCGCTGGAGAGCTGTCATACAGACAGCTCTCCAGCGACCAACGATGCCGGTAACCAGGGTAAAAATCGGGTAACTAAGCGCAGGGCCGCGCTTGGTAACCCGATGTTTACCCTGGTTACCATCCTAAAAGTAAAAAAAAACAAACACTACATACTTACCTTTCGCTGTCTGTCCTCCAGCACTGTGCTCTGCACTCCTCCTGTACTGTCTGTGTGAGCACAGCGGCCGGAAAGCAGAGCGGTGACGTCACCGCTCTGCTTTCCGGCTGACCAACGCTCACAGCCAGTACAGGTGGAGTGCAGAGCACAGTGCTGGAGGACAGACAGCGGAAGGTAAGTATGTAGTGTTTGTTTTTTACTTTTAGGATGGTAACCAGGGTAAACATCGGGTTACTAAGCGCGGCCCTGCGCTTAGTTACCCGATGTTTACCCTGGTTACCAGTGAAGACATCGCTGGATCGGTGTCACACACGCCGATCCAGCGATGTCCACGGGAGATCCAGCGAAGAAATAAAGTTCTGGACTTTCTTCAGCGACCAACGATCTCCCAGCAGGGGCCTGATCGTTGGTCGCTGTCACACATAACGATTTTATTAACGATATCGTTGCTACGTCACAAAAAGCAACGATATCGTTAACAATATCGTTATGTGTGAAGGTACCTTAAGTCATCCAAAAGTCTTACATCTTGTAGCATCTGATGATCTACCCAATTCACAAATGCCTGTGGCGAGAAATGTCTGCTCCGTCTGAGCTTGCGTGCGAACAGGTTCAAGTCCTGAACCACCCGAGACATAAAAATCTGAGCTTGGAACTAAATATGATCCCTTCTGTCAGAAACTGTTGTCTTTGTCAGTCATTGTTCTCTGGGACTAATTGATAACGTGATTCTTTCTAAATGAAACTCTTCATTAGGTTCATGTGGTTTCTCACCGAGTATCCGTGATCTAGAAAATGGCCTCCTTGAGGATGTTGTAGTGTTAGACCTATGATTACCTCGGGATCGTTCTCTGCCTCTTTCTACCTCTTGGGTTAGTTATTATCCTGATACAAAATACTCAAACAACAAAACCACCTGATAACAAGTCCAGAAACTTATAAGACTGTGTACTATTCCTTGTGAAAGTATTCAGCCCCTTGGAACTTTTCAACCTTTTTCCACATATCAGGCTTCAAACATAAAGATACCAAATGTACATTTTTGGTGAAGAATCAACAAGTGGAACACAATTGTGAAGGTGAACGAAATTTTATTGATTATTTTAAATTTTTGTGGAAATTCAAAAACAGAAAAGTGGGGTGTGCAATATTATTCGGCCCCTGTAACTTAATACTTTGTTGCGCCACCTTTTGCTGCGATTACAAGTCGCTTGGGGTCTGTCTCCATCTGTTTTGTACATCTAGAGACTGAAATTCTTGCCCATTCTTCCTTGGCAAACAGCTCAAGCTCAGTGAGGTTTGATGGAGATCGTTTGTGAACAGCAGTTTTCAGCTCTTTCCACAGATTCTTGATTGGATTGAGGTCTGGACTTAGAATTGCCAAGTCAAACACCTGGATACGGTTATTTGTGAACCATTGCATTGTAGATTTTGCTTTGTTTGGAATCATTGTCTTGTTGGAAGACAAATCTTCGTCCCAGTCTCAGGTCTTTGGCAGACACCCAACAGGTTTTCTGCAAGAATGGTCCTGTATTTGGCTCCATCCATCTTCCCATCAATTTTAACCATCTTCCCTGTCACTGCTGAAGAAAAGCAGGCCCAAACCATGATGCTGCCACCACCATGTATGTCAGTGGGGATGGTGTTTTCAGGGTGATGAGCCGTGTTGCCTTTACGCCAAACATAGCTTAGGGAACATAGCTTATGTTCTCATTGGGCACATTAATTCCATCTGGACTCGATCTGGGCTAATTTCTTTGACACACCACCACCCCTAATGCTGACCTCAATCTTATCGATCCCTCTTACCCTGAGAAGGCTGCCATCACAGTCATGGTAAAGTTTGAAGTGACGAGGAATTGTTTCAAGTGTGGATGAGTCCACATGGGTCGCCATGCACGTGTTCCCTTGTGCTCACCTTTAATTGGCACAAAAAAACCACATAGATTTTTTTCACAGGGACACGTGGCATATTAAATGACATTACTACTTGTGCATGTGATACGCTTTCTTGTATACACGTGATTGACTAGCATTCGCAAAAGTATCACAGCGATCAATATTTGGACATGCTACGCAGTGACCACATGGGACGCACCCACACCTAGCAGCCATGGTATGCCAAATATTTTTAGGTGGTTCACTAGTATAATGGCTGTGGACTACGGTATCACGAAGGCTCCATGACTGCCGTGATATGATGGCAGCGCTCTCAGGCAAGAACCTTGACATAATAGGATTGGCTTTCAAGATAGGCCACGAATTGTCCAATGCCTTCCTTAGCAGAGGAAATTGTGAATGGTAATTAGTTATAAAGCGGACAATATCATGGTCATCTTTAGTCTGAATCTCAGAGGTCATGTCTCGAGGAATTTTTTTGCCCTATTGAAAGCTTTTCTTTTTTTATCATTCGCTTACTGTAGCCACATGCAATTAAGCAGAGTTTTAAATCCTCCGCTTGTGTAGCCAAATTTTCCGTGGAACAGTCTGCGGAGGCAGAAACTGTCCTGCCGGAATAGACTGAATGATGTAGGGTGGGAAGAGGGGGCATGTTATAGCATATTCGTGGCAGTCTCCTTATGAAAAATATTCATCTGTATCTCGTCATTACCATTATCTCTGGAGTTTGATGTCCAAAAATTCAATTCCATCATGGTTCACTTGATAAGAAAGATTATTATTTAGGACGCGACACATTGACGGCCGATCCGACATGAAGTGGTCCCTCTCCCACATCCCTAGGAAGAGGTTGGCATACACAGGTACATAAGATGCCCCCATAGCTGTCCCCGGGAGCTGTAGGAAGGACCCCTTAAACAAAAACATTGAGTTAATGTAAACTCCAATGATTGCAATATTGTATTTGGTCTCCCTGTGTGTCGGTAGATGACCAGTCTCTCGGGTTCAGTATTGTTCATTTTTGGTTAATTTTTTTATTTTTTTTAATTCCTGAATTATTTGGAACACAAGGACATAGAAAAGATTCTGCATGAATTCTCACAGATTCTCATCTGCTTTACAGAACAGTCACAAATAAGTTCACCCATTTATGTTTTTAGATATGTGTATATACGTATAAAAACAGCAAAATAAATATCACATTAGAACACTGAATAAACTATTTCACAGGTCAGTCATCCACGACTACATTTTTTGGAGGGTTGTTTTTTCCTCAACAAAATGACCAGCGTAGTGCCATAGGACAAATGCACAAGTTTATGGCAGTCATTTTGATAAGAAGTAAATCACATTTTTAGGTGTTTCACTCCATCTCTTCATAAAAAGTTAGAACATGCTTTTATTTATGTAGGTAGACGCAAAAGAATACCATTGGGTTCAATTGCAGGTGGTTGCAGCCCCTCTGCTACTGAAGAAGACACATCAGAACAAATAAATTATGATAGACAAAATTCACCAAAACCCCCCGGCAATTATTCTCTGGGAGGGAACAATTTCCCGGGGGGCATTATGACTGCAAAGACAAATCCAATGCATTCATGGGTTCATACATTACAAAGGGCTTTTTGTTCATTTAAACACCAGTTTGTTTGGACGATGACTGACCGCTAAGGATTACCATATATATAACCACTTCACATGAGGCTCTCTGTACGTGGAGTAGAGGAAGAGCTCAATTTTTGAGAAAAGAGAATGGGTAGACCACACTTCTCTTGGGATAGGAAAGGGTGTTGGGGATATGGGGATTTTCTTGTTATTAGTATCTTCATTATAGCGATCTTGGTGCTGAAGCTGCTGGTGGCTGGATCCAGAGTGAAGGGATGTTATGCTTCTGGTTCATATTCCAGGTAATCATCCTGGGGGGCTTCCTTGTAGCTCTCCTTCTGGCTCCAGCAGTGGTTCAGCGGCAGGTTCTTCCAAAGCTTCCTGGCCTTCTTCTTCAGGCTTAATATCTGTGGGAAATTCATCCTTCTTCACTAGGCCGGTGGCTTCACCAATGTTCGCAGCTCCAGACATGACGTCCCCACCCAGCTGAGATGCCTGCTCTTTGGTCTTCTCAGCCACCGAAGCCACTCCTTGTACTACTCCATCTCTGTCTTTGCTTCCCACATATAAGACACCTTCCTTGGTCTTCTCCGCAGCTTCTGCTACCCCTTGCTTGGTTTTCCTAGCTGCGGCCACCACCCCTTCTTTTGCTTTGGAAAAGCCTTTCATAAGCACATCCATTTTGATCTGTTGCATTCTTCTCAGTCCCAAGCTTTTTCCAGGTCTTGTTGCTTATCTGTAAGAGGCTGCCTGGGGTTCAGAGGGTAAATTGGTTTTAGTCCTCTCTCTATGTAATGATGACGCAGAGGAGGGTTCAGATGTAGAGATCTCAGGGGGTCCCTCAGCGCCTGGCAGTGTCAGTGCTGCAGTATTGGTCATTTTATTAGAAAACAAATCCTCTTTATTGTCCCTAAAACCTTGTAAATTGTTTACTTGAGATGGAATTGAGACCTCAAGGGAACCTTGTTAGGCTAGTTTCACATTTGCTTTTAAATCCACAGCGTTTAAAACGCATCCGCAAGTGGTGATAAAAAGCATGTAAACGCGTACAAACGCTGCGTTTTGTTTAGACGCATGCGTCGTCGCATGCGGTTTAAAAAACGCCGCGTTTGTACGCGTTTACATGCGTTTTTTCCTGCGTTTGCGCTTTTGGTACGCATGACGAGAAATTCCACAAGAGAAAAATCAAGATCCAGACACCGCCAATGGGACTACAAAGGGCGTGTATTATGACGAAACGCGGAACGGTATAAATGGCCCCCCAAAAGAAATTCATGAATAGCTGTTTTTTTTCATTCTTAACAAAAATCGGAATAAAAAGCAATCAAAAATGTCACGTGCCCGAAAATGTTACCAATAAAAATGTCAACTCGTCCCGCAAAAAACAAGACCTCACATGACTGTGGACCAAAATATGGAAAAATTATAGCTCTCAAAATGTGGTAACGCAAAAAATATTTTTGGGAATAAAAAGCGTCTTTCAGTGTGACAGCTGCCAATCATAAAAATCCACTAGAAAACCCCCTATAAATAGAAATCAAATCCCCTTCATCAACTCCTTAGTTAGGGAAAAATTAAAAAAATGTATTTATTTCCATTTTCCCGTTAGGGCTAGTGTTAGGGTTTGGATCCCTTTATCACCTTGATGGTGGGGGGTGGCTTATCAGTGTCTAGACTTGTTTTTCTCTATTGAAACGCATGCGTTAAACGCATCCAAATGCATAGACAGCAATGTGTTTTTTGGGTTTTTTTTACGCAAACCGTGTGCAATCGAACGCATGTGTTTCCTTGCGGCAAATAGACACCTCTAGAAATTACTACATGTTGCATTTCCGCGCCAAGCCGCAAGCGACAAAAAGACGCATGCGTCGTCAAACGCGGCAAAACGCAAACAAAAAAAAAGCATGCGTTTTTAATGTTAAATATAGGAAAACACGACGCATGCGTTTATATGCGGTACAAACGCTGCGGCAAAAAATGCAAATGTGAAACCAGACTAACTTAGTTTCTCCAGTGGAAAAATCCGACTTGGAGGAAAATGTCTTTGATTTTCTCTCTGCTTTTAGTTTTGTATGAAGTCCTGTTAATTTGTTTTTCTTCAAGTAATACTTACATTACCTGAGAGAAGTGCTAGGGGCTTCCTTTTCTAACCTGGTTATAAACTCTTTATTCTTTCTACATGTAGGTATCAAGAGAAATTCAGACAGGAAAGCGTTTCATAGAGTAATGGATTGACTATTGGTATCACGGTTGGGAGTGGCGTAACCTCGAGGCGCCGCAGACGCCCACGCTGGGCCAATTCCCATATTGGGTCAAACTCTGAAATATTTGTTGGCACAATAAACAGACCAACTAAAAATATCTAACCACATCACCAAATCTTGTATAAAGGGCCAGTAACCTGCTGGATTCAGCTGGGAACCCTGAGCAGAAGACAGGAGTGGGTGATCACTGGATTCTTTCTTCTATTGTTGCCGGATACATTGCCCTTCAGCGCTATGTAGGGAACCTGAATATGGGCAATGCCAATGCTTCTGTGGGGCCTGGCAATCCCGTAATCGCTGGCCATCTGCCGGCTGAGCAGGCCTAGTGGGTTCTAGCAGATCCAGATCTGCTCTGTCAGAGATTTCTTACTCATGGGCTTTTTTATCCTGTAACTGGGGCTCCTATGGATGTCCCTGGTAGCGGTGGAAAAAGTGATCCCTGAAGGGAAAAAAAGGATCTCGTGGAGGTGGGAATTAATATATTTTCTTCTCAAAACTCTTTACTTCATGAGAAATTAGTGTGGAAGTTAAAAATTAAAAACCAGTACATTAGGTATCCACACCACTGTAATAACGGGAAGAGTTCAGGTTACCTGGAGGTCAATGTAAAATTCTCATATATATCCAAATCCAATATTTACTGTGAGGGCAAAAGATTTTTATATCCCCTAAAACGGCCTTAAATTACTTGTCCTGCGTAACACGATGTCAGTCAGTGGGGGCATGGCTGCTGAAAGAGCAAGGACAATATGGACGACAAAAAGCCAATTTCAGCCGAAAGCGTTATTGTACGTAAGGACTCTCCGGCAATGGAAGTGTGAGTTTCCATCTTTACGATTTGCTGGTTTCTTAAGTAATGACGTTCTAGCAGCTTCTCCTTTCCTTGTGAACGATATTTCCACAAGATGAAGAACTCGTTCTCAGAACAGGAACCGCACAGACTGTGTATTTAGTCTTTAGAAGATCCAGTTATTTTATTGTTTGCAGATCTTGCGCTTAGTCGGTAATGGATGACACAATATATAGTGGACCTCTAATTTTGGGGTGGCAGCGGGGTTATTGTGACGGGTAGTGTTTGGCCCGATTATATGCTCTTAACTGACCGACCACTGTAGCCTCTGTCCAAAAATCTTTGGCCTGATTTTCAAAGTCACTGTCACTCGAGCAAACCCTGCATAACCTTAGAAATTGGCCTGTAGGGATGGCTCGTATTACAGCTGGGAGGTGAGAGGATGAGGCATGTAATAGTTTACTGCAGTTGATTTGCGAAAAAGGTCGGTATGGAGACAGTTGTCAATCCATCTCTTAATTTGTACATCTCGAAAGTCAATAACATTCTGTTCAAATTAAGTTAAATGTATATTAAAGGGATTGTTCAAGTTAGTCATAATTTTTTTTATTTTATTACATTCATGAAGAGTTTCAGGGGAACCCTGCCAGAAAGATGTCGTCGATGTAGCGCACCCAAAAGGGGTGCAGTCCATCGACGGCATACAATCTGACAGGAAGAGGTCCCTCTCCCACAGCCCCAGGAATAAATTGGCATACAATGGCGCAAAGGATGCCCCATGGCTGTACCCTGGAGCTGCAGGTAAAAGGACCCCTGAAAAAGAAAAATTTTTGTCAGTGCAAATTGTAAGAGTTGTGTATTAAACTGTTCCAGAGGTGTCAAATTAGGAGAGGATGAGCGTAAAAAGTATTCAACGGCTTGGAACCCATCCTTGTGACGTATATTTGTATATAGAGATTCTATATCACATGTGACAAGCAATGTATGAGAACCAATATATAGGCCATCTACTTTAAGTAACTCAGTCGTGTCCTTTATGAAGGATGGTAACTCCTCCACCAAGGGTTGTAGATTGGAATCCACAAATTTATTTATATGGTCCAGCTAATTGTCACATCCTGAGATGATAGGCCAACCGGGTGGCGTTTGATTTTTGTGAATCTTAGGTAAAACATAAAAAGTGGATAGATGGTTCAGAGATTTGGTGAAAAAGTTCCTTACTGATAATGTTGGTGTCTCAGGCAGTGTGAAGGATATTGAGAAGTTCTGTTTGGAATTTAGCAAGTGGGTTAAAGGTCAGTTTCTTATACCAAATGTTATTCCTTAGTTTGCGATAGGCTTCTGCCTCATATTGTGTTTTGGGCCACACCACTATATTCCCGCCTTTGTTGGCTGGTTTAAAACCATCATTAAGTTCATGTAATCTTTTTAGGCCTTTCTGTCCCTCTCTATTTAGATTACTACTGTCGTGATAGCGTGGGATCTTATCAAAATTTTTCATAACCGTTTTTACAAAATTATCTATTGTGGGGCATGTTGATAAGCCCGGGAATTTACGTGATTTGGATCGAGTTAATATTGGGATCTTACCTCCAGGAAAATCATTATGTTCTTGCGCCAATTCTTCTAGAATGCCTAATGCCTCCTGTTCCGTCTCTGTGGGAAACTATTTCAATACATTTTCATCATGAAAATATCGTTTAAAAATCAATTTCCTTGCAAATAGTTGCAGGTCTTTAATTGCTGTGAATTTATCAAAATGTGCAGTGGGGCAAAATGTCAAACCCTTATTTAAGATATCAATCTCAGTTGGTGAATAGGTTTGAGTGCTTAAATTAATTACCTTGAGACTGTAATTCTCCGGAGAGTATCTAAATGAGCGTTTCTTTGGCGCATAGCGTGGCTCACGCTTAGGTGTCTACATGGATATAGAGAGAGAGAGGCAGGAGAGGAGGCACCGGAGATAACACATGTAGGAGGATATGGAAGGGGTACGATCCCGTGTTCCATCCCTAGGTTGTGGTTTCCGCCATCTGTTAATATGCCCACGGTTGAAGTCCCTTGTAAGTTTCTTAGACTGGTTGGCCTGGATATCTTTGACCCACTGGTCAATGTATTTCTTTATTTGGGGATCAATGGATTGATATTGTTCGGCAGTCAGGTTTCTTTCTGCATTCGTCAGTGCTTCCTCCAAAGATTAATCTATCTCTGTTATGGTTTTTTGATTATCCTTAATAGCTTCATCAATTGTTTAGAGGCTTCATTACAGACAGATTCACATTTTTTAATAAACTCCTCAGCCCAGACTGGGAAAGATGGAGTTAAGGTACCTTCACACATAACGATATCGTTGCTTTTTGTGACGTAGCAACGATATCTTTAAGGAAATTGTTCTGTGTGACAGCGACCAACGATCAGGCCCCTGCTGGGAGATCGTTGGTCGCTGAGGAAAGTCCAGAACTTTATTTCGTCGCTGGACTCCCTGCAGACATCGCTGGATCGGCGTGTGTGACACCGATTCAGCGATGTCTTCACTGGTAACCAGGGTAAACATCGGGTTACTAAGCGCAGGGCCGCGCTTAGTAACCCGATGTTTACCCTGGTTACCAGCGTAAAAGTAAAAAACAAACCGTACATACTTACCTACCGCTGTCTGTCCCCGGCACTGTGCTTCTCTGCACTCCTCCTGCACTGGCTGTGAGCGTCGGTCAGCCGGAAGCCGGAGTTTTCCCTGGTTACCCGGGGACCTCGGGATCGTTGGTCGCTGGAGAGCTGTCTGTGTGACAGCTCTCCAGCGACCAAACAGCGACGCTGCAGCGATCGACATCGTTGTCTGCGTCGCTGAGTGTGACGGTACCATAAGTCGGTGCCGTTCGGACTTGCCAATGCTCCATCTGTGTTTCAGTCTTTTATGCATGACATCTTCCGTGAGTATCTGGATAAATTCCTGATTGTTTACTGGGATGACATTTTGATCTTCTCGGATGATTGGGAGTCTCATGTGAAGCAGGTCAGAACGGTTTTTCAGGTCCTGCGTGATAATTCCTTGTTTGTGAAGTGATCAAAGTGTCTCTTTGGTGTGCAGAAAGTTTCATTTTTGGGGTTCATCTTTTCCCCTTCTACTATCGAGATGGATCCGGTTAAGGTCCAAGCCATCCATGATTGGACTCAGCCGACATCTCTGAAAAGTCTGCAAAAGTTCCTGGGCTTTGCTAATTTTTATCGTCGCTTCATCTGTAATTTTTCTAGCATTGCCAAACCAGTGACCGATTTGACCAAGAAGGGTGCTGATTTGGTTAATTGGTCTTTTGCTGCTGTGGAAGCTTTTCAGGAGTTGAAGCGTCGTTTTTGTTCTGCCCCTGTGGTGTCAGCCAGATGTTTCTCTTCCGTTCCAGGTCGAGGTTGATGCTTCTGAGATTGGAGCAGGGGCGGTCTTGTCACAGAGAGGTGCTGGTTGCTCTGTGATGAAGCCGTGTGCTTTCTTTTCCAGGAAGTTTTCGCCCGCTGAGCGTAATTATGATGTGGGCAACCGAGAGTTGCTGGCCATGAAGTGGGCATTCGAGGAGTGGCGTCATTGGCTTGAAGGAGCTAAGCATCGCGTGGTGGTATTGACTGATCATAAGAACTTGACTTATCTCGAGTCTGCCAAGCGTTTGAATCCTAGACAGGCCCGTTGGTCGTTATTTTTTGCCCGCTTCGACTTTGTGATTTCGTACCTTCCGGGCTCTAAGAATGTGAAGGCGGATGCTCTGTCTAGGAGTTTTGTGCCCGACTCCCCGGGGTTATCTGAGCCGGCAGGTATCCTCAAGGAAGGAGTAATTGTGTCTGCTATCTCCCCTGATTTGCGGAGGGTGCTGCAAAAATTTCAGGCTAATAAACCTGATCGTTGTCCAGCGGAGAAACTGTTCGTCCCTGATAGGTGGACTAATAAACTTATCTCTGAACTTCATTGTTCGGTGTTGGCTGGTCATCCTGGAATCTTTGGTACCAGAGAGTTGGTGGCTAGATCCTTCTGGTGGCCATCTCTGTCGCGGGATGTACGTACTTTTGTGCAGTCCTGTGGGATTTGTGCTAGGGCTAAGCCCTGCTGTTCTCATGCCAGTGGGTTGCTTTTGCCCTTGCCGGTCCCAAAGAGGCCTTGGACACATATTTCGATGGATTTCATTTCTGACCTTCCCATTTCTCAAAAGATGTCAGTCATTTGGGTGGTCTGTGATCGCTTTTCTAAAATGGTCCATCTGGTGCCCTTGGTTAAATTGCCTTCCTCCTCTGATTTGGTGCCTTTGTTCTTCCAGCATGTGGTTCGTTTGCATGGCATTCCTGAGAATATGGTTTCTGACAGAGGTTCCCAGTTTGTTTCAAGGTTTTGGCGAGCCTTTTGTGGTAGGATGGGTATTGACCTATCTTTTTCCTCGGCTTTCCATCCTCAGACTAATGGCCAGACCGAACGAACCAATCAGACCTTGGAAACATATCTGAGATGTTTTTGTTTCTGCAGACCAGGATGATTGGGTGTCCTTTTTGCCATTGGCTGAGTTCGCTCTTAATAATCGGGCCAGCTCGGCTACCTTGGTTTCTCCATTTTTTTGCAATTCCGGGTTCCATCCTCGTTTCTCTTCAGGACAGGTTGAGTCTTCGGACTGTCCTGGTGTGGATTCTGTGGTGGACAGGTTACAGCAGATCTGGACTCAGGTAGTGGACAATTTGACCTTGTCCCAGGAGAAGGCTCAACTTTTCGCTAATCGCAGACGCCGTGTGGGTCCCCGACTTCGTGTTGGGGATCTGGTTTGGTTATCTTCCCGTCATATTCCTATGAAGGTTTCCTCTCCTAAATTTAAGCCTCGTTTTATTGGTCCGTATAGGATTTCTGAGGTTCTCAATCCTGTGTCTTTTCGTCTGACCCTCCCAGACTCCTTTTCTATACATAATGTATTCCATAGGTCGTTGTTGCGGAGATACGTGGCACCTATGGTTCCATCTGTTGAGCCTCCTGCTCCGGTTTTGGTGGAGGGGGAATTGGAGTATATTGTGGAGAAGATTTTGGATTCTCGTGTTTCTAGACGGAAACTCCAGTATCTGGTTAAATGGAAGGGTTATGCTCAGGAAGATAATTCCTGGGTTTTTGCCTCTGATGTCCATGCTCCCGATCTTGTTCGTGCCTTTCATGTGGCTCATCCTGGTCGGCCTGGGGGCTCTGGTGAGGGTTCGGTGACCCCTCCTCAAGGGGGGGGTACTGTTGTGAATTCTGTGGCTGAATTCACTCCTGTGGTCACAAGTGGTACTGCAGCTTCTGAGCTTCCTCCCTCAGGTGTTCCGGTGAGCTCGTTAGCTGCTTCGTTATTTAACTCCACATGATTCTGTTTTCCTTGCTCCTGATCAATGTTCCAGTTTGGATCTGAGCTTCTGGATCTTTCCTGTGGACTGCTGCTCTGCTTGGATAAGTGCATTTTTGCTTTTTGTTGCTATATTTTCTGTCCAGCTTGTCTTTTGGTTTTGCTGGTAGCTCTGAGACGCAAAGGGTGTACCGCCGTGCCGTTAGTTCGGCACGGTGGGACTTTTTTGCCCCCTTTGCGTGGTTTTTGCTTGAGGGTTTTTTGTAGACTGCAAAGTTCTCTTTACTATCTTTGCTCTATCTAGAATATCGGGCCTCACTTTGCTGAATCTATTTCATCCCTACGTTTTGTCTTTTCATCTCACTCAGTCATTACATGTGGGGGGCTGCCTTTTCTTTTGGGGTATTTCTCTGAGGCAAGCCAGGCTTGTTTTTCTATCTTCAGGCTAGTCAGTTTCTCAGGCTGTGCCGAGTTGCATAGGTAGTGTGTCAGGCGCAATCCACAGCCACCTTTAGTTGTGTTTAGGATAGGTTCAGGTATTGCAGTCTACAGAGATTCCACGTCTCAGAGCTCGTTCTATTGTTTTTGGGTTGTTGTCAGATCACTATATGTGCTCTGATCGCTGGTACACTGTTGGTACTCTGTGTCACTGAATTGCGTTCATAACAGGATCTCTTCTCATCTCAGAAAGGACGTGACCTCACCAAATGCTCCTCTTCTTGTCAGTGTTTCTTCAGAAAAGTCTGAGAATATCTTAATCTTTCCAAATGGCGTTGGGAGGTTGTAATTTTCCTTTATGTATTCTGTGATCTTTTATTTTGTCTGAACAAAGTGAAAGCGCATGATTACGTCCCTTGGTAACTCTGGGGAGATGTTTTTTTGTTCTTGGCAATGTGTGAATTCTCTCCACCTTTGTGTCCACTTCTTTAATGTCTGGAATGGTTTTCTTTATTAAATCCTGAATGAGATGTTGGCGTTTGGATTGTGTGATACTCTCCGGAATACCTCTCATCTTCAGGGTATTTCTTCTGTTTCGGTCCAGATCTGCCATCTTTGCTTTTAGATTTATTTCCTCGTTCATTTCTTTCTGGTCCTCATTAGTTGATTCTATGGCTCGTTCCATGTTATTTATCTTTCTATCATACACTTCCAGTTTAGTATTAATATTTTCTATTGAGTTTTGGATAACATTAAATTGCTTTTCTATGCTTTTTTGAATTGACTTGCAAAATGCTTTACGGGCTTCAGTTATATATGCTTCTGTTGATACATTGGTCTAATATTCTCCCATGGGTCGCCTTGATTTTTTTTTTTTGACGTGCGGTGGTATGCTGATCATTTTACATTAGGTGAGTCACTAAAATCCCTTCTTATAGAACAATTTCTTTTGATTCTAATGAATTCTCCCACAGGCATATTGTGTAACAAGTTTTGGATGACATGAGTTTGGTATAAGAATGGTAATATATTAACTCTTGGTGACCCCCCTACTGGTGCGGAGGGTGACATTTAGAAAATTAACTTTTTCACATTTCTGAGCGATAATCCATTCAATTTCAAATATACTCATCGTTTCGATAAAGAAAAATGCATTCCCCTCATCTGTCCACACCAGCAAGAGGTCATCAATATATACTTGAATACAGAAAAGGCTGCTACCCTTGTGCCACAGCAAATATAGCGATAGAACAAGAAGAGGCACCAGAAGCGGTGCAGATAGTGTGATGTAAGCTTTATTAGATAACAATCAGTGCAAACATTAAAAACCTGTAAAAATTACATAAACGTGAAGCACAGTTTAGACTCCCAATGGGGCATATAGATAAATCTAATATATAATTGCCTAGAATACTACTTCCTGCCGTGGCTTTGTCCGGAGCTAATGTCCGGAGCTAATGTCCGGAGATAAGTGACGTCAACAGTGTCCAGTGTCTGATTGGTTGCCGCCTGCTGCGAGCGACCAATCAGAAACGTGCCGTACTGTGACACACTCCACCCGCCATTTTGGTGTGATTTTTGAATTTTTACCTCACAGCAAGTTTCTACTGCGTGGAGGCGGGCCCAGTGACGTTGCTCTTCAAGCTCCTGCCGAATTTCGTCAAAAAAATGATAATACCATTTACCAAAACTATATATATTTAGTTGTGAAGTGGTTCAGTGACATTTTCACACCAATTTTGAACTTTTGTTTGGTGTTTTCTCCATATACTGCCTATTATTCACTGACTGTTATACTGAGAGACTGCGGTTTATTAACCTCTTCTTTGCCACATTGGGTATATTGCTCTATTATTTGCCACATAAGGACATTGTCCATTATTGCCCAGCAATTTCTCTGCAATATAAACTGCCTATTTATTAATATCTGCATTCCTGCAAAGAACTATTGCCTATTATTAACTGGCTATTTTCCTACTACCTGACACTGCCTCTTATTAACCTGTTGTTTGCCACCACCACGCTTAAAGCTGTTTAGCTTAGCCAACATGAGCTCTAATAGTAAGGATACTAATGACACAGAGCCCAAAGCTGCTGATGGCGCACGTAAGATTAGGTCTGATATAAAGTATACTAATAATGCAGAGCAAAAAGACGCCGATGCCGCACGTAAGCGCAAACAGCGTGCTAACAAGAGTACAGAGGATAGATGCAAGCGCATGGACGTACCTTAAATAACAAGAATTGTCAAGAGCTGGTGAGTGCAGCCATTTTGTGTTCTTTCTTACTATTATTTATTAATTGTATTATTCTTACATTTGAATAAATAAAGTATATATGGATTCTAGACTCCCGATTCTTTAGAATCGGGCTGCCATCTAGTATACAATAACCATAAAATGATCCACCAGACAGGAATACTATAGTGGGTAAGTTTCATATATACAGAGATGATTCCACACATTTGCATATAGATATATCAATCTAATTGTCTTTCGAACAACTAGTGCCCAAAAATATGGCACGGAGTCAAATAACGAAATCATTTTTTTGCTACAGATATCTATACACAGAGACCTCAGATACGTACCGGCTACAATAAAAATCAACCATTATTCCACACTACAATAACAGTCTATATATTAGTCATATAAAATAGCAAATTGTGTTCATCCCTGATAACAAGAACACCAAAGCAAAATATAGTACAGATAATACAGTCATAAAGTGCTGATAGATAAGGCAAAGCTTAGCTTATGGGAATAAGCTGGGGGCTCATGATGCCACAATAAGAACACGCTGTCCCAAGATATTCATAGTTAACAATGGCGGCCTATCTGAAAGCTAACCATATTTACCCAAGTCTGTGAAAGATTAAGAATAGGCCGCATCTGCCGCGACTTTTGCGTGCAGATCGGCGACCTCATGGCCGATCCCACACTAGGATCGGGTTTCATGAAACCCGACTTTGCCGAAAGTCGGCGATTTTTGAATGTATCCGATCCGTTTCGCTCAACCCTAGTAGAGAGTAGTTTTCAAAGAGCCATTCTCCTCTGTGGCAATTCTCACATCCATAAAGGCTATATCATTGCCTCCCATTTCATATGTGAATTTTAGACCCAAACAGTTCTCATTCAAAAATTCCATGAAGGAGCCAAAGGTGGTTGGGTCACCCGTCCCCAAAGACCACGGTGTCCTCCCACCATCCCAGGAGCAAATTTGCGTATGTGGGCACACAGGGGCTACCCATTGCGGTGCCCCTGAGCTGGTGGTAGTATCTGCCGTTAAACAGGAAGAAGTTAAGCCGAAGGACATATTCCAATAGTTCCATCACAGTTATTGTGTGGAAACATATGGTTCCCTCTTGTACTGGTGAAATACTCGACTGCTTTGAGGCCTGCATCATAATGTGTGCTAGAATTCAGAGCCTCCACATCAATGGAAAACAATGTTGTACCAGGTTCTACTGTAATTCCATCTAACTTGGTTAGCAAGTCTGTAGTATCCCTTATGTATGACAGCAAGGACACAACAAAAGGTCTCAGAATTTGATCAAGGCAGACGCCACTATTCTGGGCCAAGGCGTCTATCCCCGAAACAATTGGTCTCCCTCTTAGAGGTGGATAGCCCTTATGAATTTTTGGGACCGCGTAGAATGTAGCGATAACTGGATTTTTAGATAAAAGTGTGAAGGGACAAATTAAGAAAGATTCTCCATTTTGTGCTTTGACTCCATTTTCTTGTTGGTTAAAGATACATTCTGTTATTTAATTAGGTAAAAGGTTACAGCTGCCATGAAGTAATTTTATCTTGTTTTTCATAAGCCTGTTATTCAACTAGGCTATGGTTCATAATTGGTATAAAGACCTTGAGAGTTCTAACTCGAGCCAGGGAGTTGACTCGGGGGGTGTATCGCTATACAAGACTGAGGCACCTGTTATGTCTTTTTTATGCCAAGAAGACATGACCATATCTGTAGTTTCCATTTTTTCTGTATCCTCATGGGTTAAGTTTTTCCTGCATTCTTATAGGTTAAGAACTGTGAGCGTGTTCTTATGCTGATTGGTTGAAGTATAATTTCTGACTATGAAAAGTCATACACAATAAACGGGGGCCCAGAGATCTGCTCGATCCCCCATACAGAGGCACGCGTCTCCGTCTGGTCATTTTCAGTTGCCGGCAACGCCCTGTAGATTAATTTGGAAATCACTGAGTCAACCGTGAAGGATCAATTTAGATCCTCCCTCAACAAAAGATAATCAAATTCATTTTTCGAAATCAAAATGGCCTCTTTGGCCCGTGTTAGAATATTATTCAGATTTTTCTTTATAGGTGGGGGAAGGGTCCTGGCGCAAAGTTTCATAAGTAGTCTCGTCTGATAGTATGTCCATACGCATTTTAACATAGTCCTGTCTGTTAATCAGTACAGTATTTCCTCCTTTATCTGAAGGTTTTATTATCAATGATGTATCCAATTGGAGACTTTCTAATGCACGTTTTTCCCCTTCAGTTATGTTAGGGATGGCAGGTCTATGTTTGGGACTGATTTTTTTAATGTCTTCCACAACCAA
This sequence comes from Ranitomeya imitator, assembly GCF_032444005.1. NCBI lineage: Eukaryota > Metazoa > Chordata > Amphibia > Anura > Dendrobatidae > Ranitomeya > Ranitomeya imitator. Next base: position 691,082,679 of record NC_091285.1, read on the forward strand.
TTTTTGAAAGGCATCAATAATCACCTGATCGCCCAATGGTGGCATCCTGTTGCTTTTTACTTTAAGGTCTGTAAAAGGACCTTCCCCCAGATTTCTAGCTCCCTCTTCTGCCAGATCTGTTAGGAGGCGGACATCGTCCAAATCCTCCGGCATTATACCAAGTTGTTGGCATTTATTGCGGTCATTGTGGGCAAAGAATTTCCTCCACCTGAGTTTCCTCAGGAATAGACTGATGTCCTTCACCCATAAAAAAGGGTCAAATCTAGTTGTGGGGACAAATGATAGACCTGCCTGGAGTATGGATTTTTCCTCTGCTATAAGGACATGATCAGATAAATTAATGATGTCATTTCTACCTTCACCCCCTCTGTCGTTTCCATATTGATTTCTCTATCAGCTCACCTACTTGTGAGCCACCATTCGGCCCCGGAGGTGATACCGTATGTCTCTGTTCTCTAAAAAAGATGGTACTATTGAGGAGGTTCCCGATGATGATGGTGAGCAGGTATCTCCCCGTTCTGGTCCCCACCATCTTGCTGTATTGCGCCTCTTCCCTTTCCCCTTATACCTTCTTTAAGACCTGAAAGTCTCCCTTGGATGGTGGTCTTGATCTGATGATTCAATATCAGAGGAAGAGATTTCAGGGTTCGTGGGTGATCTCACACTAGTGGTGGTATTATCCGAGAAATGATGAGCTCTTTTCTCTTTAAATTCCGATAAATCTCTCAGAAATTTTTTATGATTTCTGTCCTTTATGGCCGCCTTATATTTTTCTATTGCTGTTTTTAGGTTTTGTTCCTTGTTGGCAAAGTCGGGCATTAATTTATGTTTAAGAATCTCATCTATCTGTTCTTTTAGTTTTTTTGATGAGGTTTCAAAAGTGACTTTTTCCTCCTCCAAGAGAATTTGCATAAATCTCAGAGAGGAGGCAATCGATTCCCTTTCCCACTTTTCAAGGAGTTTGGGAGACCTATTTCTTAGGGCTGGAATGATAATGATTTTCAGGCGTCTTGGGACAATGCCTTGTTTTATATAGTTATGTAATAACTCTGTTTCCCACCACGATTTGATGTTTTCTTTATATGTGATCAATAATTCAGAGAAGAGACTTGAGATTTGGACCTGTAGATGTATCCGTATCTACCTCTGCTTCAGAGAACACCTTTCTCACCTCATCTAGCCAGTTATTTGTGTATAAGGATCCTGACAGAAACCTGCTATAGCACTTCAAAAAGAGAAACCAACCTAAATGGTAACTATGGTATATTGGAAATAAACTAAACCACAGAAAAACAAAACCCTAAAAGCATTTTTTATTCATAAATATTTAAAAAGACCAAATGATCAACACTAGACAAATACATAAATTATCACCAAACTGAAATTGGGTATTGGTACAAGGGTACTAATCTGGAAAGTGCTGTCGGGGTCGTCACGACAATACCCTTCCTTCACCAGTCATTCCAAATCAGAATAATAGCAGTGGTACCGGAGTGAAGAATGAGTCAGACAAAAGCTGGTTCAAACTCAGTGCCTGCTTGTGTGTCTACATAGTGTAGCAACGTCACAGCAACTGACTTTATTTCCTGATACACAACATTATATGGTCCATTGGGGGAAGGTGTGCAGAGGGCGGGGATAGGCAGGGTTTAAGCAATGTATCTAGTATTCAGTCCTTCTGGTTGGTCTGACATCATATGATGGATCCTCCTTCCTCCACGTCACTTTAAGTTTCCATTTCACCAGAAACGATACTTTAGCTTCAGAAACGAAAGTAGCTTTTTGGCAAGAACAAAAACTAAGGCAAAGGTGAATACTGGCAGCCATCTTAAATACAATTAAATTTGCATTAGCAAGCATAAAGGAAAAACTTATTGTTTCGCAGCATAAGAATATAAAAGTACAAAAGTATATAAAGAAAATATATTTTTACCTTGACAGTGCCAGATTAAAGGTAATGGTACACAAACCTAATGTGGCCCTAATACAGTCCTACACACGCTGTACCTTCCTGACACCCTAAGTTCGACACGGCGCCCCCACTCCGCGATGGCTGTCCCTTCTATCCCTGAAGGCCCTGTCAGCTACCCAACCCAAGACCCACCACCATGCACACAAATAACTAATTCCTTTGGCTATAAAAATATACAACTAGCCTCTCCTAAGATAAAAAATAGAAATAAACCCTCTATTATTCATTAGCGTTTATTGGGAGTTGCCAAACGGTGTCCATTCAAGGACTACAAATTGCCCTCATATTTAAGGCTCATGCTGTAACAGTCATTGGCATGACTAAGAAAAAGAGCAAATCTAAGATGACTATGTATACCTTGTCCTCTAATGTCAAAATAACATCCATCTCTACTCTTTATTAAATTGTGAGCCGAAGGAATAGAAATAGTTTCATAGCGAGCTCTGGTACAGTCCAATAGATATATGCATTCACCAAGTTCTCCTGGTACCGCTGTGCCACATATAGGATCAAATCTATTGCCATAAATGTTTGTGGCCAGCAAGCTATAGAAACTAAAACAAGTTACTTATCTGAGTGACGTAAATTGTTTCATAGTCCACGTCCCATGTGCCCATATACCCATGACACCGTCAGGCATAGAGGCCTTGTCCCCTTACGCTAAAGTATATAACAATCAGAGATGACCTTTTTTCAACAGAACTTTATTTTCCAAACAATGAAGAAATTATGACAAACATGGTCATTATTTTTTCAATATGAAAAACAGAAGTGGGCCTTTTCTTGCCAACAAGCAACTTGCCCTGTCAAATTATAAATTCTTGCAAAAAGAATTGCATATTAATGCAAGTATGTATAGTCCTGACAATACCCATTGGAGGTAGCTGGGTCTGTAGTGAAATTGGGAGTCGTGATGGTCCCTGTTGTTGGGTGTTTCCTCCTTCAGAATAAGTGCTGGCAGGTCGGTTGTATGAGTAAGGCTCTTGCTTGTGGTTCCCTTGGTTTAGATCGGGGCCGAAACAGTCCAAACACCCCCATCAACACCTCGTCATAAGGCAGAATTGGAGCAGGGTCCTCCAAAGCGGTGAGGGACATTTGGACCATTGACCTAAAAAGTGACTGCCTATCCACTGGCAGTGAGCGAGCCTTGCGATCAATTGTTAATGCGAAGAAATCGCAATGGTCCTCAGTTGAGGATTTTTTTTTAGTAAATCCAGGGTATCAGTAGCAACCTGAACCCTTTTATCCTCATTTCTTTTTCTTTTTACTGGGCTCTCCTGCCACCAGGTAGGCAGCTCTCTTCTCAGTTACCACAGCTTCTGCGGAACCAGATGATCCAACAGCTGCTGACGTTGATGTGCCTGCAGCAGCTGCTGAACATGTGGCACCAACAGAAGCTGTGGTAACGGATGGAGAACTGGTCCCTCCCGCTCCAGAGGAACTGCCTGCTCCATCTTCTGAGGGGTCATCCACAGGAGGCTCAGGGGTAGAAAAGTTGCCCTCAGTCCTGTGTGAAAAAAAGAAAACAATACTTAATTATGACGGTGGCGGAGGAGCAACATTTTGGGTGCAGCAAAAAGGCCGCTCCTTCGAAATCGCTGTCCACCTTTTTGCTTGTGTGGTGATAAAGCATGTTTTCATTTAACACCTGCGTTATCACCACATGCTATCAATACAATGTGCTAGTTATCTTGCGGAGTGAAAGCGCCAACACAAGATAAATAGACACGGTGTGGTGCCGTAGGTCTGACAACTCCATCTTTGGAAGCATAGTGCAGACGGGATTTCTGAAAATCCTCTCTTCACTATGGTAGAACATTTGGATGCTGCGTATTGAACGCTGCGGCAGGACACAGCGTTAAATATGCAGCCAACTGTGCTACCCCACATGGCAACATTGAAGAGGCTACATATATTAGTGGTTTATAAAATACCTCCGCAAAGTCCGGCTTGTGATCAGGAATTGTAGCTCATCAGAAAGGGAATGTTCTCCGGCTGGGGGAGGATCCACTTATGTCACATGAGTTAACAAATTTATGGAATCGGTCCCTCACCAACCTCCATCTTTGCTTAATATCTTTCTCTAAATAAATATATATATATATAGTCAATCAAAGTATGTTTTTTATAAACTCTAATATTAATTGGTAAATAACATAATTGCCTATTTGCAATTGCCTGGCACTGGAAAACGAATCCCACTCTGGATAAAGGTCCCTAAAAATCTTTGTCCTGCAATGGTCCAAATTACGTAAGCTACTTACTGGTAGGGGTATTTTTCAGGAGCCCATGACAGCACCACGAGAGAGGGGACCTGTTGTGAATTCCGTGGTCAAGCTCCCTCCTGTGGTCACGAGTGGTACTTCGGCTGGTTCTGTCTATGAGCTTCCGTTGGTGGAGGTGAGTGGTACTGCGGCTTCTAAGTTTCCTTCCTCAGGTGATAAGGTGAAGTCGTTAGGTGCTGCTCTATTTAACTCCACCTAGTGCTTTGCTCATTGCCTCCAGTCAATGTTCCAGTGTTGGTCTTGCTCTCTCCTGGATCGTTCCTTTGGCCTGTCTAACCTGCATAAGCTAAGTTTTGCTGGTGTTACTTTTGTTTGCTATATTTTCTGTCCAGCTTGCGATATTGGTTTTTCTTGCTTGCTGGAAGCTCTGGGATGCAGAGGGGGTACCTCCGTACCGTTAGTCGGTGCGGAGGGTCTTTTTGCGCCCTCTGCGTGGTTATTTGTAGGGTTTTGTGTTGACCGCAAAGCTATCTTTCCTATCTTCGGTCTGTTCAGTCAGTCGGGCCTCGCTTTGCTAAAATCTATTTCATCACTGTGTTTGTATTTTCATCTCAACTCGGTCATTATATGTGGGGGGCTGCCTTTTCCTTTGGGGAATTTCTCTGAGGCAAGGTAGGCTTATTTTCCTTTCTTAGGGCTATCTAGTTTCTCAGGCTGTGCTCGAGGCGCCTAGGTCTGGACAGGAGCGCTCCACGGCTACCTCTAGTGTGGTATCATAGGATTAGGGATTGCGGTCAGCAGAGTTCCCACGTCTCAGAGCTCGTCCTTGTTATTGGTAACTGTCGGGTCACTTTGTGTGCTCTTAACCACTAGGCCCATTGTGGTTCTGTGGTTTTTTGTGGACAGGAAACCTACAGACATAAAAAGGCGGCACCTCTCTCCCTCGTCAGTTGGTTTACAGAGCATGAGAGGACCTCCTAAGTTAGTAGCGTATAAACAATTTTAAAACATGGTACAATTCACCCAGTGAATAAATTTAGGACTTAATGGAAAGAAGGTGTTGACCCACACAAGAAAAGAGGGTAGGGAATATAAGGGTGCTGTCATGGGCTCCTGAAAAACACCGCTACCAGTAAGTAGCTTACGTATTATTCAGTCACCATGACAGCACCACGAGAGACTTTCAGAGAAGTAAGAGACTAGGGAGGGACAACTGCCTCAAGCACCCTTCTTCCAAACGTGAGATCGGAGGAGCTACCAAAATCTAGTCTATAGTGCTTAAGAAAAGTAGATGGAGAAGACCATGTGGCTGCCTTACAAATGTCTTCAATCGACACCTCCAATCTCTCTGCCCAGGAAGTAGCCATGGCTCGAGTGGAGTGAGCTTTTAAACCTTCCGGTATCTGCACACCACCTGCTGAATAAGCCAAAGAAATTGCCTCCCTGATCCTCTAGCTAATGTGTTTTTGGACACAAAGCCACTTTCTAACTCCCTGGAAGGATACAAATAGGGAATTATCCTTCTTCCAAGTGTTAGTAGCCGAAATATATCTAAGAAGACATCTTACATCAAACGAATGGAATTTCCGCTCTTTATCATTAGTGGGGTTAGAACAGAACAAAGGAAGAACCACCTCCTGTAATCTGTGAAATTTCAAAGCTACTTTCGGAAGGTAAAGAGGATCAGGTTTCAAGATAACTCTATCTTCTCTAACCTGTATATGTGGAGGCTGTCTAGATAGGGCTTGTAGATTGCTAACCCTTCTCGCGATGTGAGCGTGACTAAAAGGGCCGTTTTAAAAGATAGTATTTTAATCGGGACAGTGTCGGTAGGTTCAAATGGCGCTTCCATCAGAGCTGCCAGTACAAAATTTAGGTCCCATGGAACCAATTTCTGCTTAATTGGCCTGGACCTAGTTGCAGCCTTGAAGAACCTAGATATCCAGTGATTGCTGGCTAATTTACTATTGTACAGCGCCCCCAGAGCCGACACTTGAACTCTGAGAGTGCTTGTGGCTAGACCCATCTCTAAACCCTTTGTAAAAATTCTAAAATTTTATTAATACAGAATTTTTGTCCAATATGTGCCCCTGAGACCTCTAAAAATTTCTTCCAAATTCTGACATAGATGTTTGTCGTAGACCTTTTTCTACTCTTTTTAATAAAGTATTTACTAACTCTCGAGAAAAACCCTTCGCTCTTAGTAATGACCTCTCAAATTCCACACCGCTAGATGTAAATTGGCGACTCGTGGATGGAGAATTGGGCCCTGGGAGAGGAGATCTGGTATCTCTGGAAGAATCCAAGGCTGGGAAATGGACATCTTCCTCAGCCATGGAAACCATGACCTTCTGGGCCAGAACGGGGCTATCATCATTACCCGAGCCCTGTCCTCCCGTATCTTCCTCAGAACTATCGGGATTAAGTTTAGAGGAGGAAAGGCGTAAGCGAGATTGAAGTGCCATGAAATTAAGAGAGCGTCCACTGCATATGGGTTTTCTCTGGGGTTTAAGGAGCAGAAACTATGTAGCTTTGTTTCCCTTGCTTGCGAAAAGGTCTACAGTATATCTGGGCACCCCCATAATTGTAAAATCTGATTGAAGATGGTCTGATTCAATGTCCAATCTCCCTGTCCGAGCTTGTTGTGGCTTAGATTGTCGGCCATGACATTGAGCTTTCCTTTTATGTGAAGAGCCGTAAGAGATAGTAGATGTTTTTCGGCCATCTGAAAAATATGATCCGCAACATCCATTAATGAACCTGACCGAGTACATCCTTGATGGTTAATATAGGCTACTGTCACCTGGTTGTCTGAAAAAAAATTTACATGTCTACCCTGTAGGGGTATAAGAAAATTTTTGAAAGCATGTTCTACCGCTAATAATTCTTTTAAGTTGGACGATGAGTTTTGTTCAGATTGAGACCATAGTCCCTGGACCCAACTATCCTCCATGGCCTGCCCACCCCCTGGGACTAGCATCTGTAGTCCCTATTCGGGACACCTTGTTTGTCCAGGGAACACCTCTACGTAAATTTGGTATATGTGTCCACCAATGTAAAGATTGTATAGAATCAGTGGATAGTGAAAAAATACCATCATGGTGACCCGACAAGTGACGGGTGTTACGTTAAACGTCCCACTGTAGTGTTCTGGTGTGGTATTGAGCCCAGAGGACCGCCGGAATACATGATGTGAGCGATCCTAACAGTGACATTGCCTTTCTTATAGAAATAGATGGTTTTTTTTAAATCACTTTAGTTACTAGTTATTGGATCCTATCCACTTTTGCATCTGGAAGGCGGCTTTCCTGCCCAGGGCTGCCAATAGGAATTTCAGGGCCCCATACTGTCAAAATTTTGGGGCCCCCTTGAAACTCTGCCCAGGCTCCACCCTAGCGCTGCCTCCACCCCACGAACCTTCCACAGTTCCTCCACCCTCTCTTGGAAAAGCTCCACTTCTGGCGAATATCGGTCTGCACTTGGACCGCAGTGCATGGACCGGCCGCGGGTCTCCTGACCTGAACTCAGCAGCCTCACAGCATGTATGAATGAGGATGCTGGTCAGGAGATCGGCGCCCAGTCCATGCACTGCTGTGGAAGCGTAGACCGAAGGCCCCATTTCAAAAATTACACTGCCATAATAATAAAGATGTTTCCCGATCATATATACCAACTTGCTTCAATAATTAACCACCGCCCTTCCAAACCCCAACCAAAACGTATAAGCTACTGGATGATCCGGAGCTGCTGCCTGTTATAATTGGGCATTTGGTTTTGCAGCAGGTCAGGATCATCCAGTAGCTTATACATTCCACTCGCCTTCCCCTGGGCCCTGTTGGATGCGGCTCCCAGTCACCACTCGCCTTCCCTCATCAGCCACACGATACCAGTACAGACACAGCCACAGTGAGCCACCTGAAGCCTCTTCTCACCGTAGACACTCACCCTGCTCGCCCGCCCTCCGCCTGATCTGCCTTCCGCCTCCACCTGCTCATCCATCACCCCCAGTCAGAAGAGCAGAACAGCAAAAGCGATGACCTCCAAGACCACCCAACCTGAAACAGCGAGAAGGGGTTATACCACAGTGCCCACCGGATGGGGTCACACAGGGGAGAATGAGATACAGCTAATCACACGGGATAGGATTAGATACAAAGCTTAGCAGATGGTATCACACGGGAGAGGATGAGATACAGCTCAGCAGACGAGGTCACACAGGAGAGGATTAGATACACAGCTCAGCAGACTATAACACGATAGGATTAGATACACAGCTCAGCAGACAGTATCACACAGGATAGGATTAGATACACAGCTCAGCACACCGTAACACAGGATAGGGTTAGATACACGGCTCAGCAGACAGTATCACACAGGAGAGGATTAGATACACAGCTCAGCAGACAATATCACAGGATGGGATTAGATGCACGGCTCAGCACAGTATCACAGGATAGGATTAGATACACAGCTCAGCAGTCAGTACCACACAGGATAGGATTAGATACACAGCTCAGCAGACAGTATCACAGGATAGGATTAGATACACGGCTCAGTAGTCAGTATCACACAGGATAGGATTAGATACATGGCTCAGCAGACAGTATCACAGGATAGGATTAGATACAGCTCAGCAGTCAGTATCACACAGGATAGGATTAGATACAGCTCCGCAGTCAGTATCACACAGGAGAGGATTACAAACAACTCGTCAGATGAGATCACCGGAGAGCGGAGAGACTCACCCTGCTCGTCCGTCATCTGCAGTCCGCCCCCGCGTGACACACCGCACGCTGCTCTCTGCTCCGGAATGAGTAAGTGGAGCAGCGTGTGACGTCAGGCAGGACCATGATGCACCTGGACCGGCTGCAGCTTTTAAAGGTACAGTGCCATTTTCTGTTCTCCGAATGCATTAACAATACTGTAGGTGCATCTTTAAAACACCACAGTGCTGTTATGCATAGGGGGTTCGGAAGCCTTGAACAAAATGTCCAGGGGCCCGATGAGGAGAAGCAAAGAGAGAGGGGGCCCGAGCTGCCAGCGTGTTCGAGCCCCCCTTTTTGCTCCTCATCACTGGGCGGGCCCCATACAGTAGTAAGGGCTGTAATGCTCTGATGGCGGCCCTGCGTGCAGTTCTGGTCCAGGGATGGCTTTTTAAGTAAAGGGGTAATGATGGCATGTTTAAATGAGGAGGGAAAGATACCTGAAGAAAGAGAGAGGTTAAATATTTTAGTCAGGTGAGTGGTGACCACTGGCGAGAGCGACTGCAGGAGAGGTGAAGGAATGGGGTCACTATTGGAGGTTGTAGGCGGAGCAGAAGTGAGGAGCTTGGAAACTTCTTCTTCTGAAACAGGCTCAAAGATGTCTAATGAGCTTGAGGTGTGGCAGGGAAGGGGATCCAGGCACTGAGGAGATTGGGCAAAGATATCCTGATGGATGTGGTTGATTTTTTTTCTAGGAAATAAGTGGCCAGATCCTCACCGCTGAGATTGGAGATGGGGGCCAGTACTTTAGGTTTCAGGAGGGAGTTTAAGGTTTCAAAAAGTCGTTTTGGGTTGTTGGATATTGAGGTGATGAGGGTGGTGAAGTAGGATTGTTTGGCCAGAGAAAGGAAAGGATTTTTGGTGTGCACTCAGCCCAAATAAAGCGAGGTGCTGGTGTAATGGGCCAATGGCCCTGAAGAATAGTAAATACTAGAATTCACCGCACTCTCTATAGATTTGATATGCAAAAAGTGGTGTCAATTTATTATTTACAAACTGGGAGCGTAACAGAATATTATAGCATATGTTATCTTTATACAACGTTTCGGCTCAACCAGAGCCTTTGTCGCTATCAAATCTGTCTGCCTGTGGAGACTTCGGTAATGTAACCTGGACCTGTGGTATCTGCATGTAAAGCGGCGCTCCTGCGCCTTGCTCCCGACAAACGTGTGCAGAGTCTGTGTTAAAGGGCGGGCGAGTTGTGAGAAAGCAGAAGTAAAAACAAATGATAAGCAGATTGATATGATAAATGCATAATTTAGTATGACTGACCAAGAAGCATGATTGTTTGAAAAACTACATGAAAACCTAAGACCTCTGGGACATTTACAGCAGTTGCCCGTTGACTTTTATCTCGGCTTATGGTCACATATCGGTAAATCTGACTTAACTGGTCAACTTTTGAAATATGCGGTGTTGTGTCCATAATTATGGGAAAAAAGTGGCTGCTTTAATTTCACTTACGATGTCATTTTCAACTTGATTTGCAATGATATCTATTATTTCATTTTGTTTTTTGGGGCTCAGTTTCTTTTATGTCCCAGAGGAAGGTGGAGGATCTCCTTCAAAACATGGTCATATTCAGATAGGAGCTCTACAATGGAGAGAAAGTTGCCATTATTACTCTCTCCTATTTTCTCTCTGACCTCGGAAGGCTAGATTTGACATTGCCATAGTCAGTGTCACATTAGTTAGTCTATGCAATACTTGTCTCCAAAAGTTTCTCCTTTAAAATTTGTTCTTCAGTTTCATCATCCATTGTTTTTATTCTTCTCCAGTGGTCATAAACAGTACATGCATCCATGGGAGCTTGTGAAGATTTATGAATTTGTATTCTGGCAGAAAGTATTTGCCATTTTTGTATTCCCTTTGCCCATGCTGGTTCAAAGCCTAATTTTTCACACTCTCCAAATAACCAGCATGGCTCACAATAAGCAACATTTAACTTTGGCGAATAGCACAGCCACATCACTGGAAATGTCCTGCTTTGGTTATTCTTTCACAGTACATTTTAGAGAAACATCTATGATGGACATCTTTATCTCTCGGGAATGGCCCTTTAGGCCTGCAAGGACCATTAGCAAGAATTTTTTTTTTTTTTACTTTGGGGTCTGTAATTGGAAAATGTCATCTATCTGTAACACGCCTTTCTCCAGGTAACGTTTTTTCTATACTGACACTCGCAGTGTCTGCACTTTGTAAGGTTTCTTGTAACTCAGAAATGTTGGCACTTCTATGTGGCTCTACCACTTCAATGTGGGCACGACCAATATCAACCTCTAACAATGACGGAGAACTTGTAACTGAGAGTATGAAAGTACGTGTCTCAATCCTCTCCTCACCAGGAGTAGTTGGTGTCAGTAGATGTAGAAGCACCAATATACGATGCACTTTATTGATTCTGAGGGAAATGATGGTATTACAGCAGCATAACAAACATATTTGGATGAATGTAGGTACTTAAATCTCTGATAATTGTCATTAGTGCACCAGCCATAGGTCAGTGTCATCTTTCACCCTTAGGAAATTATTATACATCCCCATAGCAGTAGGTACAAACGATTTCCTGAATTTCTCCTTCTAGCACCTTAGTAGGATTAGACGGCTGCTGAATGTGCTCTTCTGCTTCAAGAACAGCTCGTATAGTGTGTATTATTGATCATTATAGCCCTACACTTCATCTGAATCCTATCTTCCACTACCTCCTCAAGAGTCCAGATGGAGGCCAACAGCCGCGCTTGCCTTCTTGATAGGTTTGTTGAGCTTATTAGCGTCAGATACTCGCACACTACTGCCCCAGCAAATGATAGCAAAAAGATGGCGCTTGCCACAACGTACTGGTAGAACATTTCAAGCATTTTACTGCACACCTTGAACGACCTGAGCGTCCGTAGTAGAAAGTACAGTCTGCTCATTCCCTTCTTGTAAATCTTCTCTGTGTGATACCTCCAATCAAGTTTGCTATTAAGATGAACCCCCAAATATTTGTAGCTCTCAACCATCTCCACCTCCTGGCCAGCAGTAATGATCGGTAAGTAATCATCCTTTATCATTCTAGAACTCACCACCAACTCCTTGGTTTTCTTAAAATTTTGTTCTACACAGTTAGTCTGGCACCAATTCACAAAGTCAGAAACCACTCTTCTATATTCCTCCTCTCCCCGGCCCCCCACAATGCCCCCTACAATCACTGAGTCATCTGAGAATTTTTGGAGGTGACAGATCTGATTTATACTGAAAGTCAGCTGTATACAATGTGAAGAGGAAGGGCGACGGCACTGTACCCTGAGGGGCTCCAACACTGCTCCGTACACTGCCAGATACCACCTCCCCCCATCCTTATAAACTGCGGCCTGTCCATCACGTAGTCGTTTATCCAGTTCACCATCCCCTCATCTACCGTCAAATCAGTCAACTTATTTTGCAGTAAGGGCTGCTGTAAGATTGAAAGCACTTGAGAAGTCAAAGAACATGGCGCGAACTGGAGTTCCATCATTGTCCAAGAATGAATGTACTGTATGTAGCAGAGACGCTACCTCATCGTCCACCCCCAATCTCTGCTGGTATGCAAACTAGGGGGTCAGTGTAGGCCTTCACCGTCAGGCACAAGTAGGCAAATACTGGTCTCTCCAACGACTTCATAGCATGTGATGTTAAGGCCACTGGACGATAGTCATGTAGGGAAGTCGGAAAAGTGATCTTGGGAACCGGAACCAGGCAGGTGGTCTTCCACAACATTTGTACTCTGTACTTGTAGGCTCCTGTTAAACAGGTGCTGGAAGACAGTACACAGTTGGTTTGCACACGCTCTGAGGACACGTGGGCTGAGGCCATCAGGCCCAGCTGCTTTGCCAATAACTAGTCTACTAAACTTTTCTCACTTCGCTTTGGGAAACCATGAAAGCAGGCAGTTTATCCCCCAATGTCCATGCTGCCGATCGTTCCCCTTCTCCATCCCCCATTCCTGATGACGCTGTGCTTGTGTAGAAAAGAATGAGTTTTTCAACAGATTCACCATTAGCCAAGGGCAGATCCACTTCCCCACGCTCCGGCCTTGCTTTAAACCGAGTTAACTGCTTCATGCCCGACCACACCTCCATTGAGGTGTGTGACAATTTATTTTCTAATTTAATTCAGAACGCCTCACGGAGATTCTTAATTTTCCCTTTTAAATCCATTTGTATCAGTTTCTGTTTCTTTGTATCCTTCATTTTAAATGCCAGTTTTTTCTTGTTTAGTAAGTATTTCAATTCTTTTGTAATCCAAGGCTTATTTGCATAACATCGAATCTTTTTAACTAGTACTACAGTATCAGTACAAACATTTATATAATCAGTTACTCGCCTGGCGATATCCTTTACATCATCATGCTCTTCCCTGTCGCATATCACCACCCAGTCCGTGAGGTCAAAGCAGTCTTGTAGAGCCTCCTCCGCCACTGGAGTCCACTTACTGATTTAGTTTTGTTACTGGTTGTTAGCTGACAACTGGTTGAGAAGATGGAGACAATAGCATGAGGTTGTGGTCAGATTTCCCCAGGAGGGTAGTGCAGACGATGTATAGGCGTCTTTAACATTTGCATAGAGGAGATCCAATATACTGTTGTCCCTTGTTGCACATTTAATATAATGATAGAACTTTGGAAGAGCCTATGAGATCATGACTCTCAGAGAATATGATTAACGAGTTTGGGTGCTTTGTCTTAAGGCGGGCCAACACCCCTGACAACACTTCCCCAGCTGCCTCTTGGCTGGCAGATGGAGGTATATACATGACTACTGCAATGAAAATGGAGAATTCTCTAGGTAGATAGTAAGGCCAAAGGCCAACTGCTAAGAGTTCAATGTTTTGACTGCAGTGACTTTCCTTAACAGTAATATGCCACTGATTACACTATCTGTTATTAATGTATAATATCACCCCACCACCCTTTTTCTTACCACACTTAGCTTTGTCGCTATCAACCCGGACCATGTGAAACCCTGGAATCGAGACACTTGAACCAGGGACCTCCCCAAGTAACCAGGTTTCTGTGAAGCTCGAGACTGCATACCTTGAACTCCTTCTGGGATTTACACAAAGCTATAGCAGTTTATCCGTCTTATTTTCCAGCGAGCGTAGATTACCCATGATAATTGATGGTACTGCTGGTTTAAACCTTCTTCTCCTGGACTTCAACTTTTTACCTGCTCTGCAACCTCTGAAAGGTCTCCACACTTCACAGGGAACAAGTGGTATGGCCACAGCTGGAGTAGCCTTCATCCTGCTCGGCTCCAGAAGTCGATCCCTTGAATACACAACACGTTTCGTGGTGGGCTTTTGAATAGCCAGCTGGTCAGTGACCCTTTCCTTCATTCCAGTCCATGCTGTGTCTGACTGTGTCCAGTGTTTCTCATATTCATATTCGAAGTCTGTGAAAAGTAGCTGCTTATTTTAGGTAATTTTTTTTTTTTTGGTCATCTTTTTTTCTTTTATGCTTATGTGAGACACTCATATGATAAGATGACATTTTGTAGGACGTTAGTTTGGATTATTAATCTGCAAATAAAATAAATTCAATCATGTTGCTTGTCTAAACGCGCTATCTTCCGAAGAACAAAATGCAGGGGGCCAAGAAGCGGTGTACTCCTAAAGAGCAAACGCGAGAACAACCCTTTAACACCTTTTACCGTAAGTCTTTCTATACCCCAGCTATGGATCAGACGAATATACAGTTGTGGCCAAAAGTATTGACACCCCTGCAATTCTGTCAGATAATACTCCATTTCTTCCTGAAAATGATTGCAATCACAAATTATTTGGTATTATTATCTTCATTTAATTTGTCTTAAATGAAGAAACACAAAAGAGAATGAAGCAAAAAGCAAAACATTGATCATTTCACACAAAACTCCAAAAATGGGCCAGACAAAAGTATTGGCACCCTCAGCCTATTACTTGGTTGCACAACCTTTAGCCAAAATAACTGCGACCAACCGCTTCCGATAACCATCAATGAGTTTCTTACAATGCTCTGCTGGAATTTTAGACCATTCTTCTTTGGCAAACTGCTCCAGGTCCCTGATATTTGAAGGCTGCCTTCTCCAAACTGCCATATTTTAGATCTCTCCACAGGTGTTCTATGGGATTCAGGTCTGGACTCATTGCTGGCCACCTTAGAAGTCTCCAGTGCTTTCTCTCAAACCATTTTCTAGTGTTTTTTGAAGTGTGTTTTGGGTCATTGTCCTGCTGGAAGACCCATGACCTCTGAGGGACACCCAGCTTTCTCACACTGGACCCTACATTATGCTGCAAAATCAACTAACCCCTTAAGGTGAATCGGCTGACGGTGCAAGACCTCCCCCCCCCCCTTCCCCAAGACGAATGTTCTGTGACATTTGCATCTTTCAGCAAGGTGGTGGAATTATTAAACAAAGCTGGGCTCTGTGCCTCGCTGGCAAAGACCGACACAGTCTGCATTCCGCCTAGTACCTGTGCACCCCTAACGCTTCCACCTGTTAGATTGCAAGGTGGATCAGCACTATAAATTTGCTATCTGCCTACTGAGCTCCATTTTGTGTCTCAGTGAAGTTGAAGTCACCCTCCAATACATGCAGTCCTTACTGGGTTTGCTGACATTTGCCACGTAACGGCGGTCGCCAGCGCTTCCTCTCACTGATTATCACTGGCAACAAAGAGCATCGCCCAGACGGGCCGTACAGACTTACTAGTCTAAAAAACATTCCTACAATGGTTTCCTTCAAATCTACAATGCCCATACATGCATCATAGCACAAGAGACATCAAGCAAGGACCTCGTGGTAGGGAGAAGGGGGGAAGCAATCTACAAAAACCAACAGCACCAAGGCAGCTAGCCATAATTATCGACCACAGCAAGCTAGGACCGTGATCCAGCCCTGTTAGAAATTTTTGCAATTGTATCTTCAGTGGAGCAATGGGGTACTCTATCAAAAAACACAGACATCCAATTTTAACATAAAGTCTATGAACTAAAAACACCTTAACCAATACGTCTTCTGCATCCCCACCTTTATTCCCTCTTTGACGCTGGCTAGCTCGACTACGCTTCAATAACAACCGGTGTCGAGTCATAGTAATTTCGAACGTAGACGATAATCTTGTTAACTCAAATTTTACCTTCCATATAGCACAACCATCGTGTATTCAGTTTCTTTCATCCCTAGGTGACTCAGCGCACATCACCGGTGCCCTTAATCCGCGCTTCGGTTACAGCGGCTACCTGTCAGGTCTATGGTTAGGCTTGGGAAGAGTGTTGCCCTCTAACTCAAGATAGGCCCGTCGATAAGTGTGAGATACGAGGCATGCGTAGAATATTTGAATCCGCTCAGGGAGAGGTGGATCGGGTACATCGGCGCAATTACATTTATCGGGAATAGCCTTTTTATTTCAATTTAACGGGCTGGGTGGGTATTACTAAATTCCCTTTTATCAAACAAGCCGTAAAAGGCTGGAGAAGATTTCAGCCAGTCTGGAATGCCTTCACACTATATCATTGAGACTATTGCATATTACAATCTCCTCATCAGTAGCACGTTGCAACATCGGTCGATCCTCCTATCTGCAGCCTTCGCTATTGCTTTGTTTTCAGCGCACTGCGCATTAGTTATTTGTTGTAGCGGAATAAAAAAAACATCTGAAGGTGGTTTAATCAATGAGGAATGTCATTTGCAGCAAAGCTTCGTGCATTTGCGTTTTTAAACCCAAATGCGATCCCGCCGGTAGAGGCACATAGGTCCCATTTAACTCATCCGATGGATCCAATATGCCCGCAAAAAATAGTCAAGTGCTACGCAGTAATAATAAATACAAGCATATTTTTCTCTCACATACAGGGAGGTCCCCTCTTATCAGATATCAATTTCAAGCAAACTTGTTTGCTATAAACAGTGCCATAAAAAATTAAATGAATAAATGATTATAAAATAAAATCCATCACCAATCCAAAAGAAACACAACACATTCTTTCCTAATAAAAGCAGCCGCCGCCAAACTATCACAGACCGAAGTGCAGACAATGGGCCGCCGTAAATCCACATGTTCCGCCAGATATATGACCTGATTTGCTCGAGGAACACATCTGGTCTCTTACAGGCGTCTCTAAGCCCGCAGTTTGGGCATTAAGCCATTCTTATGTCTACTGGGCTAGCAAAAGAGCCGAACTTCGGAGGTAATGATCGGAGAAAGCGGAAAGGTGCTGAGCTCTGTACAGTGATGTCAGCAGAGTGTTTTATCTGCTTATTACCGGATATGGTATTGGCAAAAGCCACTGAGAATTCAAGAAGGACGGGCAAGATTTACAAAAGGGAAAGATAGCAAGATAGCATCGTTGTTCGTCACAACGAGCTGGGAGGAGATAACTCGGCTCTGCTGAGACCAGACGGCATTCACCTCTCGGACATTGGTCTATCCATATTTATGTCAGGTTTTGGATGGAGTTGAAAAAAGAAAGACTAAATAGCCACAGCCAGCTCACCGATCCACGCAGGTGCACGGAACTTCATCTCGGACCAGGATGAGTGAATAGCAGAAGGAATAGAAGAAAGGCGTTCCAGCTCTTTTAAAAATTTCAAAAACTTTATTTCTCCATTAAAATGCGAAAACAGCAATCCTTGCCTTAGTGCGAAAATGTGAGTGCAGAGTACATGCGACGCGTTTCGATCTAAATGATCTTACTCAATGCATGATGTTTGACAAACTGCGGTGGCTATTAATATACAGATGGACCAATCTCTTCACTGATACAAGTCACATGACTCATTACCACAGGTCCTATGTTATGAACGCAATCCAGTGACACAGAGGACCAACAGTGTACCAGCGATCAGAGCACATATAGTGATCTGACAGTAACCCAAAAATATAAGAACGAGCTCTGAGACGTGGAATCTCTGTAGACTGCAATGCCTGAACCTATCCTAAACACAACTAAAGGTGGCAGTGGATTCCGCCTGACAACTACCTATGCAACTCGGCACCGCCTGAGAAACTGACTAGCCTGAAGATAGAAAAACAAGCCTGACTTGCCTCAGAGAAATACCCCAAAGGAATAGGCAGCCCCCCACATGTAATGACTGTGAGTGAGATGAAAAGACAAACGTAGGGATGAAATAGATTCAGCAAAGTGAGGCCCGATATACTAGACAGAGCGAAGATAGTAAAGAGAACTTTGCAGTCTACAAAAAACCCTAAAGCAAAAACCACGCAAAGGGGGCAAAAGTCTCACCGTGCCGAACTAACGGCAGGGTGGTACACCCTTTGCGTCTCAGAGCTACCAGCAAAACCAAAAGACAAGCTGGACAGAAAATATAGCAACAAAAAGCAAAAAAGCACTTATCCAAGCAGAGCAGAAGTCCACAGGAAAGATCCAGAAGCTCAGATCCAAACTGGAACATTGATCAGGAGCAAGGAAAACAGAATCATGTGGAGTTAAATAACGAAGCAGCTAACGAGCTCCCCGGAACACCTGAGGGAGGAAGCTCAGAAGCTGCAGTACCACTTGTGACCACAGGAGTGAATTCAGCCACAGAATTCACAACAGTCCTATACATGTGAACTCCACCGCAGCTGCAAGAGATGAACAAACAAATGGGCCAAGGTAACACAACATACTTAAAAGATATAGATACACAATAATAAAAACAATAATACAATAAGTAACTAGCAGTAATGATACATGATCTCATTTTTACGATTTAGACCAAATGGGTGTCTTGTTCCCAAATTGAAAATCCAGAAAGCTTCTCTGGTCAGAAGCTGTCTTTTGACATCTCCACCTCGCTGTGATAAATTAATATGCTCTATGCCCTGGATTGTCATGGTAGATGTATTCCCTTCATGGTGCACATTAAAATGCTTAGCGACAGCTGATATATTTTTACTAGCGATGTCGCTTCTTCCTAAGTCCCTTAAATGTTCAGATATCCTGGTCTTATTATTATTATTATTATTATTATTATTATACATTTTTATAGCGCCATTTATTCCATGGCGCTTTACATGTGAATACGGGGCAAATATAGACAAATACATTAAACATGAGCAGATAACAAGGCACACGAGTACATAAGGAGGGAGGACCCTGCCCGCGAGGGCTCACAGTCTTCAGCTTTCTGGTCGTGCAGCCTATGTACGCTGCATTGCATTCAGTGCAATCGATTTTGTAAACCACGTTCTTAGTGTGACAATTAATAAAACTTTTTATATGATAGGTTTGGGTTTTATCCCTGTTCTGGAACATATTTTTTACCAGTACATTCCGGCAAGTGGTACAAGCGGCCACTCCACACTTATAAAAACCTTTACATTCAAGCCAGGTTTTGGAAACCGGCTGTGGAGAAAAGAAACTCGGCGATAAAGAGTTGCCAATAGTGGGCGCCCTTCTCGCCACAACGTTGAGACCATCCCTAAGGATTTCGGAGAGAAAGTCATCTTCTTTTAATAAAGGTAACCTTTTCAAAATAATAATTTTTATCTCTTGAAACTGAGTGCTATACTGAAAGCACACATACGGTTTTTTCTTTCTGGCCTCTTTTTCTTAGTCTTTTGATCCATGACAAAGAAAAAAACTATCTCTGGGCTTGCTATCCACTATCTTTTGTGCTCTGCTGAGGGTCCAATCTGGATACCCTCTTTTTTTTAATTTAGTTTTTAACAAAGAGAACTCCTCTTCACTTGCCGTGTATTTACTACAATTTCTTTTGAGCCGCGTGTATTCCCCAACGGGAATCGATTTGACGGTGTGTTTGGGGTGGCTACTTTTAGCGTGTAGTACCGTGTTCCCACTGATGGGTTTAACATGCGTTTTACTATTGATGATCTCACCATTTACACCCATTAGATCAAGATCCAGGAAGGAGATTTCATTCTGGTTCCATCTGTGGGTAAATCTAATGCCATAATCGTTCCCATTAATGTACTCCATGAAGTCCGGCACGGTAGACACATCGCCACCCCAGATGATAAGGGTGTCATCAATGTATCTACCGTACCAGACAAGGAGACTGGAAAAGGGGTTATCTGCACAATAAATGAAATTACGTTCCCAATACGACATAGTAAGATTAGCTAATGAGGGTGAATATTTAGCCCCCATCGGAACACCTGTTGTTTGCTCATATACCGTATTTTCAAAGGAAAAAATATTGTGCTTCAAAAGAAAAAAAGTGACATTCAGGACATAATTAGTAAAGTCTCGTGTATAAGTACTGAAATTTTCCAAATAGAAACGTACCGCTTCCATGGCCAATGTGTGTGGAATACAAGTGTATAATGAAATTACATCACAACATAGCCATGAATGGGTTTCTTTCCACAATTTTGTAGAAAAAGTTCGGAGGACCTCTCTGGAATCTTTAATGTGACCGGGTAATTTAACTACAAGCAGTTGTAAGATGGAATCCACCCACTCACATAAATGCTCATTCATTGAGCCTATGCCCGAAACTATGGGTCTCATTGCTGGTAGACCCACCCCTTTGTGTACTTTAGGCAAACCATATAGTATGGGCATTTTGGGATGGGGAACATATAGATAATCTGCTTGTTTTTTACTGAGGATACCTAGGCTCAAGCCTTCATTTATGATGATGCTAATTTCCTCATTATATCTCTTTGATGGATTTCCCCTCATTTTACCATATGTTACATCGTCCGTTAGTAGTTCCAACATTTTATCTTTATAATCATTTTTGTTCATAACGACTATCATGCCCCCTTTGTCACTTTTTTTTATAATTATCTCTTTTTTGTTTTTCAGTTCTGTGAGAGCTTTCTTTTGTTTATATGTAAGATTATTAGTTTTATTTTTATATGTAGTTTTAGACATTTTGTCCTTGAGGTCCTTCAAATCTTTTTCTATCTTATCTTGGAACCTATCCATACACTCCACCCTAGATTGGATTGGGTAGAAATATGGATTTTTAGTGCCAAAATGAGTAGTCTGTTTATTATGTGTAAATTCCGTTTCCTTCTGTGCCGATAAATCCAATAGACAAGAAAGCGCTAATTGCTCGCCAAAGTCCAAATGTGCAAACTCATTTTCCTCTTGTCTTTGCGTTTCTGAGACTCTCTCCTCTTCACTGTTGGAGAAATGTTTTTTTATGGTAAGATTTCGTATAAACTTATTAACGTCCATAATAGTCATAAATAAATTAAATTCATTGTCCGGCACGAAATTCAAACCCAGGGACAATACATCCAGTTGCTCAGTTGTTAGGTCCCAATTGGAGAGGTTAATGACATTACATCTTATTTCTTTTTCTGTCTGCTCCGATATCTGGTGGTCGCTCTTGGTATATTTTTTATGCTTTCTCCCACCCCGTCTTTTACGTTTTTTGACGGTTTGTATGATGTCCTCCTGTTCTCCCACGTATTGTTTTCCAGGGATATGTCTGATGTACTGATATTTGTATCCGTTGATTCGGCATCTGACGATATAAAGCCCACCTGCGATTTATTGGTCGGTTTTCTATGAGCTGAGCTGGTTTTTAAAATGGATCTCGGGGATTTATAATTTCTGTCCCACTGACCCCACTCATAAACTTTATCCGAGGCATAATCTTTGAGATCTCTCTCGAATTTCCGTTTTTTGCGATCCATGACTTCAGTTTCAAGCATGCTGATATTATTCTTCATTGTTTTTAACGAGGATTCGAAATGTGAGGAATCCCTGAATTTATCAAGGGTGATATTTAGCTCCTCAATGTTCTTTTGTATTTCACCCAATTTCAGTTCCTCATTTTTTATTAGCAGTCTCATCAGATTCAATGAGCAATTCGTCAGTACCTGGTTCCATTCTTTCTGAAAGTCTTCAGAATAGATCGTGGTAGAGACTTTTTTTATTCTTAAGCCCCGTGGGATCATCTCTTTTGCCAGATAATTATGTAGTGTAGTATTATTCCACCAAATTCGCATCTCTTGTTTAGAGAGTTTTTCTAATTCCGACATGTGCAAGGAAAAATCAGAATTAACAGCTGAGGTGCTGTTGAAGTCACCAAAAACTTGAGCAGCCTTTGCTGATCTTTCATTGTTATTCATGGTGCCCTTCAGTGCTCTGCACTACTAACATTCACACACAAAAAAAAAAAAATATATGGCAGGATAAGAATCGTGAGACCACGGCAGAGGCGTAGCTAGGGTTTTGGTCCAGGGGGGGGCGAAGCTTCTGAGTGGGCCCCTAACCAGATAACCTTGATTACAACTCGATGACGCCCCCTAATAGTGGAGGAGAACCTCAGCAGATGACCGCGCTGTTACTGAAGATAATCTCTATATAACGACCAACATGGATATTACCGCCATATGGTCAGTGGTATATACCAGCCCTACAGAGCATATAAGAGATCACAGCACAGTTATTGATAATGTCTTACCATTGACGTTCTTTATGATGGAATCGTCACTTTTCCCATCTTTTCCATCTAGCCCAGACCGACATGACAACTTCTTCCAGCTACAACTTGTCTGCAGAGAAAACAACAAAGACACGTTTCACTTCTCACATTCCAGCCATCACCATCTATTCTCAACCTGCACAAACCCCTAATCCTGCTGATACCCTAATACTGAGCCGCTGCTGCCGTATGTGTCCCTATTACTGCACCTGATACCCCAATACTGAGCCGCCGCTGCTGCCATATATTTGCCTATTACTACACCTGATACCCCAATACTGAGCCGCTGCTGCCCTATGTGTCCCTATTACTGCCGATACCCCAATACTGAGCCGCTGCTGCCGTATGTGTCCTTATTACTGCCCCTGATACCCCAATACTGAGCCGCTGCTGCCGTATGTGTCCCTATTACACCACCTGATACCCCGATACTGAGCCTCTGCTGCCGTATGTGTCCCTATTACTGCCCCTGATATCCCAATACTGAGCCTCTGCTGCCGTATGTGTCCCTATTACTGCCCCTGATATCCCAATACTGAGCCGCTGCTGCCGTATGTGTCCTTATTACTGCCCCTGATACCCCAATACTGAGCCGCTGCTGCCGTATGTTCCCCTATTACTGCACCTGATACCCCAATACTGAGCCGCTGCTGCCGTATGTGACCCTATTACTGCACCTGATACCACAATACTGAGCTGCTGCAGCCGTATGTTCCCCTATTACTGCACCTGATACCCCAATACTGAGCCGCTGCTGCCGTATATGTCCCTATTACTGCACCTGATACCCCAATACTGAGCCGCTGCTGCCGTATGTGTCCCTATTACTGCCCCTGATATCCCAATACTGAGCCGCTGCTGCCGTATGTGTCCCTATTACTGCCCCTGATACCCCAATACTGAGCCGCTGCTGCCTTATGTGTCCCTATTACTGCACCTGATACCCCAATACTGAGCCGCTGCTGCCGTATGTGACCCTATTACTGCACCTACTCTGTGGTTCTCTGTACCCTCTAAATTCTAAAGCACCCCTCTATAATATAGTAATGCTGGGTGCAAGTGCCCTAGAAAAGAGCCCACATTTTGCCCCTAGAAAGTAATAATGCCCTCTGTGTGCCCCTTTGATAGTCACAGTAACCTGAGTTCCCCTATTTCAATAAGTGCCCACTTTACATTTAATAATGTCCCGAGTCTCCCCCCCGTACAGCTCCCCTATACACAGTATAATGCCCCCTAACTGTATAGTACCACCCACACAGTATACTGACGCCTTAGTAGCCTTCAAACTGTTTGATGGCTCCAACACTGTAATCCCCACACTGTATGATGACCCCATAGATAACCTCCATATAGTATAATGTGCCAGATAGTCCTCAATATAGCACAAGGCAGCACCCCTATAGGCAGACCCTGTAGTATAAGGCAGCACCCCCCATAGGCAGATCCTTTAGAATAAGGCAGCACTCCCCCCATAGGCAGATCCTGCAGAATAAGGCAGCACTCCCCCCTCTAGGCAGATCCTGTATAATAAGGCAGCACTCCCCCCATAGGCAGATCCTGTAGAATAAGGCAGTACTCCCCCCTATAGGCAGATCCTGCAGAATAAGGCAGCACTCCCCCCTCTAGGCAGATCCTGTATATAAGGCAGCACTCCCCCCATAAGCAGATCCTGTAGAATAAGGCAGCACCCCCCGCTATAGGCAGATCCTGTATATAAGGCAGAATCCCCCATACGCAGATACTCTACTGTATATAAGGCAGCACCCCCATAGGCAGATCCCATATATAAGGCAGCACCCCTATAGGCAGATCCCGTATATAAGGCAGCACCCCCATAGGCAGATCCCGTATATAAGGCAGAACCCCCCCCAATAGGCAGATCCTATTAATAAGGCAGCCTCCCCCCCCAATAGACAGATCCTATTAATAGGGCAGCACCCCCCCCAATGGACAGATCCTATTAATAAGGCAGCAC
The DNA here is from genome assembly GCF_032444005.1 of Ranitomeya imitator. Lineage (NCBI taxonomy): Eukaryota > Metazoa > Chordata > Amphibia > Anura > Dendrobatidae > Ranitomeya > Ranitomeya imitator. Next base: position 691,107,026 of record NC_091285.1, read on the forward strand.
CCCCCCAATAGACAGATCCTATTAATAAGGCAGCACCCCCTCCCCCAATAGACAGATCCTATTAATAAGGCAGCACCCCCCCCCATAGACAGATCCTATTAATAAGGCAGCACCCCCCCCCAAATAGACAGATCCTATTAATAAGGCAGCCCCCCAATAGACAGATCCTATTAATAAGGCAGCACCCCCCCCCCCAATAGAGAGATGCTAATAAGGCAGCACCCCCCCCCAAATAGACAGATGCTATTAATAAGGCAGCACCCCCCCATAGACAGATCCTATTAATAAGGCAGCACCCCCCCCCAATAGACAGATCCTATTAATAAGGCAGCACCCCCCCAAATAGACAGATCCTATTAATAAGGCAGCACCCCCACAATAGACAGATCCTATTAATAAGGCAGCACCCCCCCCAATAGACAGATCCTATTAATAAGGCAGCACCCCCCCCCCCCCAATAGACAGATCCTATTAATAAGGCAGCACCCCCCAATAGACAGATCCTATTAATAAGGCAGCACCCCCCCCCCCAATAGACAGATCTATTAATAAGGCAGCACCCCCCCAATAGACAGATGCTATTAATAAGGCAGCACCCCCCCCCCCCATAGACAGATCCTATTAATAAGGCAGCACCCCCCCAAATAGACAGATCCTATTAATAAGGCAGCACCCCCCCCCCAATAGACAGATCCTATTAATAAGGCAGCACCCCCCCCCAAATAGACAAATCCTATTAATAAGGCAGCCCCCCCCCCCAATAGACAGATCCTATTAATAAGGCAGCACCCCCCCCCAAATAGACAGATCCTATTAATAAGGCAGCCCCCCCCCCCCAATAGACAGATCCTATTAATAAATACTCACCTCTCTTCCTCCTTGTTCTTCCAGCAGCGCTCCCTGCTCCCGCTCACATCTACACTGACTGCGGGCGCCGGACAGTGACGTCATCGCGCCCGCTGTCAGTGTGGGGGATGATGGGAGAAGGAGCGCAGCGCTTCTTCCCTCATCACTGCGGTGAGCTGTATCGGCTAGATGCCGATACAGCTCACATTGCGATAGCGGGCGGGGGGCCCACTGCTGGCACCGGGCCCCCCCGCCTGCTCAGGGGCCCTATAGCGGCAGAGCAGGGAGATCGATTCTCCCTGCCCTGTCGCAGAATGTAACTGCATCGGCGCGCTGCGCGCGCCAATGCAGTTACAGTAGCGTATCTCCGGGTGGGCCCCCTCAGAGCGCGGGGCCCGGGGCGATGGCCCCCTCTGCCCCCCCGGTAGCTACGCTACTGGACCACGGCAAAGTCCAGAAAATGCAATATGCTGAAAAAAGAAAGACTAAATAGCCACAGCCAGCTCACCGATCCACGCAGGTGCACGGAACTTCATCTCGGATTAGGATGAGTGAATAGCAGAAGGAATAGAAGAAAGGCGTTCCAGCTCCTTTAAAAATTTCAAAAACTTTATTTCTCCATTAAAATGCGAAAACAGCAATCCTTGCCTTAGTGCGAAAATGTGAGTGCAGAGTACATGCGACGCGTTTCGATCTAAATGATCTTACTCAATGCATGATGTTTGACAAACTGCGGTGGCTATTAATATACAGATGGACCAATCTCTTCACTGATGCAAGTCACATGACTCATTACCACAGGTCCTATACATGTGAACTCCACTTTGGATGGAGTTGAACAGGCCCTAATGATGTTGGGTGGGGGTCGGAGTCCTGTGTAGGTCATACACATGATCCTCCCGTGGCGGTAGTGTAGAGGGGGTAAAGGTTTGTAACCGCTCATCGGCTTGCTCACCTGGCGGTCACTGATGGGGCCTTCAGCGATGAGTCCGTTATGACTTGTAATTGCCCTTCTAACATAGTAACATAGTTAGTAAGGCCGAAAAAATACATTTGTCCATCCAGTTCAGCCTATATTCCATCATAATAAATCCCCAGATCTACGTCCTTCTACAGAACCTAATAATTGTATGATACAATATTGTTCTGCTCCAAGAAGACATCCAGGCCTCTCTTGAACCCCTCGACTGAGTTCGCCATCACCACCTCCTCAGGCAAGCAATTCCAGATTCTCACCGCCCTAACAGTAAAGAATCCTCTTCTATATTGGTGGAAAAACCTTCTCTCCTCCAGACGCAAAGAATGCCCCCTTGTGCCCGTCACCTTCCTTGGTATAAACAGATCCTCAGTGAGATATTTGTATTGTCCCCTTATATACTTATACATGGTTATTAGATCGCCCCTCAGTCGTCTTTTTTCTAGACTAAATAATCCTAATTTTGCTAATCTATCTGGGTATTGTAGTTCTCCCATCCCCTTTATTAATTTTGTTGCCCTCCTTTGTACTCTCTCTAGTTCCATTATATCCTTCCTGAGCACCGGTGCCCAAAACTGGACACAGTACTCCATGTGCGGTCTAACTAGGGATTTGTACAGAGGCAGTATATTGCTCTCATCATGTGTATCCAGACCTCTTTTAATGCACCCCATGATCCTGTTTGCCTTGGCAGCTGCTGCCTGGCACTGGCTGCTCCAGGTAAGTTGATCATTAACTAGGATCCCCAAGTCCTTCTCCCTGTCAGATTTACCCAGTGGTTTCCCGTTCAGTGTGTAATGGTGATATTGATTCCTTCTTCCCATGTGTATAACCTTACATTTATCATTGTTAAACCTCATCTGCCACCTTTCAGCCCAAGTTTCCAACTTATCCAGATCCATCTGTAGCAGCAGATAAGCATCTCTACTTATCAAATTAATAAACTGTGACCGACCTGTTCAACCCATCCAGGCTTCTCTGCACTTCATTACGGGATCAGTGGGAAGGGGGGAAGGCACTGTTTGACACACAGGTCTCTGCAGTCTGCATAGCAGAGGCGAGTTCTGCTTTAAGTTTCCTGCAGTGCTTTAAGTAGCCCTGCTGTGTGTACTGTGGTCCTCCTGAGGGGAAAAGTCATCCGATCTGGCTGTAATGTTTACCTGCAATGAAGATGCGGAAGAAGCAGGGGAAGCTGTTGTGGCGGCGGCCATCTTTGAAGCGCTGCTTCCTGTGAGGAGTTCGGTAACCGCACGGATTACCGGCTGTGCAAGGCCTCCCTTTTTTGGCATCTCAACCCCGCAGCTCCCCGGTATGTATAGACTTCACCGGTGCTTAACCCCTTTCTGACATTGGACGTACTATCCCGTCCATGTGGGGTGGGCCCCCATGACCATGGACGGGATAGTACGTCCAGCGCGATCGGCGGCGCTCACGGGGGGAGCGCCGCCGATCGCGGCCGGGTGTCAGTGCCTATCGCAGCTGACATCCGGCACTATGTGCCAGGAGCGGTCACGGACCGCCCCGGCACATTAACTCCTGGCACACCGCGATCAAAGATGATCGCGATGTGCCGGCGGTGCAGGGAAGCACCATGCAGGGCGGGGGCTCCCTGCTGGCTTCCATGAGCCCCCCGCAGCAACGCGATGTGATCGCGTTGCTGCGAGGGTCTTACCGCCCTCCCTCCCTGCTCCAGGTCCCGGATCCAAGATGGCCGCGGATCCGGGTCCTGCAGGGAGGGAGGTGGCTTCACAGAGCCTGCTCAGAGCAGGCACTGTGAAGCTTGAGGTGCTGCATGTCAGATCAGTGATCTGACAGAGTGCTATGCAAACTGTCAGATCATTGATCTGTGATGTCCCCCCCGGGACAAAGTAAAAAAGTAAAAAAAATTTTTTCCAAATGTGTAAAAAAAAAAAAAATAAAAAAAAATATTCCTAAATAATGAAAAAACAAAAAATATTATTCCCATAAATACATTTCTTTATCTAAATGAATAAAAAAAACATTAAAAGTACACATATTTAGTATCGCCGCGTCCGTAACGACCCGACCTATAAAACTGGCCCACTAGTTAACCCCTTCAGTAAACACCGTAAGAAAAGAAAAGAGGCAAAAAACGACGCTTTATTATCATACCGCCGAACAAAAAGTGGAATAACACGCGATCAAAAGGACAGATATAAATAAACATGGTACCGCTGAAAGCGTCATCTTGTCCCGCAAAAAAACGAACTGCCATACAGCATCATCAGCAAAAAAATAAAAAAGTTATAGTCCTGAGAATAAAGCGATGCCAAAATAATTATTTTTTCTATAAAATAGTTTTTATCGTATAACAGCGCCAAAACATAAAAAAAGATATAAATGAGGTGTCGCTGTAATCGTACTGACCCGAAGAATAAAACTGCTTTATCAATTTTACCAAACGCGGAACGGTATAAACGCCTCCCCCAAAAGAAATTCATGAATAGCTGGTTTTTGGTCATTCTGTCTCACAAAAATCGGAATAAAAAGCGATCAAAAAATGTCACGTGCCCGAAAATGTTACCAATAAAAATGTCAACTCGTCCCGCAAAAAACAAGACCTCACATGACTCTGTGGACCAAAATATGGAAAAATTATAGCTCTCAAAATGTGGTAACGCAAAAAATATTTTTTGCAATAAAAAGCGACTTTGTGTGTGACGGCTGCCAATCATAAAAATCCGCTAAAAAACCCGCTATAAAAGTAAATCAAACCCCCCTTCATCACCCCCTTAGTTAGGGAAAAATTAAAAAAATGTATTTATTTCCATTTTCCCATTAGGGCTAGGGTTAGGGCTAGGGTTAGGGCTAGGGTTAGGGCTAGGGTTAGGGCTAGGGTTAGGGCTAGGGCTAGGGTTAGGGTTAGGGATAGGGTTAGGGCTAGGGCTACAGTTTGGGTTGGGGCTAAAGTTACAGTTAGGGTTTAGATTACATTTACAGTTGGGAATAGGGTTGGGATTAGGGTTAGGGGTGTGTCAGGGTTAGAGGTGTGGTTAGGGTTACCATTGGAATTAGGGTAAGGGGAGTGTTTGGATTAGGGTTTCAGTTATAATTGGGGGTTTCCACTGTTTAGGCACATCAGGGGCTCTCCAAAAGCGACATGGCGTCTGATCTCAATTCCAGCCAATTCTGCGTTGAAAAAGTAAAACAGTGCTTCTTCCCTTCCGAGCTCTCCCGTGTGCCCAAACAGTGGTTTACCCCCACATATGGGGTATCAGCGTACTCAGGACAAACTGTACAACAACTTTTGGGGTCCAATTTCTTCTCTTACCCTTGGAAAAATAAAAAATTGGGGGCGAAAAGATAATTTTTGTGAAAAAATATGATTTTTTATTTTTACGGTTCTGCATTATAAACTTCTGTGAAGCACTGGGTGGGTCAAAGTGCTCACCACACCTCTAGATAAGTTCCTTAGGGGTTCTACTTTCCAAAATGGTGTCACTTGTGGGGGGTTTCAATGTTTAGGCACATCAGTGGCTCTCCAAACGCAACATGGCATCCCATCTCAATTCCTGTCAATTTTGCATTGAAAAGTCAAACGGTGCTCCTTCCCTTCCGAGCTCTCCCATCCGCCCAAACAGTGGTTTACCCCCACATATGGGGTATCAGCTTACTCAGGACAAACTGTACAACAACTTTTGGGGTCCAATTTCTTCTCTTACCCTTGGAAAAATAAAAAATTGGGGGCGAAAAGATAATTTTTGTGAAAAAATGATTTTTTATTTTTACGGTTCTACATTATAAACTTCTGTGAAGCACTTGGTGGGTCAAAGAGCTCACCACACCTCTAGATAAGTTCCTTAGGGGGTCTACTTTCCAAAATGGTGTCACTTGTGGGGGGTTTCAATGTTTAGGCACATCAGGGGCTCTCCAAACGAAACATGGCGTCCCATCTCAATTCCAGTAAATTTTGCATTGAAAAGTCAAATGGCGCTCCTTCGCTTCCGAGCTGTGCCATGTGCCCAAACAGTGGTTTACCCCCACATGTGGGGTATTGGCGTTCTCAGGACAAATTGTACAACAATGTTTGTGGTCCATTTTCTCCTGTTACCCTTGGTAAAATAAAACAAATTGGAGCTGAATTAAATTTTTTGTGAAAAAAAGTTAAATGTTCATTTTTATTTAAACATTCAAAAAATTCCTGTGAAGCACCAGAAGGGTTAATAAACTTATTGAATGTGGTTTTGAGCACCTTGAGGGGTGCAGTTTTTAGAATGGTGTCACACTTGGGTATTTTCTATCATATAGACCCCTCAAAATGACTTCAAATGAGATGTGGTCCCTAAAAAAAAAATGGTGTTGTAGAAATGAGAAATTGCTGGTCAATTTTTCACCCTTATAACTCCCTAACAAAAAAAAATTTTGGTTCCAAAATTGTGCTGATGTAAAGTAGACATGTGGGAAATGTTGCTTATTAAGTATTTTGTGTGACATATCTCTGTGATTTAATTGCATAAAAATTCAAAGTTGGAAAATTGCGAAATTTTCATAATTTTCGCCAAATTTCCGTTTTTTTCACAAATAAACGCAGGTACTATCAAAGAATTTTTAACATTGTCATGAAGTACAATATGTCACGAGAAAACAGTGTCAGAATCACTGGGATCCGTTGAAGCGTTCCAGAGTTATAACCTCATAAAGGGACAGTGGTCAGAATTGTAAAAATTGGCCCGGTCATTAACGTGCAAACCACCCTTGGGGGTAAAGGGGTTAAGTCGTCACTTTCCGAGTGCTATAAACAGCCTGCTGGGGAGCGGAGCACATCCGTCGCCATCGAGTCTTGAGCATGCACCCCTCTATATACAATTTTTTTTAATAAATATTTATAGATATAATGGGGGAAAGCATTTATTCATATGACTATTTTCTGGAGAAAAAAAATCCTTGGTTGACTCTGTGGTGTAAGCGACTAGAAGGCTGAATAAGTAACTGTGATACAATCTTTTAAGCAGCTTCTGTTCTAGTTTTTTCTGTTTCGAATATATAAATGAGGAGCCGTCTATATCTTTTGAAATCTGAAAAAACGAATTAACAAATTATGTTTATTTTTCAACATATATGTATAAAAATTATAAAATTAATGTTAAGCTTTTATCAAATTACTTCATGAACTTTGACATTACATGTCACATGTTAGAAGGTCTTTTTTCACAGTTTTTTTTTATTTCTGAATGTATTTAAGTAGCGTAGCAGCACTAACTCTGTATGTCCCTGTGGTATTTTCCTGAAGAAGAGGACATATAGACCTTGAAACGCGTAGAATAAACCACCTAAATCTTTTCCAAATTATCTGGATTTATATTATTATGGCAGCGCGGATATAATCCACATATCTCAATTTAAGATGCTTCTTAGAAATTTTGTAATTATGTAACTTCGCTCTCAAAATAATTTTGGTTAAAAGGTTAATGATGGCCCCGTAAGATGCTCCATTTTAAAATATGCCCCATATAATGCTGTACAAAGGATATTGATGCCCCCATATGTTTCATACAAAAATATGCCCCATATAATGCTGCATATAGGTTGATTATGGCCCCATAAGATGCTCCGTAGAAAATTTGTCTCATATAATGCGCATCATATCAGTGCAGTTTATGCTGATATGAGTACTGTATATCTGCTGCTGCAATAAAAAAACATACTCCCATCTCGTCGCTGCCCGCTGCTCCTCAGTGTCGCTGGCTCTCTGCAGTGACTGTTTCGGCAGAGGGCGCATACTAATCACGTCATCGCGCCTTCTGACCTGAACGTCACAGCCAGAGGACCCAGAGGACACAGCACGGTGGTGGAACTGGGACAGGTGAATATTGCAAGTGTTGGTATCCTGAGCAAGCGGCAGCACAGACAACTGACCCCCATAGTGCGCCTGTGTCCATACCTGCTCAGGACACCGGCACTTGTCCCGGTGCCAACACCAACCGCCGGCCCTGTCAGCAGCTCCCGAAACACTTACTGAGGCTGCAGGGTAGCGTGGATATCTTCCTGAGACACCGGGGTACTCCGCACTGGGACCGTGACTTGTGTATAAGCCGAGGGGGGTCTTTTTCAGCCAAAGGAAGGGGCTGAAAAACTCTGCGTATACACGAGTATATGCGGTACCTTAATCCTGCTTTCCTGTTCACGCCAGAAGTTCTGAGATGAATGTAGGCTTTCCTTTCCTGTGTGTTTATTTTTTCCCCTTAATTATAGAGGACGAGCTTCACGACTTATCATGAACATAAACTGCAGCACAGATTCATTTCAGCTAAAAGTCTTTATCTTAGATCAGGAATAAGACATAAATGTATAGGACATTTCTTAAGTTTCCCAAATTGTTATGAAAAAATATTCCCCACAAACTGCATAGAAATACTGTTCCCAATTCATTATATATTTTAGGAGTCGGTCCATTTTATACCAACTCTGATGCCACAGCCCCGATGGCAATATTTTTTTGGATGAGGGCTCATTTTTGGTCAAAGCCAGACAAAATGTACACTGTTTTTGAAGGAGCAATTGTACACAGTTTAGCGCAAGTCTGTGCGTGTTTATAGCATACACAAATTGTGACAATATCGTGTCAATAACACTTGCAGTTTTTTACCATATGCTTGTTCATAGATCTTGCACAAATCTGATGTTTTGCAACAATTATGCAGAGTGACAAAATACTGTGCGAAAAATGCATGTGGTTTTGACCACGCAATTTTACACATGACCGGCACTCATTTTTGTTAAAAACCAGACGTTAGCTGGTGTTGAACAAGCGACTGCACATAAAGTTTAGCGCATGTCTGAGAGTTTTTATTGCATAATACAAAAATTGTAGTAAATTTGCACCAATAACATACATGCTGTGGAGAAACGGGGTCTGTGGGTGCTCTCGTCCGCTGGCCCGGCTGTCTTTAGCAAGACTGCATGGACCACGGCTCATACCACTGAACGCCCGCTCTATCTCCCCGTGGGCAATGCAATACACTACACAGACAACACAGGGTTAAGGTAAAACAGTGTGGCAATACTTTATTGAACCACAACACACAATAGCAAACAGAACAATCTCACCATGGCTGGAATTGTTTGGTCACATGGGCGCATATAAAATGTCACTGTCTCCACTTATTTCCAGTATGACATAATGTCAGAGCTCCCAGGGCCGCTACTCCATCTGTGGATGAACGCACAGAGAAGGGGTAACGACAAGCATAGGGAGATGACCAAGAACTGTCCATAGAGTCCATACAAGGTCCAAAGCCAGTTGACACGATAGTCACCACCTGGCTTATCTGACCATCTCCATGGAACCAGGCGACCAGCGGGTCGCACACCTGGCTTGTGTCCACATCTCAGGATAACTGGATCCATATACAGGGTCAGACAGATGGAACATTCCACCAATTTTTCAAGACCTGCAGATTCCATCACAACTAAATCTGGAGACGAGACCGACGTGACCAGAGAGGCTCAAACTGTATCACTGCACCCAGAAGCTTCATCAGGAGGGCAGGAAATGTTCTGTCCATAACAAGATCCTAGAATATTACTGCACTGAGGACGCTGCTTATATCTGTGTGTCCTGCAGTTTGACTGGAGAACATAGAGGACACCGGGTGGAGACATGCAGCTGAATTATGTCTGACAATTAATGAATAATTTTTTAAAGCCCAGATGCCATCTGGTGTTTAATTTCAAGCAATGAAGCTTGCTGAGAGCCGGACAACGACCCATCTTTTTTGACCCCATAGCCACTCCAAAAGTACGCATTTTTCACAGAGCTTTAACACATTGCATCAACTCGGTGTCAGGCGTACCTCCCGCGGTTGTGCTGCAAGTAGCCGATCCTTGCGTTATTTGGTGGTCAAACTGCAGAGTGAGTGCTGGTTATCGTGGAGTGACAGCTGGCTATCTCGCTTTGTAAGTTCACTCGATTTAACCAGGTCCAAAAAATTCACCCTCCGTCCTTGAGCAAAATATAAAACTTTATTTTTGTCATTATAATTGAGAGCGGTCATGAATTCATTTAATTGTCCCGGAGTTTTTTTTTGTGTTCTTTAAATGCAAATTAGGACATTTTTCAATTAAAAATGTTTGTATTGCATATACCGAGGCTCTGTTCCGATATGAACAAGCACGGAAAGCATCCATTACCCCATCAACACTAGTACGTTGCTCCATACCTGAAACTCCCTAAAAGTAGTCCGCTTCTGTTTCATGGGGCAGTCCTAGGTTCCCTTTCAATTATTGCTCTTATTTTCTGGTGTATACTAAATGCTTATCACACCCAACTCACAATGTCTCCTTACGTTTGCTAACGATGGCAGAAAGCCGCAGAGCAGTCCTGTGCCGCGGTTCGGCCAGCGGAGCTCCGGAAGTAGAAGACGACGCCTCCTTCTCTCGCTCTGATAATGTCGTGAGGTGTCAGATTATTGCGCCCCAATCACGCTGCGCAGCGGAGGCAGCAGAGATTCAGCGGTTCCAAGATAAACTGTGGAATCATTTTACACCGGGTGAGGGGAAGAGTTGCGTTTCTGCCAAGGCACATTACGGGGGACTGATGGAACTGTGACAGAGCCCATAATAGAGTCCAAGATGTGCATTTTTGACTGTTTCCATAAGGAGATTATTTAGTTCTTCTAGGAAGGATTGGCTCAACATTATTCTCTATGGGCCAGTGGTTTTTGCACCCTATATCGGTCCATATTTGCTGTAGACTGTCAAAATATTTCTCCGCCCTTTTGTCTTTATCTTGGACATATCCTACAAATCAGTTGTTATACTTTCAGTTGGATTCTGCTGTCCCTATCAGGTCAGGAGCTTGCAGTACTCCTTTCCCAAATGCACTGTTTGTATTTCCTCTAGCCACAATATAGTGACTAGACCATTCCTTGTTAGTTTCATATTTTCATGGATTAGGTTCTCCATGACATCTACCCTTTTTAGGCTGGTAAGATTCTCCAAGTCCTGCAAGGTGCATGTAGAAGTAGTTTTCTTTCTGACTTACTTAGTTGCTGGATCAGGCTGTTGACATTTGGTCACTAGGTGACCATGGATTTTATTCAGTAATGGCGGCCTGTTGGGGTGGTCCTGTTCTACGCGTGATACTTGCACTAGTTGTATTCTCTACCTCCTATATCCGTTTTCTCTGCCTGCATTAGATTGGGTGTTTTGAGTGTGCATGCTGGGTCTCCTAGTTCCACGTCTGGTAAGTGGAACAAATAAGAATAGTCAAAAGTGATGCACTCAAATAATGGAAGGGTGCTGCTCTGAAGGAATATGCAATTGTAGTTAGAAAATGATAACCTTCGACACTCAAATAATGGTAGTTGGTGAAGACCTCAATTGTGCTTGAAGTGGGGGTTGCTCCCGTGTGGTCTTTGTGATTCACGATTGAAGTGGGTTACTTTCTATTCTGTATTTTGGAGTTCCACAAACTGTCCACCTCTGGTATATTGTAGGGTGGAGGCGGTGTCAGACTGGAGAACATTGGGCCCACCAGAGGATTTGATTCTGAGGGCCCACATTTCTCTCCCACTGAAGAACCCCATAGCAACTGCAAGGTTTTCACTATGAACTCTTCTGGAGGAGATGCCAGGGCCCACCGGAGGATTCTCCAGTTCCCTGGTGGGCCAGTCCAGCCCTGGGTGGAGGTATATTTGAGCATGGCTTCTTATCACAACATTCATAAAATAGCCTTCAACTTGCTTCTTGATTACCCTGTCCTAAGTTTCTGCTCTTGCAGCCATCTGATTATCTGCCAACCAGTTTTTCCTCTTTGCCCTACATTCCTAACACTGCTTCACATCCCAACCTCTATCTCCTGTCATGTCATCACAGCCATTTTAGACATTTTGCACAACCTGCATTTTTGCATTCCTTCTCCTTACCTATCTGCTTGACTATCTTCTGTGGAGTTATTTCCTGCCATATTCTTGTTTGGGAATTTCCCATTCTGCTTGTCTATATAAACTAGCCTCTTCCACCAATATCTTCTGCTACTGATAAGGAGCTGCTAATATACTTGTAGTTCCGACATACTATTCTATTTTCTTGTGGACTTTTCCTCCCTCTGGTAGAAAACCTTCTGGTACAGTCCTACTCTAGACAAGCTGGGCTTTGGGATATCCCTTCTGCCGATCCTAGCATTTATTTGTGACTTATGATGAAAATTATTTTAAAAAAGGCTTAAAATCAATGACTAAAACTTCTAGCATGCATTATAATCCATCCACTTGCATTGCGTGATATCTAATCTAAACTAGAGTCTTTGAGTGAGGCAATATAGGCATCTGGCTTATCTGGACTAACCTTGCCTAACACAGGGAGGAACAGAGATTTATAATAAGCTTTCTTACTTTATACAGCTGCTGTGATGTTGGTTTGTCTTGAAGGAGGGTTGGTATTTGGATAATTGGAGGTGCTGCCCTTTCCCCTGTATGGGCGCCAAATTTTTTGAGCAAAATCGGCTCCTTTAAGGAAGGGACACAGACAATAGTGGAAGCAACACAGATACAGGAGTTGGACACTCGATGTAAAATCCTGTTTATTTAGACTCAAAGGCTGATTTATATGGGCAGGTAAACAAAAGAATGGCAAGTATCCAAGGTGGTCCGGACATGCACGATATAGCCTGCAGTCATCCAGGGTGTGACCAGAATGTGATCTTCAAAGTTACTACAGGGAACACGATGGAAGATATAAAGACAAAATGGTTTCCTTCACTATATACTGTATCATTTGTTCCCCCATTGCCCCTCCATGCCATATTATGGCTAGGTATAGCGAGAATCTAGCACCCAATAGCTTCCCAATGATATGGATATACAATATTTTATTTTTGATGGGATATTCTGAGATTAAATTCTGAACTGAAACTGTAAGTAAGCTTTCAAGATGGGGGTAAAGTTACAGTAAAAGGTCGCAATGACTGCATCATTGGGTGATGGAGGTATATAGAGCAGTGACATCACTAATGATCATCTATAAAATAAAGTTTTCACACACGATCACTAAATATATTCTAAATCTGATTAGAGTATCCTGCTATGTGTTGTATAAAGGGCTGACACAGGTGGTCAATCCAAGCACAAACTGTGATCCAATGCTGGTCACGATCAGATTCTTGGGGAGGGAAAATACCTTTGTTCACACATTGAGGAGGTAAAAATATACAAGTTACAAACACAGGAAGTTTGTGAAGTTAGTTGTATTGTCATCTGTTGTGTAATCAGTCAATTGAATGATATCGTTGGCTCACACAAATCTATAACACTTGGGTCTCAATCTCCAGTCCGTGTTACCTTGGGTCTCTACCACAAGAAGAGACTGCGCTTATTCTTGGCACTTTGATAGGGAAACTCTCAGTCGATCGTCCCTCCTGAGCTGCATATAGTTGGTCATAGGAATCTGAATAACCTGATACCTTGATATCTGCGATCTGAGAGCAGACGGTCAGTCATTACATGTCTCGCCCTGGTAGCGGCTCTTTTTATTTATAGTAAGCTCTGTAGGCGGATTCTCAGGGAGATCTATGTCCGGCCCATAGTCTGGAACAGCTTACTAACATAAGAAAAATGTGGATTTCTCTGGAATAAGGCAGCGGATCGCAGATATTAAGGTATCATTTTATTCAGCTTCCTATGACCTACATGTCCAATATAGACTGCTCAGGAGGGATGATCCTAATGACAGATTCCCTTATAAAAGTATTATTTGCTGAAGAGGCAGTATAAACGACCAATGATACATTTCTGGAGTGCTATACATCCATCAAGCAGACAGAGGTGAATGTTTTGTGTTATGACTCCAGGCTGCACTCCTAAGTGTTTGTTCCAAGTTTGTGCTAGATATTTCCCTTGCAGAAGGAGGAAACATTGGGGCAGTGAGATGCGCTCTACTGCAAGTTTGGTCTTTTTTTTTTTTTTTTATCCTGGTCACAAGTCCAGGTGAGTCTCCCTTGCCCCTGATATGAACCTTTCTATACCCTCTGGTGTCTTTAGTGTTTTATCTACAGAGATAAGCAGCCCTACCTTTTATTAGCAAGGTTAATGATCAGGTGGGGCTTCTCTCTTCTACAATATAGAAGGTTTAAATCAACATGTTGTTTGTCCTCCCCACGTTTGTTTCTTTGGTTTTCCTCCAGTTTCTTTTTTACAGCCCAAAAGACATACTGATGTATGTCGGCAAATGGGAAGATGAAACCATTTTCCGTGAGGGCGTGCTACGGGCGGACCTGGTCCTATGGCAGAGGTTCATTGATGACATAATATTCATATGGTCAGGTGGTCCCATTTTATGTAGTGATTTTATTCATGATTTAAATAAAAATAATTATTTTTTAGAGTTTACTGCAAAGACTAGTAATAAAAAGATACATTTTTTAGATTTAAAATTTTTTTTGTAGAAAATAATAACATTCAGACTCAAATATATCATAAACCAACTGATTCTAATAATTTTATCGCCCTTGATAGTTGTCATCTGCCAAGTTGGCTCCTTAAAGTTCCGAAAAATCAGTTTATAAGAGCACATAGGAATTGTTCCAGGCCAGAGGATTATACCACAGAGGCGGATCTTTTAGTGGAGAAATTTGAATGTAAGGGATATCATAAGCAATTCTTGATAGAAACCAAGAGGCAAGTGGGAGATTATCAACGTGAAAGACTGTTGATGCAGCATGATAAAAAAGACAGAAAAGAGAGCATCAGGGGAGAATGGGAAAATTATGAAATCCCAATCATAACACAATATAATTCCAATAGTAAACTGCTAAACAAGATTGTCAAAAAACATTGGAACATTCTGAAGGAGGATAAGGTAATTGGAGGACTATTACCGATGCACCCAAGATTTGTCTACAAAAAGGCTAATAATTTGGGAAATATAATAGCTCCCACGATCGGTAGATCTTTAAAGACAACGATTTCCCCTTTATTACAACGTCCCATTGGTTTTTTCCTTGTAAAAAATGCTTACCATGTAAAAATTGGGTACTAAAAAACAGATTCTGATTTCAAATCAATCATCAGTACCGTAATTTATATTAAAGATTTTATTACCTGCTCCACTAAGGGTATAGCTTAATGTGTCCGTGCAGGAAAATATACATAGGTCGGACTATACGCCCAATGCATGTGAGAATTAGAGAACATTTACGCAACATGAGCAAAAATTCATGGGACATCCTCTATCACAACATTTTGCAAATTACCATGGAGGTTCACGAAAAGATATCGTGGTGACCGGACTCAAAGTGATTAAAAAGAATTGGCGTGGAGGCAATTTTATTCATCAAATGTCGCGGGAAGAAACCAAATGCATATTTGAGATGAACACCTTCGCACCCAATGGTCTAAACGATGAAATAGAGCTGTTCGCTTTCTATTAATAAGTGAATAATACTAGACCTGGCATGATATAAAAGGCACACACTATGCACACAGAACCATCCCTGAGGAAGGAATCGGTGATTCCGAAACGCGTAGGATAGCGTGGTCCTGTGTGCGCCCTGTAGCCGGTCACGTGTAGTTATCACGTGTCAGTGACGTCAGGCAATGTCCTGTACCTTGCTGGCTTTGTTTTTCAGTCTGAGCCATTACTGCTAGTGCACCGCAGACTTGGATTTTTTGGAGGTGTGCGCCAGTCTCCGGCTGGGACGGCATCCCCCTTTAGTACTACTACTATTACTATTTATGACCGATTACTCTCCGGGGTCTGGCATTATG
The DNA here is from genome assembly GCF_032444005.1 of Ranitomeya imitator. Classification (NCBI taxonomy): domain Eukaryota; kingdom Metazoa; phylum Chordata; class Amphibia; order Anura; family Dendrobatidae; genus Ranitomeya; species Ranitomeya imitator. The sequence goes on from NC_091285.1 coordinate 691,122,572, forward strand.
GTGATTTAAACTAGAAGCCAGACATATGCTAGAGATCATACATCACAAGGACATTTGTGGACGCAACAGGCATATACAGTTTAAAGGATAGAGGTAATCATATAGTTGTATTTATCAGGTTATCAATGTGGGGTTAATACGGTGTTCTATGTATTTATATTTTTACTGAATTTTTAGCGTAAATATTTCAGATATTTTTAAAATGGATAGTAGACTCTTCTAGAGACAGTAAATGAAAAACTGTTTGAAAAGCAATACTGACGTATACCCCATGGAGATTTATCTCTTGCTTATAACGATCCTATGGGCTATATGTTTCTTAAGCTTGTTTATCTCTACTTTAGAGATATTAATAACTGTATGTGTTCAGACATTAAAGTATCTAAATCTGCCGTGCCTATGAGCTGCTGCTTACAAAAATATTGACTTTAAATAGTTGTTACTTTACTAACCCAGATGAGACAACACATGAAAAGGAGTCTGTCTACATATCAAATAGATTCCCTTTTTCTTTTTATTAAAGAACAATATAATCTTAAGTCTACAATGAAACTGACATTTCTGTGGGTAATCGGAGTGCCCATTGCGGTCCCCCTTATCTGAAGGTATAGTGTGCCTTCATATGGAAAATATTACTGATTTTTTTTTTAAGCATATAACTATTTAAGAACGTACATGCTTTAATAGTGAGGGACAGTTCTTTCAAAATGACCAAATGAGGTGACATACCAGGCAATTAAGTTAGTTAGTTAAAAAAAAAATAATAATAAAAGGGAGAAATTAGGAATTTTGTGGAAAACCAGTCAGACCAAATTTTTTTTTTATCCAAAGCAATGTTCTATTCTCAATCTGAAGCCTTCTAGCAACCATAAAGGTATGGGATGGTGATGTTCAGATGGGATAAACACGTGTCCATCAGCCCTGCTGTTGAGCATCATGCATCCCTACCTTACAATCAATGGGAATAACCCATTATATTCAGATATAAGACCCTTCAATCAGAAATTAATGTCTCATAGATTGTAAGCTTGCGAGCAGGGCCCTCATTCTTCTTATCTGTGGATTTATGTGATTATTGTTATGCTGTAATGTCTTTTATTTTCTGTACAAGTCCCCTCTAAAATGTAAAATGCTGCGGAATAAGTCGACGCTATAGAAATAAAAATAATTATTATTAATGTCAAAATCTCTGACCAAAGACTGCACTTCCATCACTGGAGGTGAAGCTATGGAGACGCTCAGGTGGCTCAGCCCTGCTGCTGTCCACTATCTCCTATTCACTTATATGGGACTTATGGGAACAATCTGGTTCTCCAGTCTTTGACAACTGGGAGTGGAGCTGCAGTAACAGCCAGGGACCAGGCTATTATTCCCATCTCTGCCATAAAAGAAAAAGATGATAAAATTCTCTTTTATTAAAGAGTTATTCCCAAAAGTTACAAGATGGTTATCTTTGCGCTAATTTTCATGGATAGGTGAATCACATCACATTGATCTATTAGCAAGAAATAATTAAAAATGACCCACCTTGTGCCATGTTCCAATGGTGTCACCTCTGTCTACCCCCCACCACCTTGTATCCAGCTATTTATTGTAGTTCTACAGATACTGGTGGGTTTTATATAGAATTACGATCCTATATCAAGGGTTTTCTACATGGATAATTATTGTTTTTTTCCCCCAGATACACGATTTATAAATGCTCAGCCCTCGACCTTTGTGAATGTGGAGTGTGAGCCCTCGTGGGCAGGGTCCATTCTCCTTATTGGCCGCTCACTTTTCTTGTATTTATTTTATCTGATCTTATGTATATTATATTTTATGTACTGGAAATTCTGTTTGTCGTGAAGTCGAGGGAGCTGTAAATGTAAAATTGTGCACTTTTAACTAAAATACCGGTGTGACCAATTAAAGATTTTGTTTTCTTAATAAATGATATAATCGCTCTATACTTAATGTAGCAGAGCTCCAGCATTCACTTTCATAACCCTCTGTGGAGGGATTCACTGCTGCCTTGTACCTGCTGTACATTAGATTGTCAGCCCTTGGGGTCAGCTCTTTATGGGATATACTGTAACTGTCTAACTTGATGTAATGTCACCATTACTCTGTGGTTGTAATAAAGGAAGACCTAAAAAAGACTTAATGCATTTTTTTACCTTTTTAAATGTGTGGAATCATGTACGAACGTTTGGGGTTGGCATCCTGCATGGGAAGTAGATGTGAAATACGTCATCACGTGTCAGAAGATAAGGGGTAAGCACGCTTTTTTTTTTCCCTTCAGCCTAAAAAGCATGTATTTGCTACTGATTTTTTTTTACAAATTCTTTTATAGGCTTTGTCTTTTGCACGTTGATTCTTCTGCAGCTAGTGGGGAGAGCGCCATCTGCTGCTAGTGGGGGGAGCGCCATCTGCTGCTAGTGGGGGGAGCGCCATCTGCTGCTAGTGGGGGGAGCGCCATCTGCTGCTAGTGGGGGGAGCGCCATCTGCTGCTAGTGGGGGGAGCGCCATCTGCTGCTAGTGGGGGGAGCGCCATCTGCTGCTAGTGGAGAGAGCACCATCTGCGGCTGGTGGGGGGGGAGCGCCATCTGCTGCTGGTGGGGAGAGCGCCATCTGCTACTATTGGAGAGAGCACCATCTGCGGCTAGATGGGGAGAGCGCCATCTGCGGCTGGTGGGGGAGCGCCGTCTGCGGCTGGGGGGAGAGCGCCATCTGCTCCTATTGGAGAGCACACCATCTGCTAGTGGAGAGAGCGCCATCTGCTGCTAGTGGGGAGAGCGCCATCTGCTGCTGGGGGGAGAGCGCCATCTGCTACTATTGGAGAGCGCGCCATCTGCTACTATTGGAGAGCGCACCATCTGCTGCTAGTGGAGAGAGCGCCATCTGCTGCTAGTGGGGAGAGCGCCATCTGCGGCAGGTGGGGGAGCGCCGTCTGCGGCTGGTGGGGGAGCGCCGTCTGCGGCTGGTGGGGGGAGCGCCGTCTGCGGCTGGTGGGGGGGAGCGGCGTCTGCGGCTGGGGGGGGGGGGCGCCGTCTGCGGCTGGAGGGGGAGCGCCGTCTGCGGCTGGCGGGGGGAGCGCCGTCTGTAGCCAGTTTGCACCGTGTGCCAAACCGTCTGTAATGCTTTAATCTGTCGTCTTTACTGAGCGGATTTATAATTGCTCCACAATTGAGCTGTGATGTGATCTGTGGTCATACATTTGCCCATAAGAGCTCCGGAACAGGCACTTTGAGCTTTTTCTGATGATAAATAAGTGACTTTTTTTTTCCTGCAGATGGCAATAGTGGAACAGTGAGACTACAGAAGGCAAACACTGACATAATACAATCATGCAATTTGTTTTTTGTTATATGGTTTCAAAATGTAAAAAAAAATTAAAAACAACCTCCAGAGGTGTCCATATTTTTTATTCATGGCAAATATCACAAAACACCTGCTATCTGACCTGCAATATTGCAAAAAGCTCTCAAAGTTGAGTAATGTAACTCCGACAGGAAGTTCACGACACCTGACCGTATTATAAGGGGCGCACGGAGCTTTCACCATGCGCCCCAACCTAGGATGGCTCCTCCCATCTGCCCAACATGTAGTAGTCACAGTGGACAGGGAATGTTACTTGTAGTGCTGTGAACTCATCCATCCTGTCCAGCTGTTGGGTGTCCGTGCGTGTGATGCTACCTCCAGATCTGAGTTGTACAGTCGCCTTTTCTACCTGTTGATGTGATTGGAGGATAAAATTGGATCGAATGCAGGATTCAAGGCTGAAGATACCAAGACAGGAGGACATGATCTGCACACAGGTGGGAGAGATCGGATCTATAGAACAACCTGTAGTCAATAGTCCATAATCCGTGCAGAGCTCTTCTCATAAATGCCACTAGGAGGCGCTCGGTGCATACAGATTTATACAGGCACCACTAGAGGGAGCTCGCTACATGCAGATTTATATAGCCACCACTAGGGGGAGCTCACTACATACAGATTTATACAGCCACTACTAGGGGGAGCTCGCTACATACAGATTTATACAGCCACCACTAGGAAGAGGTCATACAGCTGTGCCTTCATCCTGCTTCTCTCCCATGATACACCACTAGGAAGAGCTCAGTACATAGATTTATACAGCCACCACTAGGGGGAGCTCACTGCATACAGATTTATACAGGCACCACTAGAGGGAGCTCGCTACATGCAGATTTATATAGCCACCACTAGGGGGAGCTTGCTACATACAGATTTATACAGCCACCACTAGAGGGAGCTCACTGCATACAGATTTATATAGCCACCACTAGGGGGAGCTTGCTACATACAGATTTATACAGCCACCACTAGGGGGAGCTCACTGCATACAGATTTATACAGGCACCACTAGAGGGAGCTCGCTACATGCAGATTTATATAGCCACCACTAGGGGGAGCTTGCTACATACAGATTTATACAGCCACCACTAGGGGGAGCTCACTACATACAGATTTATACAGCCACCACTAGGAAGAGGTCATACAGCTGTGCCTTCATCCTGCTTCTCTCCCATGATACACCACTAGGAAGAGCTCAGTACATAGATTTATACAGCCACCAGTAGAGGGAGCTCATTGAATACAGATTTATACAGGCACCATTACGAGAGCTCGCTGCATTTATAGAGCGACTATAAAGGATGTTGACCACTACTTGGATATCCCTTCTCAATTATTAAAAGCCTATGTGTAAAATAACAGCAGCCTATACTCACTCCCCTCTGGTGTTGGTATCTTGTCTTCTGTGACATTGGCTGCAGGGCTCACTTGACAATCAGCGGCTGCTTTTCTCTCGCTTCCTTTGTTTAAAGCTGACATCCTGAGAACTGCTGTTGGTGTTCCCCTGCAGGTCTGTTTTGTCTGAAGGAGGTGAGCAGGAATCTACCCGTTAATAGCTGCTGATTGGCTGTTGGGCTTGTGTGACATAGTGTCATGAGAGCTCCGGGAGAAACTATGCCAACATCCCTGGACCGGTACTGGAGGGCGAGGGGCGTACAGGCCATTTTATTTTAAATGGGGACACACACTAATTTAAAATGGTTATCAGTTTTTCACTACTTACTTGTTGATAAGCAGTTGGCGCTGCCCAATGAAGGCTCCCGAATGGCTCGAGGGGATTTGCAGGGAATTGGCTGTGGCTCTGGTCTAAACAGCCAGAATGAGAGTGGATTAATGTGATCATTTATTTGTGAAGGAAAATCTCCAAGAACATGGGGTATTGGGGTCACTAGAAGAACCTTGTGAAAGCTATACACTTTTCATGACAAGCTAAGAAGGATACGCTCATTAATTATTCCTTAGCCAATAACCGCTCCTTCCCGTATGTAAATATAAAACACTTGACTGCTTGTGACTTGGGTAAAATGGCCACAACATTGGCGACCCCACAACAATGAACATTTTATTAATGAAGGCTGGTAGACCCAGGCCAGAGGCAAACTCCACGTTCTATAGACCAGGGGTGTCAAACTGCATTCCTCGAGGGCTGCAAACAGGTCATGTTTTCAGGATTTCCTTGCACTGCACAGGTGATAATTTAATCACCTACACAAATAATGAGTTGGTGATTAAATTATCACCTGTGCAGTACAAGGAAATCCTGAAAACATGACCTGTTTGCAGCCCTCGAGGAATGCAGTTTGACACTCCTGCTATAGACCTGTCCCTGGCCGCACCACACCATCCCTGGGAGTAAGGTATTAGCACCACACAGTTAATACCCCTATCCATACAGGACCTACGCCAGCCAGTTATATTCGGATGAAACCAAAGTCACTATTCCCCAATAATGCCCTTCATGCACAAGGACACGACACCTAACAATCCTCTGACCCAGACCTATCCCCCCACCACAGACCTGACCATGTGACACCTTACACCTACACCTCAGAAGCTTGTTTGATGCGGTCCTAGGATCCCAGCATCCATACGCCCAATGCAAGTGCATCAAGATTGACAGCATCAATCCTCAAATACTCTCTTGATAAAGTCTCCAAGACTGTGCAGCGCCACAATCCTACCATTCCTGGCCACCAAACGAGCCACAACTATGTGCACTTTAAAAGAGAAAAAGCAAACAAAAAAAGGGGAATGGTGCCTCATCGTGTATTATATGGTAGGTAGCCTCAGGATTTGGATGTTTCGCCCCCAGCAGTTCGCCCCTGGGTACATTTCACCCCCACACATTTCGCCCCCAGCAGTTCGCCCCTGGGTACATTTCGCCCCCGAACATTTCGTCCCTAGGATTTGGCCCCCAGGATGTTTCGCCCCTGGGTACATTTCACCCCAGCACATTTGGCCCCAGCAGTTCACCCCCAGCTGTTCGCCCTTGGGTACATTTCGCCCCCGCACATTTCGTCCCCACCATTTGGCCCCAGGATGTTTCGCCCCCGGCAGTTCACCCCCGCACATTACATATCATACTGTATCTAATGATGAGAAAACCCAATCTGGAAAGTTCAGGGTTCACATCGAAAATTGCCTGCTCGGGTTCAACCACACCAATCCCAAACAGACAATGTTTGGCGTTTGCTCATCAGAAAATAAAAATCGCTTCTCTCCCCTTTGCTGAGGTCCCGACCTGTGTGGAGAGTCTTCTTGACCAAGGAAAACCCTAGCTAGGAATCCTGAAAGGGATTCCCTCGGGTACGATGACATATTCACACAATGTGGAAGTGCATGGAAGAGGACTGAAGGGGACCCTCCGCGTCTGCCGGTACCTCAGCAAAGGGGTAAGTAGCAATATATATATATATATATATATATATATATATATACTAGCTGTTTCCAGCCAGCTAACGCTCGGCACGCTCGTTGCTATCTAATTAACGCTGCTGGTGATTAATCTAAAGTAAATAATGACAAGATTCAATAGCGCTTACACAGGTGGTAAATTCACTTAAAATTATGTTAATAACAATAATGATCATTACAAATCTGAATAATAATAATAATAATACATTTTATTCACAGTGTAAAATCAAAAACAAACTGGATTCAGTAAGATGTGCGTTTTTTATTCATTCCAGCATCTAAACAAATTTCATAACGAAACATAAACTAAGTTAAAATTTCTCTGTAAACACAATTAAATGTATAGTCATTTTCATCATTTTTAAAGATCTTTCCTTGACTTCTACCAGGTACAATTTGAACTGAAAGACCTTTACAACTTGTTACTCTAGAGCAGTGTTCCCCAAGTCCGGTCCTCAAGAGCCACCAACAGGTCTTGTTTTCAGGATTTCCTTAGTATTGCACAGGTGATAATTGCATCATGCGGACAGGCAAGCATTCCATCACCTGTGCAATACTAAGGAAATACTGAAGACATGACCTGTTGGTGGCTCTTGAGGACCGGACTTGGGGAACACTGCTCTAGAGAATGCAGTGTATAATTGACCATGTGGGGGACGGAGCCTCGTGTGGTAATGTGTGTGGACGGAGCCTCATGTGGTAATGTGTGTGGACGGAGCCTCGTGTGGTAATGTGTGGGGACGGAGCCTCGTGTGGTAATGTGTGGGGACGGAGCCTCATGTGGTAATGTGTGTGGACGGAGCCTCGTGTGGTAATGTGTGTGGACGGAGCCTCGTGTGGTAATGTGTGGGGACGGAGCCTCATGTGGTAATGTGTGAGGATGGAGCCTCGTGTGGTAATGTGTGTGGACGGAGCCTCGTGTGGTAATGTGTGGGGACGGAGCCTCTTGTGGTAATCTGTGGGGATGCAGCCTCATGTGGTAATGTGTGTGGACAGAGCCTCGTGTGGTAATGTGTGGGGACGGAGCCTCTTGTGGTAATGTGTGGGGACGGAGCCTCTTGTGGTAATGTGTGGGGACGGAGCCTCTTGTGGTAATCTGTGGGGATGCAGCCTCATGTGGTAATGTGTGTGGACGGAGCCTCGTGTGGTAATGTGTGAGGACGGAGCCTCGTGTGGAAATGTGTGTGGACGGAGCCTCGTTTCCATTGAGTTCAATGGAGGTGACAGTTTGGGGGTTCTGAGCACGAACCCAGATTTTCTTGTGTGTTTGGGATGGAACTGCCCGAACTGAACTTTGGCAGGTTCACTTCTCACTAATCATATTTTGGGTCTAAAATGTATAAATGTGATCAAGTTAAAGTTTTTTTTTAATTCCAAAACTTTGAGTTTTCTAGATAAGCAACTTTACAAACAGACAGAAAAATATTAACAATTGGTCAAACCAACCAACATTGAAGAACAATATATTTAAAGCGTATCGCGAAAAAAACAAACAAAACTGTTGATATGTTATAGTACCTGTGTCACTGATCTTTTCCAATGGAGAATCCCTTCCAGCAGGTTTAGTTTTTTTTTTAAATATAATATTTTCTAAATTTTATTAAGTCCTGTGTGTAAAGTCCCATCCAAGTTACAGCAGCAGGCTCTATGTGCTGCAGGATTTCAGTGGTTACTAAGGAAGTCGGGCCCCCTTGGTAGCAGAAATTGTGGACGGATTCAGGCTTCTGTGATACATTTAGGGCTGTTGGATCACAGCCCTCTGGAAAGTTACCCTTCCCCCTCCCCTCATGTGCTTCATCCTGGACAAGAGTAGGGCTTCCCCCCTGTGTAAAGCCAGAAAAGAACTGAGCACAAGGGGAGTTGGGGAGCTTTGCAGGGGGCTGTGAACCAGCAGCCCTATATACTTCATAGGGAGCACGTTGATGCCTCTTTCAAACTTGCTGTTTTCCTGGTAATTACTGCGGCAGTTTAAAACCGCGGCGGTAATCGCCAGGAAGATAGAACATCTTTTAAAATGGAAAACCGTGCAGCTTTCTGTTGCACAGTTTTCCCGCGATTTGAGCCCCTTGACTTGCATTGGGCAAATCGAGTGCTATGTAGTGGTGTTGCTGGCGACTGCTGCGGTAATCGCCGGCAAAACCGCTAGTCTAAAAGAGGCCTGACAGTTGCACGTCCCATGTAGCCACGCACCCTAGAGTCCATTCACAAGTTCTGCAACTAAGGCGAAACAACCTCCTTATTAGCCACTGAAATCCTGCATCACATGGAGCCTGCTGCTGGAACTTGGATGGGACTTTTCACATAGAAGTGAAGTTGCTGGAAGGGGGTCTCCATTGGAAAAGAAGGTCAGTTCCACAGGTACTATAACAGCAAAACTTGTTTGGTTTTTTAGAGTTACTCTTTAACTGTATAAATTAAAACTGTTAAACAAGAAACAAATGGTATAGAGGGGGAAGGGTTAGAGAAAAAGAGGAAAGAAAAGAAAAATTGCAGGTGTTAATGTTTGAATTATTTTACAGCTAAATATGTGACCATCAACTAAAATTCAAAGCTGTAGGCGATGCCTCTCAGATAATCTATCAAGCTTCTATTTTTGAAATCTTGCACAAAACGTTTAACCCTTGCTGAAATTACAGCGTATTTTTTGTTTCTTGCAGGGGTGGGATTTCCTGCTATTATCTGAATAATTTCTAAACTGTGGAGCTTTTGCTGATGTTTCAGACAGTTAATGAACCGGTACATATTTGGGAAAACAGTACCTCATGTTTCTTGAAAGCTATGGTGCCATCCTTCAACATCATTATTTGTTCGCTGTTGATCATTTAATGTTCGTTCATACATATTCCAAAGTTCAACTGGGAACAATGGTGTCTGACGACCTCTGCGAGTCATTTGACCAATATAGGTATCTTCAAAATAGTTGCCAATGGGTATGGCTTCTTGTGGAAAGTCAGGATTTTCCACTAACTCTTCAAATGAGGGCACAACATTCTGTATTGGTAGAAAGGCAAGGGCAGGTATCATGCGTATCCAACAAGCAAATTCATGGTCACCTTGATATTACACCTTGAGTCCTTCATTTTGAACTTTACGCCAAACTGACTGTGATAGGTGGAAGAAGCAACCGGTCTTCTTGAGGTTGGGGAATTCATTCTCAAATGCCTGGATTGCAGCTAGTTCAAAATCCAACATCAGGTTGTGTGGCTGCAGTCCAGGTTGTATGTTCTTCAGCTCTGGTAGCAATCTCTGGTATGTCGAATGGCTCTTGTCCGTCAGTAAGGCGTACACTACAGGAACAACAAGGCCGCTGTGGACTACATGGATTGTATAAAGATGCTTGAACAGGGATGGTGTAGTGGAAAACATGCCATCAGCAAACCACTCTTTACTTTGGGCCGGTAGATGGAGATTGTCTCTTGTTCCAAATATCACGATACGCCTGTGGCCACTTCCTAATTAATAGTGAGAGTATTAGTACAGGAAATAATGAGAGAAAATAAAAAGTAACAAGTAGCAGACATAGAATTTCGGGACAAAATCCTTTGTTCATATCTCACATTAAAAACTCACATTTTACTTCAGATTTTCTGATTTTATAACAGAAACGTAAAACTGAAGCAAAATCTGGTGTGAAGGGACTGAACAATATTTGTTTCTACAACATGTATTGTCCCAGTGAAAAATGATATATTCCTGTTCATGCTTCCAAGCTTCAAAAATGTCACGTTTTCAAAGTCGTGAAAGGATTAACGGCAGCAGAAACTAGCAAAATGCAGAATTCCATGAAAATAAAAGGTTTACATCAGGAAAAACGAGCAAACATGTAAGAAGAATTCGTGAAAAAAAGCATAGTAACCTGAATGGTTCATCAGGTTGGGGTCATATGCAGCGTAAATGTCTAAATCCCATCCACATGCTGATCGAAAAATGTACAGTTAAAAAATGACATGCAGTGCAGCAGTGGTGTACCTACCATGTAGGCAGAGGACGCCACTGCCCCCAGGCCGTCGGGGGGTCTGCCGCCAAGAGGTGCAATGCACCCATGAACAGCGGGCCCCCTGGATCTACCAAGGTCTGGTACAGTAGGTGCCTGTCACCTACTGGAGGATGGCAAGGATAAATTAATACTCAGCGCCCGCTGCTGCGCTGCTTTCCTCACTCTGCTTTGATGCAGATCCTGAGACGTGAGAGATCACATGATTGCATACATCATTCCAAGTCCTGTATCAAAGCAGAGGAACAGAGCGTGTGGCAGCAGGTGGTGAATATTACTTAACCCCCTGCCATGCTCCGGTAGGTGACAGGCACCTACCGGAGCATGGTGTACCCTCTTCCCAGCACTAATTCAGCATTGGAACTTCATTTCAGGCTGTTGGCAGGGTGCGTGGCTAAAGGGGCAGGGCATTGTGGAGGATGGGGGGCCCATAACTTTGCTATGGAGGCCAGGGCCAAGCTACTTTTGTCCCTGCATGTGAATGTATGCTGCCATTATACAAAGAAGATTCCAGCCCTTCAGACAAGGGGCTAAAATCCTGCACTAAAACCTGCACCTAAATCCATAGAGCTAAATAGAGATTTTGGTGTAGAATTATCTACACCAGAATAGCTGTAGATCTACAGTTGTGGACAATCCACAGAGGTTAGAAGACATGTTAATGAATCATAGAATCATAAAATGGTAAAGTTGGAAGGGACCTCCTGGGTCATCTGGTCCAACCCCCTGCTCAGTGCAGGAGTCACTAAATCATCCCAGACAGATGTCTGTCCAGCCTCTGTTTGAAAAGATGAAAAACTTAGCACACTGCAAGAAATGTGATGCAAAAGGGGTATTTAATGTAATACATACAGTAGTCACAAACGTTTCGGTCTGCAAGGACCTTCATCAGTGTGCTAGTGATAGCAAGGAATAGGTATGGTAAGCAAACCCCAATGAAAAATATTTGCATCAGTGTAGGAGAAAAGAGGTAGGAATGCTGATATTATAGAGGAAGGCAGCGGACTGGCCAATCGAATCACAGAAAGACGTGTGTGGCCTTCCTCTAACATATCAGCATAAGCCTGAACATAAGTAAGCCTGAACTTCGGCAATATTGGAGTGTTGATATTTTATATAACACTCCAGTGTTCCGAATGGTCATGATCTGGACGCGTTTTGAGGCCATCCATAAGTTCCTGCATTATAACGATAATGCACAGTGTCCTGCACGAGATGACCCCAACTTTGACCGTCTGTTCAAAGTTTGGCCGGTCATTGGTCACTTCAACAAAAAGTTTTCTGAAGTGTACGTGCCTCAAAGCGACATCTGCGAGGATGAGTCCTTAATTTTAAGGGACGGCTCGGATTCTGTCAGTACCTGCCCAGCAAGAGGGCCAGGTACGGAATCAAAATGCAAGCTGTGCGAGAGTACCTCAGGGTACACCTACAGCTTTAGAGTGTACGAAGGGAAGGACACCAGGATTGAACCGCCTGAGTGTCCTATCCTGGGAGTGAGTGGGAAAATTGTGTGGGATTTGGTGCACCAACTGCTGGATAAAGGTTAGCACCTCTATACCGATAACTTTTACATCAGCATCCCACTCTACAAATCTCTCTCTGTGCGAGGTACCACAGCCTTCTGTACTGTCTGCAAAAATCAGGCCTCCCAAAGACACAACTTGGGCAGATTCTCAGAAAAGGTGAGATCAAAGCCCAATATAGCGACCACCTGCTGGTGGTCAAGAACAAGAGTGATCTCCTTCTATTGACCACCATACACGGTGATGGCAGCACCCTCAGCACTGTACCTCTACACAGGTCTGCAAACCGGACTGTGTACTAGGGTACAACAAAAACATGGGGGGCGTTAATCTCTCCGATTAACTCCTCCAACCGTACAGTGCTTTGAGAAAGGCCAGGGTGTGGTACAAAAAGCTATCCGTGCACATTGTACAAATGGGAATGCTCAATGCTTTCCTGCTGTCACAATGTGCACGCAACACTGATACGTTGTACCTTCATTTCCAGGAGGTAGTGGTTAAGGCCCTGATGTTTGGCACGAGGGAAGGAGCGGGCCCCAGTACTTCTGGAACTGAAGGTGCTCGTATCGTACCAGGTCAGCATTTTCCTGGGGTGGTCCCGCCAACTGGAAGAAAAGGTAAGCTGCAAAAAAGGTGCTGAGTGTGCTACAAAAGAGGAGTACGCAAGGACACCATCTATCAATGCGACACCTGCCCTGACAAACCTGGCCTGTGTATGAAGGATTGCTGTAAATTGTACCACACCTCCATGCACTACTAATCTACTGTACTGGAAACAGATTATTTCCAAAGAAGGCACATCTAGGTAAGTTCTTTGGGGGTCTACTTTCCAAAATGATGTCACTTGTGGGGTTTTTTCCTGTTTAGGCACATCAGGGGCTCTGCAAACGGAACATGATGCCCGCAGACGGTTCCATCAAAGTCGGCATCCCAAAACGTCAGTACTTCCCTTTCGAGCATCAACGTGTGTCCAGTTTTTTCCCACATGTGGAGTACCAGCGTACTCAGGACAAATTGGAGAACAACTTTCGCGGTCCAATTTCTCCTTTTACCCTTGGGAAAATAAAATGTTGCTAAAAAAATTGTTTCCGTGACTAAAAAGTTAATTTTTCATTTTTTCCTTCCACCTTGCTCCTGTGAAGCATCTGAAGGGTTAATATACTTCTTGAATGTGGTTTTGATCAGCTTGAGGGGTGCAGTTTTTAGCATGGTGTCACTTTTGGGTATTTTCTGCCATATAGCCCCCTAAATGTGACTTCAAATGTGAGGTGGTGCCTAAAAAAAATGGTTTTGTAAATTTTGTTGTAAAAATGAGAAGTCGCTGGTCAACTTTTAACCCTTATAACTCCCTAACAAAATAAAAAATTGGTTCCAAAATTGTTCTGATGTAAAGTAGACTTGTGGGAAATCTTATTTATTAACTATATTGTGTGATATATTTCTCTGTTTTAAGGGCACAAAATTTCAAAGTTCCAAAAATTTCCAAATTTTCGCCAAATTTCCATTTCTACCACAAATAAACGCATGTTATATCAAAGAAATGTTACCACTATCATGAAGTACAATATGTCACGAGAAAACAATCTCATAATCTCCAAGATCCGTTGAAGCGTTCCAGAGTTATAACCTCATAAAGCGACAGTGGTCAGAATTGTAAAAATTGGCCCGGTCATTAACGTGCAAACCACCCTTGGGGCTTAAGGGGTTAAAGTCAGGACTTCTACTTTGAAGCTGAGCAGAGAATTAGACTGCAACTAAACAAGTGAGGCTTAGTTGGAATCAGTAGGTCTCATCCTACATTATACTATCCTCAAAGTTTCCATTTAAGGCAAAATAAATCACATAGTATTCTATATCAGCACTTTGTAATATATAATTTTTCACATTTGTGTAACATAAATTTTGCAATAATTCTGCACAATGGAAATGTTAAATGCTTACCAGAGTCATGGAGAAGGAACGTCTGCTGGATGCCATCAATTTTGATCTCCTGGAACTCCTGGGGAATAACAAGTTGATCCAGGGTTTTGGGCAACCTTGGAATATTGCCACGTTGCCTTGATAATAGTATTGTTCTCTTCAGTGATGCCTTCTTTGGGAGAATGGGCTCCTGAAATGACTTCTGTGGGAATCTGTGGTGGGGTCTCCTGTGTTGTCCTTGCCCTGGTGACATTGACAAGTCGGATTGCTTCAGGTCCTGCTGCTTGTGCTGCGCGGTTGTGGGGATCGGTTACTTTCACCACTTCGCCAGATGCTTCATTGGTCCAAACACGTCCCTTGCAAGTCGACCGTTTGTCACACGCCCAGATGGAATGGACATCGTCAGCCGTTCGTCTGGAAAATAAGAAAATGTGATTCTCGTAGACCAACGTCTTCCCACATTTGGACAGAACTGAATTCGTACTTGTAGAAAGTGAATTGCTGTGGAAGCGGACGGATTTATTGTGCTAGTTCACCTCTCTCCGTGTAGAGATTTCAGACACTGCTATATTCTGATGTGAAGATGGAATAAGATGGAATAAGGGCTCGTCTAATGGAACTCGCAGGACACCTGACATGAGAATTGTTACATCTGCAACAAAACGTGCAAACAAGCAGGTCAGCGCTGGGTCAGGTAAAAGGTCACTAAATGTTGTGATTTTAGAGAGGTTTACATTCCCTACCTCAGTCAGGCCTCATTCACAGTACATTTTTTAAATCCTTTTATTTTTTTCGTGTTGTTTTTGTAGCACAAAAAACGTTTTAGGCTATGTGCACACGTCAGGATTCCTTGCAAAAATTTCCTGAATAAAACCGGACATTTTCTGCAGGAAATCCGCATGCACTTTTTGGGGGTTTTTTTCCGTGTTTTTTCATGGATTTCTCGCGGTTTTTTTTTCAGGAGGTTATCAATGCAATAATATAGTGGGAAATCCGCAAAAAATCCGCAAAATTAATGAACATGCTGCGTTTTTTACCACAATGCATTTTTTTTTTTCGTGGAAAAAAAATGCAACATATGCACAAAAACTGCAGAATGCATTATAAATGATGGGATGCATATGTATGCATTTTTAAAGGGTTTTTATAGCGAAAAACGCAAAAAATCCTGAACGTGTGCACATAGCCTAAATGATGGGATGCATATGTATGCGTTTTTTAAGCACTTTTCTCGCATTTTTTTGTGCAGATTTTTTGCGTTTTTTTCCAGAGGTTCCCAATGCAATAATGTAGTGGGAAATCCGCAAAAAGCTGCAAAATTAATGAACATGCTGCGTTTTTTACCACGATGCGTTTTTTCACGGAAAAAATACGACATATGTACAAAAATTGCAGAATGCATTATAAATGATGGGATGCATATGTATGCGTTTTTAAGCGAAAAATCCTGAATGTGTTCACACAGGCTTAGAAAAGTTTTGGAAAATGTCTTGTTAAAATTGCAGGCAAAATGCTATGACACTATAATGCAATCAATTGTGAGGTTTACAGATGGAAACAGTTGATTAAACATGTCATAAAGTGCAGCACTCTGTACAGTACTTTTGTGGCATGTGGATTGATGACGGATGGGAATTCATGAACCACAAGGACAAACTGGCGAAACATCCAAACACAAAATTCTGGGGGCAAAACCGGGTATAAACATCCGAGGGCGAACTGCTGGGGGCAAAACATTGATGACAGATGGAAATTCATGAACCACAAGGGTACAAATATCCAGGGGAGAACTGCTGGAGTTGAAACATTGATGACGGAGGGGAATTCATGAACCACAAGGGTACAAATATCTGGGGGCGAACTGCCGGGGGTGAAACATTGATGACAGACAGGAATTCATGAACAACAAGGATACAAGTATCCGGGGGCGAACTGCCGGGGGCGAAACATTGATGACGGAGGGGAATTCATGAACCACAAGGGTACAAATATCTGGGGGGCGAACTGCCGGGGGTGAAACATTGATGACAGACAGGAATTCATGAACCACAAGGATACAAGTATCCGGGGGCGAACTGCTGGAGGCGAAACATTGATGACGGAGGGGAATTCATGAACCACAAGGGTACAAATATCCGGGGGCGAACTGCTGGGGGCAAAACATTGATGACGGAGGGGAATTCATGAACCACAAGGGTACAAATATCCAGGGGAGTACTGCTGGAGGCGAAACATTGATGACGGAGGGGAATTCATGAACCACAAGGGTACAAATATCCAGGGGAGTACTGCTGGAGGCGAAACATTGATGACGGAGGGGAATTCATGAACCACAAGGGTACAAATATCCGGGGGCGAACTGCTGGGGGCAAAACATTGATGACGGAGGGGAATTCATGAACCACAAGGGTACAAATATCCAGGGGAGTACTGCTGGAGGCGAAACATTGATGACGGAGGGGAATTCATGAACCACAAGGGTACAAATATCCGGGGGCGAACTGCTGGAGGCAAAACATTGATGACGGAGGGGAATTCATGAACCACAAGGGTACAAATATCCGGGGGCGAACTGCTGGGGGCAAAACATTGATGACGGAGGGGAATTCATGAACCACAAGGGTACAACTATCCGGGGGCGAACTGCTGGGGGCAAAACATTGATGACAGAGGGGAATTCATGAACTACAAGGGTACAAATATCCGGGGGCGAACTGCTGGAGGTGAAACATTGATGACGGAGGGGAATTCATGAACCACAAGGGTACAAATATCCGGGGGTGAACTGCCGGGGGTGAAACATTGATGACAGACAGGAATTAATTTACCACAAGGATACAAATATCCGGGGGCAAACTGCCGGGGGCGAAACATTGATGACGGAGGGGAATTCATGAACCACAAGGGTACAAATATCCGGGGCGAACTGCTGGAGGCAAAACATTGATGACGGAGGGGAATTTATGAACCACAAGGGTACAAATATCCGGGGGTGAACTACCGGGGGGCGAACTGCCGGGGACAAAATGGGCGAACTGCTGGGGGCGAAATGTGTGGGGATAAAATGTGCGGGGGCAAAACATCCTGGAGGGCCAGCAATGGGCTGGGGAAAGCAACTCAGGTGCACACACTAATCCTAATAAAAGCAGGGAAGGTGTGGCCGCACAAACCCTACTTACAAACAGAAACCATTACAGCACATTGAGCACAGGAACTGAGGCTTGGGGCACCTGGCAGCAGCTGCAAGCCTGAACAAATGTGGAA
Organism: Ranitomeya imitator; assembly: GCF_032444005.1. Taxonomy (NCBI): domain Eukaryota; kingdom Metazoa; phylum Chordata; class Amphibia; order Anura; family Dendrobatidae; genus Ranitomeya; species Ranitomeya imitator. The sequence goes on from NC_091285.1 coordinate 691,140,050, forward strand.
AGTCATGCACCAGCTGCAGAGGACCTTGCAACCTGCGGATAGCTTCCACAGCGGCAGCCAGGGACCGCACATGTGGATGGTCATGCAGTGGAGCAAAGACCTCACAACACATGTACAGCTATGCAGCAGAGCAGGGAACTGAGCAGTATCCATACAGGTAACAGACAACAGTATCCCTGCTAGTTAGGGGGAGAGGAGCAAAGGGTTGAAGCAGAGACATGCAGAGTAACGCCAGAGAAACTAGGTACAAATCCACCGGCGTTACACTCCCATCCCAATGCGGCAGGCTCGACGGTACTGGCAGCTCAGTGACATTTTGTGAGAACCTGGAGCCTGCGCACTTTCATTGCCTCGATGCTGTGGCCTCTGGCACATGCGCAGATTGAGATCTCGGCAACAAGATCTCATCTCGTTGATGATCAGTTGTGGGTTTCACCTGTGTAGATTAATCCCCAAAGTGCCTTACATTGGGATACCTGTGCCTGCATGTGGGTGGAACATACCATTGTATATCCTTTCGCACATTATTACATTAAATACAATTAAGACAGGGAGACATGCCCTGTGTGTATGGAGGAAAGACTGTCCGGAATGGTTGATTTTTGAGCCAGTGTCTGACCTGACCAGTTTATCTGAGGGCATCTGAATTGAGGGAGGAGGGTTTCTTTGAACTGCTTTACGTTTGGGTAGCTATTCCATAGAATTGGACAATGTTTTCTAATGACCTTTTGAACCAGATAGGCGTATGTTTGTAATGTATGAACGAGTGTCACCCTCTTCACTTTGGGAGTTTGTCAGACCGTTCATTATGGACTGACCGGAGCTGGAATAGTGATATTGCAATGACTAGGGGCAGCACCAGCAGGTAGCATAGTCAGGGAATTACCAGAGGTCGGTGCATGGTAGCAGCCATATAATCTTGATAAGCAACCAACAGGTGGAAAGAAGCTAAACTAAAGGCTGGGGAGCTCCATAATCTCGCAAGGAAGTGCAGTGCCAGGTTTAAATAAGGTGTTCAATCAGGAACTCTGGGTGGAGACAATCAGGAACAACACAGGTACTAGTATCTGGTTTAGCAAGGAACTGTACAGCGAGCTGAATAGCTCAGAGTGAAGAGCTGCTGCCTGGTTCTGCTGGGTTCAAGTCCTGACAGACTGCATGTTTTGTGCTGCTGTTAGGATTTTTTTGGGGTAACCCCTTTCTAGGAATTTTTCCCGCACTCTACCAAGTCTGGTCTTTCTAATTTGTTGGGCTACAATCCTCTAAACTCTCTGGAATTGGGAGGATAGGGTGGATTTTTTGGTGGCCATACCCCCGGTGTGATTAGTTTGCTAATAAAGGTTGACAGAAAACACATTTTTTATCTGGTCTGGCTTTCCCCTTGTACTATAGAGGGTTTAAACACGACATGGAGTTTGAACGTCCTCTCCGTGTTTGTGTGGATTCCCACTTGGTGCTCAAGTTACCTTTTACACTCAAATTACTGATGAGGAAGTTGGTGTGTAGATTCTTCTAGAGACAGTAAATAAAAACTGCTAAAACACTAAAAAAAATTATTGCTTATATTTCCGTAGAGTAATGATCATATGGGAGAGATTGCTTAATCGAGATTAATAGCTGTTTGAGACTTCAATATCTGAACACTATCTGCTATACCAATGGTCAACTGATTTTTTGTTTAATTCATACATTAAAATGAGGCAGTAAAAAAATCTATCTTGCATCTACAAGGAAATTGACATTACTTGAGGTAACCCAAGACGTCATTGTGTTCCACCTTTAAAGATATGGATTCCTTAAATCAAGGACTTTAATTGTTTTATTCTTTAGTAGTATAGTCAGTGCTTACAAAACCAAGGTCGAACAAGGAGACCTACTTCGTAAGCAAAACTGTTAATAGAGGGGAGAAATTACAAAATAACTAAACCCTTTAAACTTTTTCATCTGGGGGTCTGACTAGTTTACTTGAGGGTCAGCGACAAGATAAAAACCCCACTATATTCTGATATATCAAACCCTTCAAGGATAAATTAATTCAGTCAAAATCTGTAGCCAAAGACAGATTAACTCCATCCATTCTTATACCACTGAAAGTGGAAATGGCAGAGAGCAACAGCACTAGACCAATTCCCACTCACTTATTTGGAACATATGGGAAAATGGTTCACCAATTCTTAGCTGACCCTGTGGCTCCACTGCAAGTGGTCAGAGCTCAGTTATTCTTGTCTTGGACATAGAGGAAATAGTTTACTCTTTATAGGGTTATTCTCAAGAGTTACAATGCGGTGATTTTCATACAAAAATGTAACTAAAATTGATCTAGAAGCATAAAAACCAAGTTGGGGCATTTTGAATAAAGTGTTCTTTACTACTCTCCCACCAACTCACTGTACTCAGCTATTTATTGTATGTCTACAGATAACACTGGTGTGTGCTTGTAAATAATTACACCCCTCTGTCGATATTGTCTCGTCTGGATACATTGATATTTATAAATGCTCAGACTGAGACCTTTGTGAATGTGGAGTGTGAGCCCTCGTGGGCAGGGACCACATTCCTTATGGGCCGGTCACTTTTCTTGTTTGTCATATATTTTTATGTACTGGAGCTGATCATGTAAAATGTTGCACTTATGAATTGTTATTGTGACCAATTAAACTCTTTTTTTTTAGTTTCCTTGTAAATGAGAGAATCTCTATATACTGTGTCTGATGTAGCGGAGCCACGATGGCTCTGGGAGCTGTTGTGAATTCTGTGGCTGAATTCACTCCTGTGGTCACAAGTGTACTGCAGCTTCTGAGCTTCTTCCCTCAGGTGTTCTGGTGAGCTCGTTAACTGCTTCGTTACTTAACTCCGCCTGATGCTGCTATCCCTGCTCCTTGTCAATGTTCCAGTGTTGGATCTGAGCTTCTACTGCTTGTTCCTGTGACCTGCTGCTCTGTATAGCTATGTGCTTTTTTGCTATTTTGTTGCTTTTTTTCTGTCCAGCTTGTCTTTTGTTTTGCTGGTAGCTCTGAGAAGCAAAGGGTGTACCGCCGTGCCGTTAGTTCGGCACGGTGGGTCTTTTTTGCCCCCTTTGCGTGGTTTTTGCTTTAGGGTTTTTTTGTAGACTGCAAAGTTCGCTTTACTATCCTCGCTCTGTCCTAGAATATCGGGCCCCACTTTGCTGAATCTATTTCATCCCTACGTTTTGTCTTTTCATCTTACTCACAGTCATTATATGTGGGGGGCTGCCTTTTCCTTTGGGGTATTTCTCTGGGGGCAAGTCAGGCCTATTTTTCTATCTTCAGGCTAGCTAGTTTCTTAGGCTGTGCCGAGTTGCATAGGTAGTTGCTAGGCGCAATCCACAGCCGCTTTTAGTTGTGTTTAGGATAGGTAGGTGTGCAGTCTACAGAGTTTCCACGTCTCAAAGCTCGTTCTTTGTTTTTGGGTATTTGTCAGATCACTGTGTGCGCTCTGATTGCTAGGCACACTGTGTCTCTGGATTGCCTTCATTACACCTTTCATTAGCAGACATAACAGTACAAGGAGCCCACTGATGATTCTCAATAGAGGGAAAGAAAAAGTTCTGACATCATTTTTTTTTTTTTTCTCTGCTCTGTGTTCATTTTTTTTTCCCCTAGACATTTGGGTGATTCTGGACACAGGTGTGGACATGGATATTCAGGGTCTGTGCTCTTCAATGGATAATCTCGTTATAAATGTACAAAAGATTCAAGACACTATTGATCGGAAATCTATGTTAGAACCAAGAATTCCTATTCCTGATTTGTTTTTTGGAGATAGAACAAAGTTTCTAAGTTTCAAAAATAATTGTAAGCTATTTCTGGCCTTGAAACCTCATTCTTCTGGTAATCCTATTCAACAGGTTTTGATTATTATTTCTTTTTTGCGCGGCGACCCTCAAGACTGGGCATTTTCTCTTACGCCAGGAGACCCTGCATTGAGTAGTGTCGATGCGTTTTTCCTGGCGCTCGGATTGCTGTACGATGAGCCTAATTCAGTGGATCAGGCTGAGAGAAATTTGCTGGCTTTGTGCCAGGGTCAGGATGATATAGAAGTATATTGTCAGAAATTTAGGAAATGGTCAGTACTCACTCAGTGGAATGAATCTGCGCTGGCAGCTTTGTTCAGAAAGGGTCTCTCTGAGGCTCTTAAGGATGTCATGGTGGGTTTTCCTATGCCTGCTGGTTTGAATGAGTCTTTGTCTTTGGCCATTCAAATCGGTCGACGCTTGCGCGAGCGTAAATCTGTGCACCATTTGGCGGTATTGCCTGAGGTTAAACCTGAGCCTATGCAGTGCGATAGGACTATGACCAGAGTTGAACAGCAGGAATACAGACGTCTGAATGGGCTGTGTTTCTACTGTGGTGATTCCACTCATGCTATTTCTGATTTTCCTAAGCGCACTAAGCGGTCCGCTAGGTCTGCCGTCATTGGTACTGTACAGTCCAAATTCCTTCTGTCCATTACCTTGATATGCTCTTTGTCGTCGTTTTCTGTCATGGCGTTTGTGGATTCAGGCGCTGCCCTGAATCTGATGGATTTGGATTATGCTAAACGTTGTGGGTTTTTCTTGGAGCCTTTGCGGTGTCCTATTCCATTGAGAGGAATTGATGCTACACCTTTGGCCAAGAATAAACCTCAGTACTGGGCCCAGCTGACCATGTGCATGGCTCCTGCACATCAGGAAGTTATTAGCTTTCTGGTGCTACATAATCTGCATGATGTGGTCGTGTTGGGGTTGCCATGGCTACAAACCCATAATCCAGTATTGGATTGGAATTCCATGTCGGTATCCAGCTGGGGTTGTCAGGGGGTACATGGTGATGTTCCATTTCTGTCAATTTCGTCATCCACCCCTTCTGAGGTCCCAGAGTTCTTGTCTGATTATCAGGATGTATTTGAAGAGCCCAAGTCCGATGCCCTACCTCCGCATAGGGATTGTGATTGTGCTATCAATTTGATTCCTGGTAGTAAATTCCCTAAAGGTCGATTATTTAATTTATCCGTGCCCGAACACGCCGCTATGCGCAGTTATGTGAAGGAATCCCTGGAGAAGGGACATATTCGCCCATCATCATCACCACTGGGAGCAGGGTTCTTCTTTGTAGCCAAGAAGGATGGTTCGCTGAGACCGTGTATTGATTACCGCCTTCTTAATAAGATCACTGTTAAATTTCAGTATCCCTTGCCATTGTTATCTGACTTGTTTGCTCGGATTAAGGGGGCTAGTTGGTTCACTAAGATAGATCTTCGTGGTGCGTATAATCTGGTGAGAATCAGGCAAGGAGATGAATGGAAAACTGCATTCAATACGCCCGAGGGTCATTTTGAGTATCTAGTGATGCCGTTCGGACTTGCCAATGCTCCATCTGTGTTTCAGTCTATTATGCATGACATCTTCCGTGAGTATCTGGATAAATTCCTGATTGTTTACTTGGATGACATTTTGATCTTCTCAGATGATTGGGAGTCTCATGTGAAGCAGGTCAGAATGGTTTTTCAGGTCCTGCGTGCTAATTCTTTGTTTGTGAAGGGATCTAAGTGTCTCTTCGGTGTGCAGAAAGTTTCATTTTTGGGGTTCATCTTTACCCCTTCTACTATCGAGATGGATCCTGTTAAGGTCCAAGCCAACCAGGATTGGATTCAGCCGACATCTCTGAAAAGTCTGCAAAAGTTCCTGGGCTTTGCTAATTTTTATCGTCGCTTCATCTGTAATTTTTCTAGCATTGCCAAACCATTGACCGATTTGACCAAGAAGGGTGCTGATTTGGTTAATTGGTCTTCTGCTGCTGTGGAAGCTTTTCAGGAATTGAAGCGTCGTTTTTGTTCTGCCCCTGTGTTGTGTCAGCCAGATGTTTCTCTTCCGTTCCAGGTCGAGGTTGATGCTTCTGAGATTGGAGCAGGGGCGGTTTTGTCACAGAGAGGTTCTGATTGCTCAGTGATGAAACCATGTGCTTTCTTTTCCAGGAAGTTTTCGCCCGCTGAGCGTAATTATGATGTGGGCAACCGAGAGTTGCTGGCCATGAAGTGGGCATTCGAGGAATGGCGCCATTGGCTTGAAGGAGCTAAGCATCGCGTGGTGGTATTGACTGATCATAAGAACTTGACTTATCTCGAGTCTGCCAAGCGCTTGAATCCTAGACAGGCCCGTTGGTCGTTATTTTTTGCCCGCTTCGACTTTGTGATTTCGTACCTTCCGGGCTCTAAAAATGTGAAGGCGGATGCTCTGTCTAGGAGTTTTGTGCCCGACTCTCCGGGTTTATCTGAGCCAGCGGGTATCCTCAAGGAAGGAGTCATTGTGTCTGCCATCTCCCCTGATTTGCGGCGGGTGCTGCAAAAATTTCAGGCGAATAAACCTGATCGTTGTCCAGCGGAGAAACTGTTCGTCCCTGATAGGTGGACTAATAAACTTATCTCTGAACTTCATTGTTCGGTGTTGGCTGGTCATCCTGGAATCTTTGGTACAAGAGAGTTAGTGGCTAGATCCTTCTGGTGGCCATCTCTGTCACGGGATGTACGTACTTTTGTGCAGTCCTGTGGGATTTGTGCTAGGGCTAAGCCCTGCTGTTCTCGTGCCAGTGGGTTGCTTTTGCCCTTGCCGGTCCCAAAGAGGCCTTGGACACATATTTCGATGGATTTCATTTCTGACCTTCCCGTTTCTCAAAAGATGTCAGTCATTTGGGTGGTCTGTGATCGCTTTTCTAAAATGGTCCATCTGGTGCCCTTGGCTAAATTGCCTTCCTCCTCTGATTTGGTACCTTTGTTCTTTCAGCATGTGGTTCGGTTGCATGGCATTCCTGAGAATATTGTTTCTGACAGAGGTTCCCAGTTTGTTTCAAGGTTTTGGCGAGCCTTTTGTGGTAGGATGGGCATTGACCTATCCTTTTCCTCGGCTTTCCATCCTCAAACTAATGGCCAGACCGAACGAACCAATCAGACCTTGGAAACATATCTGAGATGTTTTGTTTCTGCTGACCAGGATGATTGGGTGTCCTTTTTGCCGTTGGCTGAGTTCGCCCTTAATAATCGGGCCAGCTCGGCTACCTTGGTTTCTCCATTTTTTTGCAATTCTGGGTTCCATCCTCGTTTCTCTTCAGGACAGGTTGAGTCTTCGGACTGTCCTGGTGTGGATTCTGTGGTGGACAGGTTGCAGCAGATCTGGACTCAGGTAGTGGACAATTTGACCTTGTCCCAGGAGAAGGCTCAACTTTTCGCTAATCGCAGACGCCGTGTGGGTCCCCGACTTCGTGTTGGGGATCTGGTTTGGTTATCTTCTCGTCATATTCCTATGAAGGTTTCCTCTCCTAAATTTAAACCTCGTTTTATTGGTCCGTATAGGATTTCTGAGGTTCTCAATCCTGTGTCTTTTCGTTTGACCCTCCCAGACTCCTTTTCCATACATAATGTATTCCATAGGTCGTTGTTGCGGAGATACGTGGCACCTATGGTTCCATCTGTTGAGCCTCCTGCCCTGGTTTTGGTGGAGGGGGAATTGGAGTATATTGTGGAGAAGATTTTGGATTCTCGTGTTTCTAGACGGAAACTCCAGTATCTGGTTAAATGGAAGGGTTATGCTCAGGAAGATAATTCCTGGGTTTTTGCCTCTGATGTTCATGCTCCCGATCTTGTTCGTGCCTTTCATGCGGCTCATCCTGGTCGGCCTGGGGGCTCTGGTGAGGGTTCGGTGACCCCTCCTCAAGGGGGGGGTACTGTTGTGAATTCTGTGGCTGAATTCATTCCTGTGGTCACAAGTGGTACTGCAGCTTCTGAGCTTCTTCCCTCAGGTGTTCTGGTGAGCTCGTTAACTGCTTCGTTACTTAACTCCGCCTGATGCTGCTATCCCTGCTCCTTGTCAATGTTCCAGTGTTGGATCTGAGCTTCTACTGCTTGTTCCTGTGACCTGCTGCTCTGTATAGCTATGTGCTTTTTTGCTATTTTGTTGCTTTTTTTCTGTCCAGCTTGTCTTTTGTTTTGCTGGTAGCTCTGAGAAGCAAAGGGTGTACCGCCGTGCCGTTAGTTCGGCACGGTGGGTCTTTTTTGCCCCCTTTGCGTGGTTTTTGCTTTAGGGTTTTTTTGTAGACTGCAAAGTTCGCTTTACTATCCTCGCTCTGTCCTAGAATATCGGGCCCCACTTTGCTGAATCTATTTCATCCCTACGTTTTGTCTTTTCATCTTACTCACAGTCATTATATGTGGGGGGCTGCCTTTTCCTTTGGGGTATTTCTCTGGGGGCAAGTCAGGCCTATTTTTCTATCTTCAGGCTAGCTAGTTTCTTAGGCTGTGCCGAGTTGCATAGGTAGTTGCTAGGCGCAATCCACAGCCGCTTTTAGTTGTGTTTAGGATAGGTAGGTGTGCAGTCTACAGAGTTTCCACGTCTCAGAGCTCGTTCTTTGTTTTTGGGTATTTGTCAGATCACTGTGTGCGCTCTGATTGCTAGGCACACTGTGTCTCTGGATTGCCTTCATTACACCTTTCATTAGCAGACATAACAGGGAGCGCAGCTGGTACTGGAGGGGTTTCTCCTTCTGTCCTATGGAAGTCACCAGGGAATATGCATATAAATACAATAGTGTTCAAGTCACAATTCGAGGATTCTCTCCCTCCTCACCTTCTGCTAGTGTGTATTACTGCCTTGAACCTGCTGAATATGTAAATTAGATTGTAAGCCCTTGGGGTCAGGTCTTTTATGGGATATAGCTGTGTAACAAATACATAATAACTAGTGTTGAGCATTCCGATACCGCAAGTATCGGGTATCGGCCGATATTTGCGGTATCGGAATTCCGATACCGAGTTCCGATATTTTTGTGATATCGGGAATCGGTATCGGGATTAAGAATCATGTGTAAAATAAAGAATAAAAATAAAAAATATTGAAATACTCACCCTTGGACGCGCCCTGGTTGTCACCGCTGCAACCGCCATGCTTCCGTTACTAAGAATGAGCGCGTTAAGGACCTTTCGGTGACGTCGCGGCTTGTGATTGGTCGCGTGAGCGTCATGTGACCGCTGACGCGACCAATCACAAGCCGCGACGTCACCGAAAAGTCCTTAACGCGCTCATTTTTAGGAATGACCGCCTTAAGGACGTTCGATGACGTCGCGGCTTGTGATTGGTCACGTGAGCGTCATGTGACCGCTGACGCGACCAATCACAAGCCGCGACGTCATCGAACGTCCTTAAGGCGGTCATTCCTAAAAATGAGCGCATTAAGGACCTTTCGGTGACGTCACGGCTTGTGATTGGTCGCGTCAGCGGTCACATGACGCTCACGCGACCAATCACAAGCCGCGACGTCACCGAAAGGTCCTTAACGCGCTCATTTTTAGGAAGGAAGGCTGCCGGTGAGAACCAGGGCCCGTCCGAGGGTAAGTATATCAATATTTTTTATTTTTATTCTTTATTTTACACATCAATATGGATCCCAGGGCCTGAAGGAGAGTTTCCTCTCCTTCAGGCCCTGGGAACCATTACAGGATACCTTCCGATATTTGCGTCCCATTGACTTGTATTGGTATTGGGTATCGGTATCGGCGATATCCGATATTTTTCGGATATCGGCCAATACCATCCGATACCGATACTTTCAAATATCGGACAGTATCGCTCAACACTAGTAATAACATATGATTACCTAGAAAAGACTTACTTGCACACATTTAATGTCCACACATTTTATTAAGTACAAATCTCTGTAGGCATATTGTATGGGAGGTGGACGTCAAATATGTAATCAAATAGGGTCATAAGGCATATAAATATATGGCAGTGAAAGCATTTTATCTTCACAACACCTCTCCAGGGAGGGGACATTCACCCCGTCCTCTCACAAAGTTTCAAGGTGGAATTGCTTACAATCAAGAGTCTCCTTGAAGCAGAATTACACAGTTGACATATGGGGTAAAAGGAAATCGGTGGTGGCCAAGTAGTGATGCAACTAATTAAAACTCCTTTTGAATCCACCTCCCTTATGTTGGTTGGTCATGAAGACTGGTATATGTGCTGGAAAGAACATGAAGTCTGAGGTTTGTTAGATTTTTAAGGGAGGATCAGTAGGTTCTTCTCCAGGATGACCTGCTAGGATTAATTGACTTCCCCCAGACTATCTCCAATGTGCAGTTATGAATACTGGGATATGTATGTAATATCCATATCCGATATTGATGGGGTATAAATTTTCAACTTATGCATTTTCTTCCTCTAATAGTCCATATTTTTTCATAACTGTGACACCTGCCTATAAGCCCCAAATCAATAGTGACCAGATCGCTGACAACAGGCTTGTCATGTTTCCAATTTCTGAAAAGGTAAAATCCAAATATATGACTGTGATAATCAGAAGTGAAAATATTTTGAATGTTGGGAATATCAATTTTCTGCAACTGGGGCCACATCCCATGACTATCCATCCCTGTTGTGAGTCATTAAGGGGAGGTGTGTGGGTGTAAATTAGGTGCCAATAAAAGGACAAGGCAAATTATGATCTGTTTGTGCAGAGATGAATATCAGTTTATGCATAATCTATGTTCATTGGAAGTTTTCCAACCAAAGTGCTCTCCATCGCTAATCTCTGAATCGTCTGTTACCAGCATTTTTGTTAATCCTGTTTTATGTAATTGTATATGCTGTATTTTGTCCTCTTTTTTTATATTTAAAAAAAAAAAAAATAAAAGATTTTACAAACACTGTATATCTTTCTGGATTAATTAAAAAAATAAATAAAATTGAGTAGTTCTGTTCCTTTTTGTTCTGTAAACCGCACCCTTGAAAGGCATACTCTATAAGAAACCAGGCATCAGATTAGCCTGTATAACTTATTTGTGGTGGCAGCGAGTAGTTTTTGGGTTGTCGTGGAACTAGAAGTGATGGTAGCGGGGAGTGTGTATACCATGTGTTGGAATCAGAGGTGTGTATACCATACAATCACTGCTTGTTCTCTAATAACCTGCCTATTAGTGGTAACACCTGCAGTGTCATCAGTTAATCGCCGGTCATTTGTGTAATCCTTCTGATTCTGTTCTAATTGACCTGACAATAGGGGGCACCATAGAGCAATAAGTGACAAAAAGATGTCTCGTCCCATCCGTCCTGCCCAGCATGTAGTAATCACAATAGACAGGCACTGTTATATATTATACTGGGAACTCAACCATCCGGGATAGAGAAGGACCCAATAACAGTTCAGGGATCTCTAGCAGTGGGGTGAACTGGCTTCTGTATCATGTCAATGTGATAGAGGGTCAAACTGGATCCAATACAGGATTTACAGCTTCAGATATTGAGCCTGGTGGACAGTGGCATAAAAGTCTGATGGGCCCCGGTGCAAGATTTGCACCAGGACCCCCATCCTGATGTATCGCTTGCTCAAAAAAATAAAGTACCACATCCTAGATATCAATGGAAGAAATATTCCAGTTGCAAATCTTTGTTCTCAACACATTCCACTATGTAATGAATAATTAAACATACAAATCCTAAACGTAAACAAAATTTCCCATGGAGGTCTGGACTTGTAATAATCCTCAAAATCAAAGTGGAAAATCAAATTACAGGCAGATCCAACTTCAGTGGAAATGTCTCAAGACAAGGAAATGATGCTCAGTAGTGTGTGTGGCCTCCACGTGCCTGTATGACCTTCCTATAACACCTGGGCATGCTAATGAAGAGATAAGGGATCTCCTCTCAAACCTGAATTTAAGCATTTGTCAATTTCTGGTCAGTCTGTGGTGCAACGTGGTTTTGGTGAATGGATTGAGACCTCCTATCCCAGATGTATAGTAAAGAAACTAGGGTGCACCTATGATGAAATAACACAGATAAACACTGAGCTAAATGCACATCAAGGTGCTACCCCTGGTATGGGAAGCAAAGAACATGAAAAAAGCGAGAGAAAGACCAATACAAAAATAAGTGTGTACACCTGGTAAATAAAAAAAATACAAAACTTAATTTCATAGCTATGGTTACACAAACCCATTAAAAACCTGTAAACACAACACAACACAATCATTATCCAACACCCTTGCTGGTTCTATATCAAATGACCACAAATGTAGTAAGGAGCAATAAACAAAGAATATTTGTAAGACTCTTGATTGGTGTATATATGTATAGTCACCCCTATGCAGAATATAAGTAATAAATAATCATACATGCATAGACGTCATATGTAGTGATGAGCGAGTATACTAGTTGCTCGGGTTTTCCCGAGCACGCTCTGGTGGTCTCCGAGTATTTTGTTGATGCAGCTGCATGATTTTCAGCTGGTAGCCAGGCTGAGTACATGTGGGAGTTGCCTGGTTGCTAGGGAATCCCCACATGTAATCAAGCTGTCTAGTAGCCGTAAATCATGCAGCTGCGGCAAGGAAAACCAAATCTCAGAGTAGTCATAAATACTCGGAGGACACCCAAGCGTGCTCTGGAAAACCCGAGCAACGAGTATATTCGCTCATCACTAGTAACATGTACTGTGTTTTAAATTTTATGGAAAATCGCCCAAAAAAAGCTGAATAATATGAGCAAATCCAATAGGTCTGCACATGCTGCATAACCATAGAGAAAGCCTTGTAGTCAGTAATACCTCATATGCTCCATAATCTCCAGGCCACAGGAAAATACCATAGTGAGCAAAAGGAGAGCAAGGATCAGAGGTGTGGGGAGACCCCCGTGTTTCGCTATTATGCAACAGCTTCCTCAGGAGTGGGGAGTCCCTAGAAAGAAATAGGCAGGATATAAAGCGAGCCCAATAAGGGAGAAGTGCTGACCGATGCGCAGAGTCCACAAAGTCAATGGAGCCCAGGGAGGCGTATACATCAAGCAGCGAGCCTGGTAAACGGTGACAACGGAGCCGCTGGCCTGGAAATAGGCATGTCCCACAATCAGCCGCTAGGGTAAATGTGCCCGTGCAGCACAGCGGCTCAAAGTGGTAAGAAAATGGCAACTATATATGCCCGTACTTGTATTGCGCAACTCTAGCACCCCAGGTAACCGGTTGCTACAGTGATGTTGCCTTTCCTTCGAGGAGATGAATATCATGCTCAGAGGCAATGGAGCTCTTTTCAATAGGTAAGGCACCCACACACAACACAATCCAGGCAAGGAGGGGGAGCTCAGGACCCGGATTCAAGGGAGCTTCCCTAGGCTATAGGTATCCTGACCTGGAGGAGGAGCTAGTTAGTTGGTCGGTCCAGGGAAACCAAGGAAGTCAGTCTGAGAGAGACACTGAAGGAGAAGGAAGTCTGGAACTGAGAGCAGACAGAGAGGCCTGGCAGCCACGTGGGAGCTGCAGCCTCTGGAAAGGAGAACCAACCTGAGGGGTTGAATGTGGAGGAGCTTGAGATAAAAGGAGCGCAGGAGTGGAACAGGGCTTAGAGGGGAACTGGGTCCGGGCACCCTCAGAGCCGAAGCGCAGTATTGGGTACCGGGAGCACAAGGACTTAGTGGAACTGTAGGACACTTGGCAGAACCGGAGGACTAAGAACTTGATGTTATTGGCCCACACCACACCTGAGACGTAACAGCACCTAAGGAGCCCGGGGCATGATAGATTCCCTATAAAAAGGCTCAAGCTGCCCGTCGTGCAGGTAGCTGTCTCCGGACAGGGGGAACAGAGGACTCTGCAGAAAGTTTCAGGCAGCAGGGACTTCATATACAGCAAGCGCTAGTTGTAAATGCTCACGGACCTCGACTGGAAAAAGGGAATCCTCTATTGCCTCTGAGCCGGCCGGGCCAAATCACCACCCATGCCTGGTACCCTGGACTGTAACCGGCAAACTACAGTAAACCAGGTAAAGACTTACAACTTGTGTCCTTTACTCATTTACCGGCAACCGTCATCACCACCATACATCTTAGAACCCCAGGGGATCCCGCTTCACATGTGGGAAGTGTACCATCAGTGCTGCAATAACATCCCCCGGATGACCCCTTTAATGCAGCGTCGGTCCTACTATTGATTGAACACAACAGGTGGCATCACGACAGACTTATAAACATTTTTCCCTTAAGACTGTTCCCCTTTAATTGGACGCCCAGAGCCACGGACCGGGTCGCTGCCACCATGGCATCCCCTTTAAGACCGGACCAGGAACCGAGTACCCCAAGGCCCTGGCGGGGCACTCCACAACCATAGGTGCCCGCACTTGTATAGCATGACCGTATGCGCCCGCACTTGTATAGTGCAACTGTATGTGCCCGTACTTGTATAGTGCAACCGTATGTGCCCGTACTTGTATAGTGCAACCGTATGTGCCCGTACTTGTATAGTGCAACCGTATGTGCCCGTACTTGTATAGTGCAACCGTATGTGCCCGTACTTGTATAGTGCAACTGTATGTGCCCGTATTTGTATAGTAAAACTGTATGTGCCCGTACTTGTATAGCACGACGGTATGTGCCCGTACTTGTATAGTAAAACCATATGTGCCCGTACTTGTATAGTACATTTAATGCTGCGGGGAAGAATCTGGTAGACTTACATCAGAGAGGAGCCCTGTGACGTTATTATGGGCTTCTCTGCAGGGAATAAATGGGACAGGAAAAATTATATGAAACATACAAATATAGAAACAACGCCCACTGAGTATTGAGGGTGACAACGGAAGGAAATAATGGCCGTGCTTAACCCGAGTCAGTGTCCGGCAATATGAATGGGCACATGGATACACGTGTGTAATTGTTAAATGTAATAGCTAAGGGGCAGAGGCGTGTGCCCAAATACAGAGCGCAAAAAAGAGAACCATTATAATAGACGAGTATTGCGACAGGGGCCACAGCGACGTTGGTTTGACCCCCGTAGAGCAGGGACACATGTCAGAGAGATATTCATATCCACGACGCCTATTTAGACTATACATAATGAGAGAGACCACAGCGATATTCATTTAACCCTAGAAGTCCCAGAGAGGGGTCATTTAACATAGGTTACATAGGATTACATTGGCTGAACTTTCAGATATCCCTCTTCTTATGATCTAGCGTACTCCGCATTTAGCTGGATTTGGAACCAGGATGATGGACCCAACAAGCGCGAAGACCCTATCTTACCACCGGCTTTGGGTCCTATACAAAGGATCAGTTCCGCTGTCACCATAAGACCACATGTGTCCTTCTGGGCCATACACTCCTATATGTACCTTCCTCCAGCTCTGCGCTGGGCCAGATATAGCATGGGGTTGATGACCGCTTCCGAAGGACTTTGGAAATTACCATATGTACCTCTCTATATAATCTCCTTTTATAGCTTTAGTGATGGACACATATGGTGTTACAATGGATTTCTAGCGTAGAACCTTACAAAAAAAAATCACATCTTTGCACAATAATAATAAATCACTTTCCCTTGTATCGGCATGGCACATATTGTGTCGTATCCTCCTGTATATAAATGACCTACATGGTGAGGGGTTACAATTACTTGTGCCCCAAATGTAACGTTCTAGGGTTTCACCACCACATGACACCGGTCCTTGAGTTTGGGCAATGATGTTTTGCCCCTCTTGCTCATGCATGGTATGGGTCACAAGAACCTTTTTGTAGCGCATTTTTCTGGTGTATATATGTAATTATTATGGTGTTTTGAGGCCTCTATTGGAGGTCCAATTTCCCCCTATGATGTTGCACGGATGGATGTTGTGGCTTTCCTCTTGATGGTTCAACTTATACCATGATCCACATGATAAATGTATACTCTCCACTTATTGGTGTTACACCTAACACATTATGTATAAGACCCCTCATACTCTCCTCTCGAGTCCTAGGGTTAGGTTAAGGTGGCCGTGTGGTCATTACAGGTTGTAAGTTTCTTTGAAGAGATGGGTTTTCAGGTTTCTTTTGAAGGATCCAAATGTGGTGGATAGAAGGATGTGTTGGGGCACAGAATTCCAGTGGATGGGGTATATTCGGGAGAAGCCTTGGAAGCAATTGGGTGAGGATGGCTTTGTAGGTCAGTCTTACTAGTTTAAACTGAATACGCTGGGAAATTGGGAGCTAGTGAAGGGATTTGCAAAGAGGGGAAGCAGGAGTGTAGCGAGGAGAGAGACTAATTAGTCGGACAGCAGAGTTAAGGACGGACTGGAGGGGTGCGAGAGTGTTAAAAGGTAGGCCACAGAGGAGGAGGATGTTGCAGAGGTCGAGGCGGGAGATGTTTAGGGCATGCACAAGCATTTTGGTGGAGTGAGGGTTGAGGAAAGGACAAATTCAGGAAATATTTTTGAGCTGGAGGCGACAGGAGGTGGTGAGAGCTTGGATGTGCAGTTTGAAGGACATGGCAGAGTCCAGGGTTACTCCGAGGCAACAGATTTTGGGGACAGGGGAAAGTGTGATTTCATTTATTTTGATAGATAGATCAGGTAGGGAAGATATGCGAGATGGAGGAAAGATAATTAGTTCAGATTAGTCAACATTGAGCTTGAGGAAGTGAGAGGAGAAGGAGGATATGGCTGATAGACACTCCGGGATTCTGGAGAGCAGAGAGGTGACATCTGGGTCAGAGAGGTAGATCTGAGTGTCATCAGCATATAGATGGTACTGGAAGCCATAGGACCTTATGAGTTGTCAAAGGCCGAGTGTATAGATTGAGAAGAGTAAGGGCCCAAGGACAGAGTCTTGAGGGACACCAACAGAGAGGGGGCGAGATGAAGAGGTAGTATGGGAGAACGAAATGCTAAATGCGCGGTTGGTAAGGTATGAGCAGATCCAAGATAGGGCGAGGTCTTTGACACCAAAGGAAGAGAGGATCTGTAGTAGGAGGCAGTGGTCAACTGTGTCAAAAGCAGAGGACAGGTCTAGAAGGAGGAGTACAGAGTATTGTCTGTTAGGCTAGGTTCACATTACGTTCTGGCAGTCCCTTACACGGATTGCATTACACAGCGGCATAACACGGTGTATCTGTTATGATCAGGTGGCCTTGGAGCAGCATGAAAACCTTCTCTGGAGTAGGTGGTAACTTATACTGACCGCAAACCCTGATCCTATCACCGCAGCTAGAAGTAGCCGTGGGGTGTACCTAACAAAACCTAGACACCTCGACACAGCCGGAGGACTAAATACCCCTAAAGATGGAAATAGCAAAACTATCTTGCCTCAGAGTAGACCCCCAAAGGATAGGCAGCCCCCCACAAATATTGACTGTGAGTTGGAGAGGAAAAGACACACGCATGCAGAAAACAGGCTTAGCAAAGGAGGCCACTTCTAGCTAAATAGAAAAGGACAGGACAGAGTCCTGTGCGGTCAGTATTTAAACCCTTCCAAAATATCCACAGCAGAAAATACAAAAACTCCACCATCTAACTAAAGACGTGGAGAGTATAACTGCAATTCCAGAGAATCCAACCAGACTGAGAAAAACAGCTGACACAGTCTAAGCTGGACAAATAGAAACAAAAGATCAGCACTGAAAATAAGCACACAGCAAGTGTGCTTCAGAAAAAGAAACAGACACTTATCTTTGCTGAACTGGCAGCTAAGCAGGTGAGGCCAGGCAGAGATCCAATACTTCCAAAGAAACATTGACAACTGGCAAGGGCTAATGAATCCTGCACACTTAAATATCCCAGTCCGAACAGCAATTAGCAGATACACCTGGCCAGGACTGTGACTCAGAGACAACTGCATTCCCACCTACAACCACTGGAGGGAACCCAAGAGCAGAATTCACAACAGTAACCCCCCCCTTGAGGAGGGGTCACCGAACCCTCACCAGGACCTCCAGGACGATCAGGATGAGCCAGATGAAAGGCACGGACCAAATCAGCAGCATGGACATCAGAGGCAAAAACCCAAGAATTATCCTTCTGGCCATAACCCTTCCATTTGACAAGGTATTGAAGCTTCTGCCTCAAAAAATGGGAATCCAAAATCTTCTCAACAACATATTCCAACTCCCCATCAACCAACACAGGGGCCGGAGGATCAACAGAGGGAACAACGGGCTCCACATATTTCCGCAACAAAGATCTATGGAAGACATTATGGATAGCAAAAGAGGCCGGAAGCGCCAGTCGAAAAGACACCGGATTAATAATCTCAGAAATCCTATACGGACCAATAAACCGAGGCTTAAACTTAGGAGAAGAAACCTTCATAGAAACATGACGGGAAGACAACCAGACCAGATCCCCAACCCGAAGCCGGGAACCAACACACCGACGATGGTTAGCAAAACGCTGAGCCTCCTCCTGAGACAACACCAAATTGTCCACCACATGAGCCCAAATCTGCTGCAACCTGTCAACCACAGAATCCACACCAGGACAGTCAGAAGGCTCAACCTGCCCAGAAGAAAAACGAGGATGAAAACCAAAATTACAAAAGAAAGGCGAAACCAAAGTAGCCGAACTAGCCCGATTATTAAGGGCAAACTCGGCCAATGGCAAAAAAAGTTACCCAATCATCCTGATCAGCAGACACAAAGCATCTCAAATAAGTCTCCAAAGTCTGATTAGTTCGCTCGGTCTGGCCGTTTGTCTGAGGATGAAATGCAGAGGAAAAAGACAAATCAATGGCCAGCTTGGCACAAAAGGCCCGCCAAAACCTAGAAACAAACTGGGAACCTCTGTCGGACACAATATTCTCCGGAATACCATGCAAACGGACCACATGCTGAAAGAACAACGGAACCAAATCAGAAGAAGGCAATTTAGGCAAAGGCACCAAATGAACCATTAGAGAATCGGTCACAAACAACCCAGATAACCAACATCCTCTGGGAAACAGGAAGATCGGAAATAAAATCCATAGAAATATGCGTCCAGGGCCTCTCAGGGATCGGCAATGGCAAAAGCAGCCCACTAGCACGGGAGCAACAAGGCTTGGCCCGCGCACAAGTCCCACAGGACTGCACAAAAGAACGCACATCACGCGACAATGAAGGCCACCAAAAGGACCTACCAACCAAATCTCTGGTACCAAAAATGCCAGGATGACCAGCCAACACGGAACAGTGAACCTCAGAAATCACTCTACTAGTCCATCTGTCAGGAACAAACAGTTTCCCCACAGGACAGCGGTCAGGTTTGTCAGCCTGAAATTCCTGAAGAACCCGTCGTAAATCAGGGAAAATGGCAGAAAGGACCACCCCCTCTTTCAGAATACCGACCGGCTCTAAGACCTCAGGAGAATCAGGCAAAAAACTCCTAGAGAGGGCATCAGCCTTAATATTTTTAGAACCCGGAAGGTACGAGACCACGAAATCAAAACGAGAAAAAAACAAGGACCATCGAGCCTGTCTAGGATTCAACCGTTTGGCAGACTCAAGGTAAATCAGATTCTTATGATCGGTCAAGACCACAATACGGTGCTTAGCTCCCTCAAGCCAATGTCGCCACTCCTCAAACGCCCACTTCATAGCCAATAACTCCCGATTGCCGACATCATAATTGCGTTCAGCAGGCGAAAACTTACGGGAAAAGAAGGCACACGGTTTCATTAAGGAACCAACAGGATCCCTCTGAGACAAAACAGCCCCTGCCCCAATCTCAGAAGCGTCAACCTCAACCTGAAACGGAAGAGAAACATCCGGTTGACACAACACTGGAGCAGAAGTAAAACGACGTTTAAGTTCTTGAAAGGCAGAGACAGCCGCAGGGGACCAATTCGCCACATCAGCGCCCTTCTTCGTCAAATCAGTCAAGGGTTTAACCACGCTGGAAAAATTAGCAATGAAACGGCGATAAAAATTAGCAAAACCCCAAAATTTCTGAAGGCTCTTCACGGATGTGGGCTGAATCCAATCATGAATGGCCTGAACCTTAACCGGATCCATCTCTATAGACGAGGGAGAAAAAATAAAGCCCAAAAAGGAAACCTTCTGCACCCCAAAAAGACACTTAGACTCTTTCACAAACAAGGCATTGTCACGAAGGATCTGAAATACCATCCTGACCTGCTGCACATGAGACTCCCAATCATCGGAAAAAATCAAAATATCGTCCAAATATACAATCAAGAATTTATCAAGATAATCCCGGAAGATATCATGCATGAAGGACTGAAAAACAGATGGAGCATTAGAGAGTCCGAATGGCATCACAAGGTATTCAAAATGGCCTTCGGGCGTGTTAAACGCAGTTTTCCATTCATCACCCTGTTTAATACGAACAAGATTATAAGCCCCCCGAAGGTCAATCTTAGTAAACCAACTAGCTCCCTTAATCCTAGCAAACAAATTGGAAAGCAAAGGTAACCCCTTAGTGACAGAGCCAATTTGGCACTTAATGACCGAGCCAATTTTTGCAATTCTGACCACTGTCACTTTATGAGGTTATAACTCTGGAACGCTTCAACGGATCCCGCTGATTCTGAGATTGTTTTTTCGTGACATATTGTACTTCATGTTAGTGTTAATATTTCTTCGATATTACTTGCGATTATTTATAAAAAAAATGGAAATATGGCGAAAATTTTTAAAATTTTGAAATTTTCAAACTTTGTATTTTTATGCCCTTAAATCAGAGAGATATGTCACAAAAAATAGCTAATAAATAACATTTCCCACATGTCTACTTTACATCAGCACAATTTTGGAAACAAATTTTTTTTTTGTTAGGGAGTTATAAGGGTTAAAAGTTGACCAGCAATTTCTCATTTTTACAACACCATTTGAAGTCATTTTGAGGGGTCTGTTCTGAAATGGCGATTCAGAACCACAATGGATGTTGAAGTTCAGAGCACATATAGTGACCTGGCAATAACCCAAAAACATAGGACGAGCTCTGAGACGTGGGAACTCTGCTGACCGCAAACCCTAATCCTATCGTACCACACTAAAGGCAGCCGTGGAGCGCTCCTATCCAAGGCCTAGGCGCCTCGAGCACGGCCTGAGAAACTAGCTAGCCTAAGAGAGGAAAATAAGCCTACCTTGCCTCAGAGAAATTCCCCAAAGGAAAAGGCAGCCCCCCACATATAATGACTGTGAGTGAGATGAAAAGACAAACGTAGAGATGAAATAGATTTAGCAAAGTGAGGCCCGACCTTCTGAATAGACCGAGGATAGGAAAGGTAACTTTGCGGTCAACACAAAACCCTACAAACAACCACGCAGGGGGGCAAAAAGACCCTCTGTACCGAACTAACGGCACGGAGGTACACCCTCTGCGTCCCAGAGCTTCCAGCAAGCAACAAAAACCAATTGAGCACGCTGGACAAAAAAAAAACAGCAAGCAAAAATAACACAAACAAAACTTAGCTTATGCAGAGCAGCAGGCCACAGGAACGATCCAGGAGGAAGCTAGACCCACACTAGAACATTGACTGGAGGCCAGGATCAAAGCACTAGGTGGAGTTAAATAGAGAACGCCTAACGACTTCCCCACATCACCTGAGGAAGCAGACTCAGAATCCGCAGTACCACTTTCCTCCACCAACGGAAGCTCACAGAGAGAACCAGCCGAAGTACCACTTGTGGCCACAGGAGGAAGCCCTGCCACAGAATTCACAACAGTACCCCCCCTTGAGGAGGGGTCACCGAACCCTCACCAGAGCTCCCAGGACGACCAGGATGAGCCATATGAAAGGCACGAACCAGATCGGGAGCATGGACATCAGAGGCAAAGACCCAGGAATTATCTTCCTGAGCATAACCCTTCCACTTAACCAGATACTGGAGTTTCCGCCTTGAAACACGAGAATCCAAAATCTTCTCCACAATATACTCCAACTTCCCCTCCACCAAAACCGGGGCAGGAGGATCAACAGATGGAACCATAGGTGCCACGTATCTCCGCAACAATGACCTATGGAATTCGTTATGTATGGTGTTGTGAATTCTGTGGCTGAATTCACTCCTGTGGTCACAAGTGGTACTGCAGCCTCTGAGCTTCCTCCCTCAGGTGTTCTGGTGAGCTCGTTAGCTGCTTTGTTATTTAACTCCACCTGATTCTGTTTTCCTTGCTCCCTGTCAATGTTCCAGTGTTGGATCTGAGCTTCTGGATCTTTCCTGTGGCCTGCTGCTCTGCTTAGATAAGTGCTGCTTTGCTTTTTGTTGCTATATTTTCTGTCCAGCTTGTCTTTTGGTTTTGCTGGAAGCTCTGAGACGCAAGGGGTGTACCGCCGTGCCGTTAGTTCGGCACGGTGGGACTTTTTGCCCCCTTTGCGTGATTTTTGCTTTAGGGTTTTTTGTAGACTGCAAAGTTCTCTTTACTATACTCGCTCTATCTAGAATATCGGGCCTCACTTTGCTGAAACTATTTCATCCCTACGTTTTGTCTTTTCATCTTACTCACAGTCATTATATGTGGGGGGCTGCCTTTTCCTTTGGGGTATTTCTCTGAGGCAAGCCAGGCTTATTTTTCTATCTTCAGGCTAGTCAGTTTCTTAGGCTGTGCCGAGTTGCTTAGGTATCGTCAGGCGCAATCCACAGCCACCTTTAGTTGTGTTTAGGATAGGTTCAGGTATTGCAGTCTACAGAGATTCCACGTCTCAGAGCTCGTTCTATTGTTTTTGGTTTATTGTCAGATCACTGTATGTGCTCTGATCGCTGGTACACTGTGTCACAGGATTACCTTCATAACAATACACTGTGTCACTGGATTGCCAGCATAACAGTACAAGGAGCCCCACTAATGATTCTCAATAGAGGGAAAAAAGAAGTTCTGACATCATTTTTTTTTCTCTGCTCTGTGTTCAGTCTTTTTTTTCCCCTAGACATTTGGGTGCGTCAGGACACAGGTGTGGACATGGATATTCAGGGTCTGTGCTCTTCTATGGATAATCTCGTTAAAAATGTACAAAAGATTCAAGATACTATTGATCAGAAATCTATGCTAGAACCAAGAATTCCTATTCCTGATTTGTTTTTTGGTGATAGAACTAAGTTTCTGAGCTTCAAAAATAATTGTAAGCTATTTCTGGCCTTGAAACCTCATTCTTCTGGTAATCCAGTTCAACAGGTGTTAATTATTATTTCTTTTTTGCGCGGCGACCCTCAGGACTGGGCATTTTCTCTTGCGCCAGGAGACCCTGCATTGAGTAGTGTCGATGCGTTTTTCCTGGCGCTCGGATTACTGTACGATGAGCCTAATTCAGTGGATCAGGCTGAGAAAAATTTGCTGGCTTTGTGCCAGGGTCAGGATGATATAGAAGTATACTGTCAGAAATTTAGGAAGTGGTCAGTACTCACTCAGTGGAATGAATCTACGCTGGCAGCTTTGTTCAGAAAGGGTCTCTCTGAGGCTCTTAAGGATGTCATGGTGGGTTTTCCTATGCCTGCTGGTTTTAATGAGTCTATGTCTTTGGCCATTCAGATCGGTCGACGCTTGCGCGAGCGTAAATCTGTGCACCATTTGGCGGTATTGCCTGAGATTAAACCTGAGCCTATGCATTGCGATAGGACTATGACCAGAATTGAACGGCGAGAACACAGACGTCAGAATGGGCTGTGTTTCTACTGTGGTGATTCCACTCATGCTATTTCTGATTGTCCTAAGCGCACTAAGCGGTTCGCTAGGTCTGCCGTCATTGGTACTGTACAGTCCAAATTCCTTCTGTCAGTTACCTTGATATGCTCTTTGTCATCGTATTCTGTCATGGCGTTTGTGGATTCAGGCGCTGCCCTGAATCTGATGGATTTGGATTATGCTAAACGTTGTGGGTTTTTCTTGGAGCCTTTGCGGTGTCCTATTCCTTTGAGAGGAATTGATGCTACACCTCTGGCCAAGAATAAACCTCAGTACTGGGCCCAGCTGACCATGTGCATGGCTCCTGCACATCAGGAGGTTATTCGCTTTCTGGTGCTACATAATCTGCATGATGTGGTCGTGTTGGGGTTGCCATGGCTGCAAACCCATAATCCTGTATTGGATTGGAATTCCATGTCGGTATCCAGCTGGGGTTGTCAGGGGGTACATGGTGATGTTCCATTTTTGTCTATTTCGTCATCCACCCCTTCTGAGGTCCCAGAGTTCTTGTCTGATTATCAGGATGTATTTGAAGAGCCCAAGTCCGATGCCCTACCTCCGCATAGGGATTGTGATTGTGCTATCAATTTGATCCCTGGTAGTAAATTCCCTAAAGGTCGATTATTTAATTTATCCGTGCCTGAACACGCCGCTATGCGCAGTTATGTGAAGGAATCCCTGGAGAAGGGGCATATTCGCCCATCGTCATCACCACTGGGAGCAGGGTTCTTTCTTGTAGCCAAGAAGGATGGTTCGCTGAGACCGTGTATTGATTACCGCCTTCTTAATAAGATCACTGTTAAATTTCAGTATCCCTTGCCATTGTTATCTGACTTGTTTGCTCGGATTAAGGGGGCTAGTTGGTTCACTAAGATAGATCTTCGTGGTGCGTATAATCTGGTGAGAATCAGGCAAGGAGATGAATGGAAAACTGCATTTAATACGCCCGAGGGTCATTTTGAGTATCTAGTGATGCCGTTCGGACTTGCCAATGCTCCATCTGTGTTTCAGTCTTTTATGCATGACATCTTCCGTGAGTATCTGGATAAATTCCTGATTGTTTACTTGGATGACATTTTGATCTTCTCGGATGATTGGGAGTCTCATGTGAAGCAGGTCAGAATGGTTTTTCAGGTCCTACGTGCTAATGCTTTGTTTGTGAAGGGATCAAAGTGTCTCTTTGGTGTGCAGAAAGTTTCATTTTTGGGGTTCATCTTTTCCCCTTCTACTATCGAGATGGATCCGGTTAAGGTCCAAGCCATCCAGGATTGGGATCAGCCGACATCTCTGAAAAGTCTGCAAAAGTTCCTGGGCTTTGCTAATTTTTATCGTCGCTTCATCTGTAATTTTTCTAGCATTGCCAAACCATTGACCGATTTGACCAAGAAGGGTGCTGATTTGGTTAATTGGTCTTCTGCTGCTGTGGAAGCTTTTCAGGAGTTGAAGCGTCGTTTTTGTTCTGCCCCTGTGTTGTGTCAGCCAGATGTTTCTCTTCCGTTCCAGGTCGAGGTTGATGCTTCTGAGATTGGAGCAGGGGCGGTCTTGTCACAGAGAGGTTCTGGTTGCTCAGTGATGAAGCCGTGTGCTTTCTTTTCCAGGAAGTTTTCGCCCGCTGAGCGTAATTATGATGTGGGCAACCGAGAGTTGCTGGCCATGAAGTGGGCATTCGAGGAGTGGCGTCATTGGCTTGAAGGAGCTAGGCATCGCGTGGAGGTATTGACTGATCATAAGAACTTAACTTATCTCGAGTCTGCCAAGCGCTTGAATCCTAGACAGGCCCGTTGGTCGTTATTTTTTGCCCGCTTCGACTTTGTAATTTCGTACCTTCCGGGCTCTAAGAATGTGAAGGCGGATGCTCTGTCTAGGAGTTTTGTGCCCGACTCCCCGGGGTTATCTGAGCCGGCGGGTATTCTCAAGGAAGGTGTCATTGTGTTTGCTATCTCCCCTGATTTGCGGAGGGTGCTGCAAAAATTTCAGGCTAATAAACCTGATCGTTGTCCAGCGGAGAAACTGTTCGTCCCTGATAGGTGGACTAATAAAGTTATCTCTGAACTTAATTGTTCGGTGTTGGCTGGTCATCCTGGAATCTTTGGTACCAGAGAGTTAGTGGCTAGATCCTTCTGGTGGCCATCTCTGTCACGGGATGTACGTACTTTTGTGCAGTCCTGTGGGACTTGTGCTAGGGCTAAGCCCTGCTATTCTCGTGCCAGTGGGTTGCTTTTGCCCTTGCCGGTCCCAAAGAGGCCTTGGACACATATTTCGATGGATTTCATTTCTGACCTTCACGTTTCTCAAAAGATGTCAGTCATTTGGGTGGTCTGTGATCGCTTTTCTAAAATGGTCCATCTGGTGCCCTTGGTTAAATTGCCTTCCTCCTCTGATTTGGTGCCTTTGTTCTTCCAGCATGTGGTTCGTTTGCATGGCATTCCGGAGAATATTGTTTCTGACAGAGGTTCCCAGTTTGTTTCAAGGTTTTGGCGAGCCTTTTGTGGTAGGATGGGCATTGACCTATCTTTTTCCTCGGCTTTCCATCCTCAGACTAATGGCCAGACCGAACGAACCAATCAGACCTTGGAAACATATCTGAGATGTTTTGTTTCTGCAGACCAGGATGATTGGGTGTCCTTTTTGCCGTTGGCTGAGTTTGCCCTTAATAATCGGGCCAGCTCGGCTACCTTGGTTTCTCCATTTTTCTGCAATTCTGGGTTCCATCCTCATTTCTCTTCAGGACAGGTTGAGTCTTCGGACTGTCCTGGTGTGGATTCTGTGGTGGACAGGTTGCAGCAGATCTGGACTCAGGTAGTGGACAATTTGACCTTGTCCCAGGAGAAGGCTCAACTTTTCGCTAATCGCAGACGCCGTGTGGGTCCCCGACTTTGTGTTGGGGATCTGGTTTGGTTATCTTCTCGTCATATTCCTATGAAGGTTTCCTCTCCTAAATTTAAGCCTCGTTTTATTGGTCCGTATAGGATTTCTGAGGTTCTCAATCCTGTGTCTTTTCGTCTGACCCTCCCAGACTCCTTTTCCATACATAATGTATTCCATAGGTCGTTGTTGCGGAGATACGTGGCGCCTATGGTTCCATCTGTTGAGCCTCCTGTTCCGGTTTTGGTGGAGGGGGAATTGGAGTATATTGTGGAGAAAATTTTGGATTCTCGTGTTTCTAGACGGAAACTCCAGTATCTGGTCAAATGGAAGGGTTATGCTCAGGAAGATAATTCCTGGGTTTTTGCCTCTGATGTCCATGCGCCCGATCTTGTTCGGGCCTTTCATGTGGCGCATCCTGGTCAGCCTGGGGGTTCTGGTGAGGGTTCGGTGACCCCTCCTCAAGGGGGGGGTACTGTTGTGAATTCTGTGGCTGAATTCACTCCTGTGGTCACAAGTGGTACTGCAGCCTCTGAGCTTCCTCCCTCAGGTGTTCTGGTGAGCTCGTTAGCTGCTTTGTTTTTTAACTCCACCTGATTCTGTTTTCCTTGCTCCTTGTCAATGTTCCAGTGTTGGATCTGAGCTTCTGGATCTTTCCTGTGGCCTGCTGCTCTGCTTAGATAAGTGCTGCTTTGCTTTTTGTTGCTATATTTTCTGTCCAGCTTGTCTTTTGGTTTTGCTGGAAGCTCTGAGACGCAAGGGGTGTACCGCCGTGCCGTTAGTTCGGCACGGTGGGACTTTTTGCCCCCTTTGCGTGATTTTTGCTTTAGGGTTTTTTGTAGACTGCAAAGTTCTCTTTACTATACTCGCTCTATCTAGAATATCGGGCCTCACTTTGCTGAAACTATTTCATCCCTACGTTTTGTCTTTTCATCTTACTCACAGTCATTATATGTGGGGGGCTGCCTTTTCCTTTGGGGTATTTCTCTGAGGCAAGCCAGGCTTATTTTTCTATCTTCAGGCTAGTCAGTTTCTTAGGCTGTGCCGAGTTGCATAGGTATCGTCAGGCGCAATCCACAGCCACCTTTAGTTGTGTTTAGGATAGGTTCAGGTATTGCAGTCTACAGAGATTCCACGTCTCAGAGCTCGTTCTATTGTTTTTGGTTTATTGTCAGATCACTGTATGTGCTCTGATCGCTGGTACACTGTGTCACAGGATTACCTTCATAACAATACACTGTGTCACTGGATTGCCAGCATAACAGTATGGAAAATGAATCTGGAAGGATCAGACGAAAAGACACAGGATTAAGAACCTCAGAAATCCTATACGGACCAATAAAACGAGGTTTAAACTTAGGGGAGGAAACCTTCATAGGAATATGACGAGAAGATAACCAAACCAAGTCCCCAACCCGAAGTCGGGGACCCACACAGCGTCTGCGATTAGCGAAACGTTGAGCCTTCTCCTGGGACAAAGTCAGATTGTCCACTACATGAGTCCAAATCCGCTGCAACCTGTCCACCACAGTATCCACACCAGGACAGTCCGAAGACTCAACCTGTCCTGAAGAGAAACGAGGATGGAACCCAGAGTTGCAGAAAAATGGTGAAACCAAGGTAGCCGAGCTGGCCCGATTATTAAGGGCGAACTCAGCCAAAGGCAAAAAGGACACCCAGTCATCCTGATCAGCAGAAACAAAGCATCTCAGATAAGTTTCCAAGGTCTGATTGGTTCGTTCGGTCTGGCCATTAGTCTGAGGATGGAAAGCCGAGGAAAAAGACAAGTCAATGCCCATCCTACCACAAAAGGCTCGCCAAAACCTCGAAACAAACTGGGAACCTCTATCAGAAACGATATTCTCTGGAATGCCATGTAAACGAACCACATGCTGGAAAAACAATGGCACCAAATCAGAGGAGGAAGGCAATTTAGACAAGGGTACCAAATGGACCATCTTAGAAAAGCAATCACAGACCACCCAAATGACTGACATCTTTTGAGAGACGGGAAGGTCTGAAATAAAATCCATAGAGATATGTGTCCAAGGCCTCTTCGGGACCGGCAAGGGCAAAAGCAACCCACTGGCACGAGAACAGCAGGGCTTAGCCCGAGCACAAATCCCACAGGATTGCACAAAAGTACGCACATCCCGCGACAGAGATGGCCACTAAAAGGATCTAGCCACTAACTCTCTGGTACCAAAGATTCCAGGATGACCAGCCAACACCGAACAATGAACCTCAGAGATAACTTTATTCGTCCACCTATCAGGGACAAACAGTTTCTCCGCTGGGCAACGATCAGGTTTATTAGCCTGAAATTTTTGCAGCACCCGCCGCAAATCAGGGGAGATGGCAGACACAATTACTCCCTCTTTGAGGATCCCCGCCGGCTCAGATACACCCGGAGAGTCAGGGACAAAACTCCTAGACAGGGCATCCGCCTTCACATTTTTAGAGCCCAGAAGGTATGAAATCACAAAGTCAAAATGGGCAAAAAACAACGACCAACGAGCTTGTCTAGGATTCAACCGCTTGGCGGACTCGAGATAGGTCAAGTTCTTGTGATCAGTCAAGACCACCACGCGATGCTTAGCTCCTTCAAGCCAATGACGCCACTCCTCGAATGCCCACTTCATGGCCAGCAATTCACGATTGCCCACATCATAATTACGCTCAGCAGGCGAAAACTTCCTGGAAAAGAAGGCGCATGGATTCATCACCGAGCAATCAGAACTTCTCTGCGACAAAACAGCCCCTGCTCCAATCTCAGAAGCATCAACCTCGACCTGGAACGGAAGCGAAACATCTGGTTGACACAACACAAGGGCAGAAGAAAAACGACGCTTCAACTCCTGAAAAGCTTCCACCGCAGCAGAAGACCAATTGACCAAATCAGCACCTTTCTTGGTCAAATCGGTCAATGGTTTAGCAATACTAGAAAAATTGCAGATGAAGCGACGATAAAAATTAGCAAAGCCCAGGAACTTTTGCAGACTTTTCAGAGATGTCGGCTGAGTCCAATTATGGATGGCTTGGACCTTAACAGGATCCATCTCGATAGTAGAAGGGGAAAAGATGAACCCCAAAAATGAAACCTTCTGAACACCAAAGAGACACTTAGATCCCTTCACAAACAAAGAATTAGCACGCAGGACCTGAAACACCGTTCTGACCTGCTTCACATGAGACTCCCAATCATCCGAGAAGATCAAAATGTCATCTAAGTACACAATCAGGAATTTATCCAGGTACTCTCGGAAGATGTCATGCATAAAGGACTGAAACACTGATGGAGCATTGGCAAGTCCGAATGGCATTACAAGATACTCAAAATGGCCCTCGGGCGTATTAAATGCAGTTTTCCACTCATCGCCTCGCTTAATACGCACAAGATTATACGCACCACGAAGATCTATCTTGGTGAACCAACTAGCCCCCTTAATCCGAGCAAATAAATCAGATAACAATGGCAAGGGGTACTGAAATTTAACCGTGATCTTATTTAGAAGGCGGTAATCTATACAAGGTCTCAGTGAACCATCCTTCTTGGCTATAAAAAAGAACCCTGCTCCCAATGGTGACGACGACGGGCGAATATGCCCCTTCTCCAAAGACTCCTTCACATAACTCCGCATAGCGGCGTGCTCAGGCACAGATAAATTAAACAGTCGACCTTTTGGGAATTTACTACCAGGAATCAAATTGATAGCACAATCACAATCCCTATGCGGAGGTAGGGCATCGGACTTGGGCTCATCAAATACATCCCGGTAATCAGACAAGAACTCAGGAACCTCAGAAGGGGTGGATGATGAAATAGTCAGAAATGGGACATCACCATGTATCCCCTGACAACCCCAGCTGGACAAAGACATGGATTTCCAATCTAAAACTGGATTATGGATTTGTAGCCATGGCAACCCCAACACGACCACATCATGCAGATTATGCAACACCAGAAAGCGAATAACCTCCTGATGTGCAGGAGCCATGCACATGGTCAGCTGGGTCCAGTACTGAGGCTTATTCTTGGCCAAAGGCGTAGCATCAATTCCTCTCAATGGAATAGGACACTGCAAGGGCTCCAAGAAAAACCCACAACGCCTAGCATACTCCAAGACCATCAAATTCAGAGCAGCGCCTGAGTCCACAAATGCCATGACAGAATATGATGACAAAGAGCAGATCAGGGTAACAGACAGAAGAAATTTTGACTGTACCATACCAATGGTGGCAGACCTAGCGAACCGCCTCGTGCGCTTAGGACAATCAGAGATAGCATGAGTGGAATCACCACAGTAGAAACACAGCCCATTCTGACGTCTGTGTTCTTGCCGTTCAACTCTAGTCAAAGTCCTATCGCACTGCATAGGCTCAGGTTTAAGCTCAGGTAATACCGCCAAATGGTGCACAGATTTACGCTCGCGCAAGCGTCGACCGATCTGAATGGCCAAAGACATAGATTCATTCAGACCAGCAGGCATGGGAAATCCCACCATGACATCCTTAAGGGCTTCAGAGAGACCTTTTCTGAAAATAGCTGCGAGCGCACCTTCATTCCACTGAGTGAGTACGGACCACTTTCTAAATTTCTGACAATATACTTCTATTTCATCCTGACCCTGACACAGAGCCAGCAAATTCTTCTCTGCCTGATCCACAGAATTAGGCTCATCGTACAGCAATCCGAGCGCCAGAAAAAATGCATCGATATTACTTAATGCAGGATCCCCTGGCGCAAGGGAAAATGCCCAGTCCTGAGGATCGCCACGCAAAAAAGAAATAACGATCCTAACTTGTTGAACTGGATCACCAGAAGAGCGAGGTTTCAAAGCCAGAAATAGTTTACAATTATTTTTGAAACTCAGAAATTTAGTTCTATCTCCAAAAAACAAATCAGGAATAGGGATTCTCGGTTCTAACATAGAATTCTGTGTCACAAAGTCCTGAATATTTTGTACTCTTGCAGTGAGCTGATCCACACATGAAAACAGACCTTTAATGTCCATTGCTACACCTGTGTCCTGAACCACCCAAATGTCTAGGGGAAAAAAAGGCAGAACACAGTGCAGAGGAAAAAAAATGGTCTCAGAACTTCTTTTTTCCCTCTATTGAGAATCATTAGTACTTTGGGCCTCCAGTACTGTTCTGAAATGGCGATTCAGAACCACAATGGATGTTGAAGTTCAGAGCACATATAGTGACCTGGCAATAACCCAAAAACATAGGACGAGCTCTGAGACGTGGGAACTCTGCTGACCGCAAACCCTAATCCTATCGTACCACACTAAAGGCAGCCGTGGAGCGCTCCTATCCAAGGCCTAGGCGCCTCGAGCACGGCCTGAGAAACTAGCTAGCCTAAGAGAGGAAAATAAGCCTACCTTGCCTCAGAGAAATTCCCCAAAGGAAAACGCAGCCCCCCACATATAATGACTGTGAGTGAGATGAAAAGACAAACGTAGAGATGAAATAGATTTAGCAAAGTGAGGCCCGACCTTCTGAATAGACCAAGGATAGGAAAGGTAACTTTGCGGTGAACACAAAACCCTACAAACAACCAAGCAGGGGGGGCAAAAAGACCCTCCGTACCGAACTAACGGCACGGAGGTACACCCTCTGCGTCCCAGAGCTTCCAGCAAGCAACAAAAACCAATTGAGCACGCTGGACAAAAAAAACAGCAAACAAAAATAACACAAGCAAAACTTAGCTTATGCAGAGCAGCAGGCCACAGGAACGATCCAGGAGGAAGCTAGACCCACACTAGAACATTGACTGGAGGCCAGGATCAAAGCACTAGGTGGAGTTAAATAGAGAACGCCTAACGACTTCCCCACATCACCTGAGGAAGGAGACTCAGAAGCCGCAGTACCACTTTCCTCCACCAACGGAAGCTCACAGAGAGAACCAGCCGAAGTACCACTTGTGGCCACAGGAGGAAGCTCTGCCACAGAATTCACAAAGGGTCTATATGATAGAAAATAACAAAGTGTGACACCATTCTAAAAACTACACCCCTCAAGGTCCTCAAAACCACATTCAAGAAGTTTATTAACCCTTTACGTGCTTCACAGGAACTAAAACAATGTGGAAGGAAAAAATGAACATTTAACTTTTTTTTGCAAACATCTTAATTCAGAACCATTTTTTTTATTTTCACATGCGTAAAAACAGAAATGTAACCATAAATTTTGTTATGCAATTTCTCCTAAATACGCCAATACCCCATATGTGGGGGTAAACCACTTTTTGGACGCACCGCAGAACTTAGAAGTGAAGGAGCGCCGTCTGACTTTTTCAATGCAGAATTGGCTGGAATTGAGATTGGACGCCATGTCGCGTTTGAAGAGCCCCTGATGTGCCTAAACAGTGGAAACTCCCCACAAGTGACACCATTTTGGAAACTAGACCCCTTAACGAACTTATCTAGATGTGTGGTGAGCACTTTGAACCCCCAAGTGCTTCACAGAAGTTTATAACGTAGATCCGTGAAAATAAAAAATCGCTTTTGTTTACACAAAAATGATCTTTTCGCCCACAAATTCTTATTTTCACAAGGGTAACAGGAGAAATTAGACCACAAAAGTTGTTGTGCGATTTCTCCTGAATACGTCGATACCCCATATGTGAGGGTAAACCACTGTTTGGGCGCACCTCAGAGCTTGGAAGGGAAGGAGTGCTGTTTTACTTTTTCAATGTAGAATTGGCTGGAATTGAGATTGGACGCCATGTCGCGTTTGGAGAGCCCCTGATGTGCCTAAACAGTGGAAACCCCCCACAAGTGACACCATTTTGGAAACTAGACCCCTTAAGGAACTTATCTAGATGTGTGGTGAGCACTTTGACCCCCATGTGCTTCACAGAAGTTTATAACGTAGAGCCGTGAAAAAAAAAATCGCATTTTTTCTACAAAAATGATCTTTTTGCCCACAAATTTTTATTTTCACAATGGTAACAGGAGAAATTAGACCACAAAAGTTGTTGTGCAATTTCTCCTGAGTACATCGATACCCAATATGTGGGGGTAAACCACTGTTTGGGCGCACCGCAGAGCTTGGAAGAGAAAAAGTGCCGTTTTACTTTTTCAATGTAGAATTGGCTGGAATTGAGATCGGACGCCATGTCGCGTTTGGAGAGCCCCTGATGTGCCTAAACAGTAGAAATCCCCCACAAGTGACCCCATTTTGGAAACTAGACCCCCCATGGAACTTATCTAGATGTGTGGTGAGATCTTTGAATGCCCAAGTGCTTCACAGAAGTTTAGAATGCAGAGTCGTGAAAATAAAAAATATATTTTTTTCCACAAAAAAGATTTTTTAGCCCCCAAGTTTTTATTTTCACACGGGTAACAAGAGAAATTGGACCCCAAAAGTTGTTGTCCGATTTGTCCTGAGTATGCTGGTACCCCATATGTGGGGGTAAACCACTGTTTAGGCGCACGGCAGAGCTCGGAAGGAAGGAGCGCCGTTTTGGAATGCAGACTTTGATAGAATGGTCTGCGAGCATTATGTTGCGTTTGCAGAGCCCCTGATGTACCTAACCAGTAGAAACCCTCCACAAGTGACCCCATTTTGGAAACTAGACCCCCCAAGGAACTTATCTAGATGTGTGGTGAGAACTTTGAATACCCAAGTGCTTCACAGAAGTTTAGAATGCAGAGTCATGAAAATAAAAAATATTTTTTTTTCCACAAAAAATATATTGTAGCCCCCAAGTTTTTGTTTTGGCAAGGGTAACAGGAGAAATTGGACTGCAATAGTTGTTGTCCAATTTATCCCGAGTACGCTGATGCACCATATGTGGGGGTAAACCACTGTTTGGGCGCACGGCAGAGATCGGAAGGGAAGGAGCGCCGTTTTGGAATGCAGACTTTGATAGAATGGTCTGTGGGCATTGTGTTGCGATTGCAGAGCCCCTGATGTACCTAAACAGTAGTAACCCCCTACAAGTGACCCCATTTTGGAAACTAGACCCCCCAAGGAACTTATCTAGATGTGTGGTGAGAACTTTGAATGCCCAAGTGCTTCACAGAAGTTTAGAATGCAGAGTCGTGAAAATAAAAAATATTTTTTTTTTTCACAAAAAAGATATTGTAGCCCCCAAGTTTTTATTTTCACAAGGGTAACAGGAGAAATTGGACCACTAACGTTGTTGTCCAATTTATCCTGAGTATGCTGATGCCCCATATGTGGGGGTAAACCACTGTTTGGGCGCACGGCAGAGCTTGGAAGGGAAGGAGCGCCGTTTTGGCATGCAGACTTAGATAGAATGGTCTGTGGGCGTTATGTTGCGTTTGCAGAGCACCTGATGTACCTAAACAGTAGTAACCCCCCACAAGTGACCCCGTTTTGGAAACTAGACCCCCCAAGGAACTTATATAGATGTGTGGTGAGAACTTTGAATGCCCAAGTGCTTCACAGAAGTTTATAATGCAGAGTCATAAAAAAATAAATAAAAATAAAAATAAAAAAAATCTCCACAAAAAAGACTTTGTAGCCCCAAAGTTTTTATTTTCACAAGGGTAACAAGAGAAATTGTACCCCAGAAATTGTTGTCCAATTTATCCCGAGTACGCTGATGCCCCATATGTGGGGGTAACCCACTGTTTAGGCGCACGGCAGAGCTCAGAAGGGAGGGAGCACCATTTGACTTTTTGAGCGCAAAATTGGCTGTCGTGTTTGGAGACCCCCTGATGTATCTAAACAGTGGAAACCCCCCAATTCTAGCTCCAACCCAACTCCAACACACCCCTAACCCTAATCCCAACCTGATCCATAATCCTAATCACTAACCTTAACCATAATCACAACCCTTACCCCAAAACAACCCTAATGTCAACCCTAACCATAACCCTAATCAAAACCCTAAATCCAACACACCCCTAATCCTAATCGCAACCCTAACCTCAAACCTAACCCTAATCCCAATACACCCCTAATCACAACCCTAACCTTAACCCTAATCCCAAACCTAACCCTAATCCCAAGCGTAACCCTAATGCCAACCCTAACCCTAATACCAACCCTAATCCAAACCCTAATCCCAACTCTAACCCTAAATTTAGCCCTAGTCCTAACCCTAGCCCTAACCCTAGCCCTAACCCTACTCCTACCCCTAACGCTAGCCCTAACCCTACCCCTAACCCTAACCCTACCCCTACCCCTAACCCTAACCCTAACCCTACCTCTAATTTTAGCCCCAACTGCTGTTCTCCTGCCGGCCAGCAGATGGAGACAGATGGCGGGCGCACTGCGCATGCGCCCGCCATTTTCTTTTCCCCGGCCGCCAGGAGGAGCAGCAGGAGGATCCAGGGACACAGGTGAGTATAATAGGGTCCCCGAATCGCCCTATTTCTCTGTCCTCTAATGTGCGATCACATCAGAGGACAGAGAATTACACTTAACTTTTTTTTTTTTTGTGATCGCCGGTAAACAGTTAATTACCGGCGATCGCAAAACAGGGGTCGGTAAAACCGACCCCGATCATGTTCTTTGGGGTCTCGGCTACCCCCGGCAGCCGAGACCCCAAAGATTCTCCCGGCGCCGGCCGGCGGGCGCACTGCGCATGCGCCCGCCATTTTAAAGATGGCGGCGCCCACCGGGAGACACGAGGAGCACCGGGGGAGCAAGGTGAGTATTGGGGGGCCACCTGGGACCCCTTTTCTCTGTCCTCCGATGTGCGATCACATCGGAGGACAGAAAAATTAAAAAGAGATCGCGTTTTTGTTTTTTTTTGCGATCGCCGGTAAACGGTTAATTACCGGCGATTGCAAATGCGGGGTGGGTAAAAAAAAACCCCGAATCATGTTCTCTGGGGTCTCGGCTACCCCCGGCAGCCGAGACCCTGGAGAAAATCCGACTCTGGGGGGCGCTATTCACTTTTTCCACAGCGCCGTTAATTAACGGCGCTGCGGTTTAAGTACCCTTAGCGGCCGCCGTTAAAGGGCGTATCGGTGGTCGCTAAGGGGTTAAAGGATATTGAAACTTGACTGTGATCTTATTCAAGAGGCGATAATCAATACAGGGTCTTAAGGAACCATCTTTTTTAGCAACAAAAAAGAACCCCGCTCCCATCGGTGAAGAAGATGGCCGAATATGCCCTTTCTCCAAAGACTCCTTAATATAGCTCCGCATGGCGGCATGTTCAAGTACAGACAGGTTGAAAAGTCGGCCCTTAGGAAACTTACAGCCTGGAATCAAGTCAATAGCACAATCTCAGTCCCTGTGCGGTGGGAGGAAACTGGACTTGGGCTCATCGAATACATCCTGAAAATCAGACAAAAACTCCGGAATTTCAGAAGAGGGAGAAGGGGCGATAGACATCAGAGGAACATCATTATGAACCCCCTGACAACCGCAACTAGTCACAGACATGGACTTCCAGTCCAACACAGGATTATGTACCTGTAACCAGGGAAAACCCAGCACGATAGCATCATGCAAATTATGCAACACCAGAAATCGACAATCTTCCTGATGGGCTGGCGCCATGCACATGGTCACCTGTGTCCAAAACTGGGGCTTATTTTTAGCCAAGGGTGTAGCATCAATGCCCCTTAAAGGAATAGGGTTCTGCAAAGGCTGCAAGGGAAAACCACAACGCCTTGCAAAGTCAAAGTCCATTAAGTTCAAGGCAGCGCCTGAATCCACAAACGCCATGACAGAAAAAGATGACAATGAACAGATCAAGGACACAGATAACAGAAATTTAGGTTGTACAGTACTGATGGTAAATGAACTGGCGATCCTCTTTGTCCGCTTAGGACAGATTGAAATGACATGGGAAGCGTCTAAAACCTTGTCGTTCTGTTTTAGACAGAATCCTATCACACTGCATAGGCTCAGGAATTTGCTCTGAGGATAACGCCATAGCGCGCACAGTTCTGCGCTCCCGCAAGCGCCGGTCAATCTGAATGGCCAGAGACATAGAATCACTCAGATTGGAGGGTGTGGGAAACCCACCATAACATCTTTAACAGATTCAGAAAGACCCTTTCTGAAAATTGCCGCCAAAGCATCATCATTCCATGTAGTCAACACAGACCATTTTCTGAATTTCTGACAATACAATTCAGCCGCCTCTTGCCCCTGAGACAGGGCCAACAAGGTCTTCTCAGCTTGATCCACCGAATTAGGTTCATCATATAATAATCCTAACGCCTGAAAGAAGGAGTCTACATTAAGCAAAGCAGGATCCCCAGATTCCAGGGAAAATGCCCAATCCTGTGGATCACCACGCAGCAAGGAGATGATGATTTTAACTTGTTGAATGGAATCACCAGAGGATCGAGGTTTCAATGCAAAAAACAGTTTACAGTTGTTTTTAAAACTCAAAAATTTGGACCTGTCACCAAAAAAACAAATCAGGAGTAGGAATCTTCGGTTCTAAAGCAGGAGTTTGAACAATATAATCAGAAATACCCTGTATCCTAGCAGCAAGCTGGTCTACACGAGAAGCTAATTCCTGAACATTCATGCTAGCACAAGGCTCTTCAGCCACCCAGAGATAAAAAGGGAGGAGAAAACAAAACAGACTGAAGAAAAAAAAAATGGCTCAAAACCTTTCCTCCCTTCTTCTGAGATGCATTTAACTCATTGTGGGTCAGTTGTACTGTTATGATCAGGTGGCCTTGGAGCAGCATGAAAACCTTCTCTGGAGTAGGTGGTAACTTATACTGACCGCAAACCCTGATCCTATCACCGCAGCTAGAAGTAGCCGTGGGGTGTACCTAACAAAACCTAGACACCTCGACACAGCCGGAGGACTAAATACCCCTAAAGATGGAAATAGCAAAACTATCTTGCCTCAGAGTAGACCCCCAAAGGATAGGCAGCCCCCCACAAATATTGACTGTGAGTTGGAGAGGAAAAGACACACGCAGGCAGAAAACAGGCTTAGCAAAGGAGGCCACTTCTAGCTAAATAGAAAAGGACAGGACAGAGTTCTGTGCGGTCAGTATTTAAACCCTTCCAAAATATCCACAGCAGAAAATACAAAAACTCCACCATCTAACTAAAGACGTGGAGAGTATAACTGCAACTCCAGAGAATCCAACCAGACTGAGAAAAACAGCTGACACAGTCTAAGCTGGACAAATAGAAACAAAAGATCAGCACTGAAAATAAGCACACAGCAAGTGTGCTTCAGAAAAAGAAACAGACACTTATCTTTGCTGAACTGGCAGATAAGCAGGTGAGGCCAGGCAGAGATCCAATACTTCCAAAGAAACATTGACAACTGGCAAGGGCTAATGAATCCTGCACACTTAAATATCCCAGTCCGAACAGCAATTAGCAGATACACCTGGCCAGGACTGTGACTCAGAGACAACTGCATTCCCACCTACAACCACTGGAGGGAACCCAAGAGCAGAATTCACAACATGCATCGCAGTCTGTTAATGCTGCCATTGAGCTCTATTTCGGGTGCATCGCTAGCGCCCGCCCATAATAGGCGTGCGCTAGCGAAGTGCCGTCATTGAGTGATTTACCCTGGGACGCGGGCTGCAGCGTTTCCGGGTCCGTCACCTCTAGCACAGATAGAGCATCTGCTACCTCCATCTGTGCTAGCGCGATGGCAAGTCGGCACTTGCGTTAACACAGCCCGTTTAACGCATGTGTTGAACGGGCTGCATTAATGCAATGTGAACCTAGCCTTAGCTTTGGCTGTTAGTAAGTCGTTAGTAATTTTGGTCAGGGCAGTCTCAGTCTCAGAAGTTTGACCAATGTACACCTTCCTACATGGACAAATCGGTGCATGATGATATTTTTGCTTTTGTAATAAATGTAGTACCTCAATGGATGTATTTTAGAATTTAAGGGATTAACAAAAGTATCCCATGTTGAAGCCATGAGTGGGCATATGTTGCAGTCTCCACAAGGAAAAGACCCTCTGGGTGTGATACCTCGATTGAGCCTGTAGGTCAGTCTCGAGAAGTAGCCCTGGTGAGAAGATCATGGAGATTGGGAGCTCTCCTCGCTGATAAGAGGGGATGCAAACTAGTCACCGTGGCCGTTTGGGTTTCTACAGTGAGGATGGACCAGTGCTTAAATAAGATGTTTGACACCATACTAAAGTGAGTGCTTATATCGTCAGCACTAGGGGGAACGTAAAAGCTTACATATTTATAAAGTCACTGGTAAGGTGCCCTCACTACATACGGATCTATTCAGTCACCACTAGGGGGAGCTCACTATATACAGATTTATACAGTCACCACTAGGGGGAGTTCACTATATACATATATATACAGCCACCACTAGGGGGAGCTCACTATATACAGATTTATACAGTCACCACTAGGGAGAGCTCACTATATACAGATTTATACAGTCACCACTAGGGGGAGCTCACTATGTACAGATATATACAGCCACCACTATCGGGAGCTCACTATGTACAGATATATACAGCCACCACTATCGGGAGCTCACTATGTACAGATATATACAGCCACTACACAGATTTATACAGCTACTAGAAGCTCACTTTGTACATATACAGTCATGGCCAAAAGTATTAACACCCCTGCAATTCTGTCAGATAATACTCAGTTTCTTCCTGAAAATTATTGCAATAACAAGTTCTTTGGTATTATTATCTTCATTTAATTTGTCTTAAATGAAAAAAAAAACACAAAAAGAATTGTCCTAAAGCCAAATTGGATATAATTCCACACCAAACATAAAAAGGGGGTGGACAAAAGTATTGGCACCGTTCGAAAAATCATGTGATGCTTCCCTAATTTGTGTAATTAACAGCACCTGTAACTTACCTGTGGCACCTAACAGGTGTTGGCAATAACTAAATCACACTTGCAGCCAGTTGACATGGATTAAAGTTGACTCAACCTCTGTCCTGTGTCCTTGTGTGTACCACATTGAGCATGGAGAAAAGAAAGAAGACCAAAGAACTGTCTGAGGACTTGAGAAACCAAATTGTGAGGAAGCATGAGCAATCTCAAGGCTACAAGTCCATCTCCAAAGACCTGAATGTTCCTGAGTCTACCGTGCGCAGTGTCATCAAGAAGTTTAAAGCCCATGGCACTGTGGCTAACCTCCCTAGATGTGGATGGAAAAGAAAAATTGACAAGAGATTTCAACGCAAGATTGTGCAGATGTTGGATAAAGAACCTTGACTAACATCCAAACAAGTTCAAGCTGCCCTGCAGTCCGAGAGTACAACAGTGTCAACCCGTACTATCCGTCGGCATCTGAATGAAAAGGGACTGTATGGTAGGAGACCCAGGAAGACCCCACTTCTTACCCCGAGACATAATAAAGCCTGGTTGGAGTTTGCCAAAACTTACCTGAAAAAGCCTAAAACATTTTGGAAGAATGTTCTCTGGTCAGATAAGACAAAAGTAGAGCTTTTTGGGCAAAGGCATCAACATGGAGTTTACAGGAGAAAAAAGATGCATTCAAAGAAAAGAACACGGTCCCTACAGTCAAACATGGCGGAGGTTCCCTGATGTTTTGAGGTTGCTTTGCTGCCTCTGGCACTGGACTGCTTGACCGTGTGCATGGCATTATGAAGTCTGAAGACTACCAACAAATTTTGCAGCATAATGTAGGGCCCAGTGTGAGAAAGTTGGGTCTCCCTCAGAGGTCATGGGTCTTCCAGCAGGACAATGACCCAAAACACAGTTCAAAAAGCACTAAAAAATGGTTTGAGAGAAAGCACTGGAGACTAGGGTTGAGCGAAACAGATCGTTCATTTTTAAAAGTTGCCGACTTTTGGCAAAGTCGGGTTTCATGAAACCCGACCCGACCCCTGTGTGGGGTCGGCCATGCGGTACGCGACTTTCGCGCCAAAGTCGCGTTTCAATGATGCTAAAAGCACCATTTCTCAGCCAATGAAGGTGAACGCAGAGTGTGGGCAGCGTGATGACATAGGTCCTGGTCCCCACCATCTTACAGAAGGGCATTGCAGTGATTGGCTTGCTGTCTGCGGCGTCACAGGGGCTATAAAGAGGCGTTCCCGCCGACCGCCATCTTACTGCTGCTGATCTGAGCCTAGAGAGAGGTTGCTGCCGCTTCGTCAGAAGCAGGGATAGCGTTAGGCAGGGTCCATTAACCACCAAACCGCCTGTGCTGTAGCGATTTCCACTGTCCAACACCACCTTTTGTTTGCAGGGACAATGGAAGCTACATTTTTTTTTCATTGGGCTGCCCTAGAAGGCTCCCTGATAGCTGCATTGCTGTGTGTACGCCGCTGTGCAAACCAACTGCTTTTTTCAAAGCACAAATCCTCTTGTTCCTTCCTTTCTGCACAGCTATCTTTTTTGTTTGTCCACACTTTTTATTTAATTTGTGCATCAGTCCACTCCTTATTGCTGCCTGCCATACCTGGCTGAAATTACTGCAGGGAGATAGTAATTGTAGGACAGTCCTTTTTTTTTTTTTCCCTACAAAAAATAAGTTGTGGGAGATTAAGATTGGCATTTCTGCTAGAGTGCCATCCCTGTGTGTGCCATCTCTCTCACATAGTGGGCGATAGAAAGCCTTTTTTTTTTTTTTTTGGGTTTATAAATTCTCCCAGAAAAAAAAACCAGTGGGAGATTAATATTGGCCTTTGGGTTTGTGTGCCACTCCTGACTTATTGTGTGCCATCTCTCTCTCTCAAATAATGGGCCATAGAAAGCCTATTAATTTTTTTTTTTTTGGTTTCTAAATTCTCCCTGAAAAAATAAAAAAAAAATCAGTGGGAGATTAATATTGGCCTTTGGGTTTGTGTGCCACTCTTGACTCATTGTGTGCCATCTCTCTCTCTCTCAAATAGTGGGCCATAGAAAGCCTATTAATTTTTTTTTATTTGGTTTCTAAATTCTACCTGAAAAAAATCATAAAAAGATCAGTGGGAGATTAATATTGGCCTTTGGGCTTGTGTGCCAGTCCTGAGTGTGCCATCTCTCTCTCAAATAGTGGGCCATAGAAAGCCTATTAATTTTTTTTTTATTTGGTTTCTAAATTCTCCCTGAGAAAAATAAAAAAAAAATCAGTGAGAGATTAATATTGGCCTTTAGGCTTGTGTGCCACTCCTGACTCCTGTGTGTGCCATCTCTCTCTCTCAAATAGTGGGCCATAGAAAGCCTTTTTTTTATTTGGTTTCTAAATTCTCCCTGAAAAAAAAAAAAAAATCAGTGGGAGATTAATATTGGCCTTTGGGCTTGTGTGCCACTCCTGACTCCTGTGTGTGCCATCTCTCTCTCAAATAGTGGGTCATAGAAAGCCTTTTTTTTTTATTTGGTTTATAAATTCTCCCTGAGAAAATTAAAAAAAAAATCAGTGGGAGATTAATATTGGCCTTTGGGTTTGTGTGCCACTCCTGACTCCTGTGTGTGCCATCTCTCTCTCAAATAGTGGGCCATAGAAAGCCTATTAATTTTTTTTTTATTTGGTTTCTAAATTCTACCTGAAAAAATCATAAAAAAATCAGTGGGAGATTAATATTGGCCTTTAGGCTTGTGTGCCACTCCTGACTCCTGTGTGTGCCATCTCTCTCTCAAATAGTGGGTCATAGAAAGCCTTTTTTTTTTATTTGGTTTCTAAATTCTCCCTGAGAAAATAAAAAAAAAATCAGTGGGAGATTAATATTGGCCTTTGGGCTTGTGTGCCACTCCTGACTCCTGTGTGTGCCATCTCTCTCTCTCAAATAGTGGGCCATAGAAAGCCTTTTTTTTTATTTGGTTTCTAAATTCTCCCTGAAAAAAATAAAAAAAAATCAGTGGGAGATTAATATTGGCCTTTGGGTTTGTGTGCCACTCCTGACTCCTGAGTGTGCCAACTCTCTCTTAAATAGTGGGCCATAGAAAGCCTATTAACTTTTTTTTATTTGGTTTCTAAATTCTACCTGAAAAAATCATAAAAAAATCAGTGGGAGATTAATATTGGCCTTTAGGCTTGTGTGCCACTCCTGACTCCTGTGTGTGCCATCTCTCTCTCAAATAGTGGGTCATAGAAAGCCTTTTTTTTTTATTTGGTTTCTAAATTCTCCCTGAGAAAATAAAAAAAAAATCAGTGGGAGATTAATATTGGCCTTTGGGCTTGTGTGCCACTCCTGACTCCTGTGTGTGCCATCTCTCTCTCTCAAATAGTGGGCCATAGAAAGCCTTTTTTTAATTTGGTTTCTAAATTCTCCCTGAAAAAATGAAAAAAAAATCAGTGGGAGATTAATATTGGCCTTTGCGTTTGTGTGCCACTCCTGACTCCTGAGTGTGCCAACTCTCTCTCAAATAGTGGGCCATAGAAAGCCTATTATTTTTTTTTTTTTTGGTTTCTAAATTCTACCTGAAAAAATCATAAAAAATCAGTGGGAGATTAATATTGGCCTTTGGGCTTGTGTGCCACTCCTGACTCCTGTGTGTGCCATCTCTCTCTCAAATAGTGGGTCATAGAAAGCCTTTTTTTTTTATTTGGTTTCTAAATTCTCCCTGAGAAAATAAAAAAATCAGTGGGAGATTAATATTGGCCTTTGGGCATGTGTGCCACTCCTGACTCCTGTGTGTGCCATCTCTCTCTCTCAAATAGTGGGCCATAGAAAGCCGTTTTTTTTTTTGGTTTCTAAATTCTCCCTGAAAAAATAAAAAAAAAATCAGTGGGAGATTAATATTGGCCTTTGGGTTTGTGTGCCACTCCTGACTCCTGTGTGTGCCATCTCTCTCTCAAATAGTGGGCCATAGAAAGCCTATAATTTTTTTTTATTTGGTTCCTAAATTCGCCCTGAAAAAATAAAAAAAAAAATCAGTGGGAGATTAATATTGGCCTTTGGGCTTGTGTGCCACTCCTGACTCCTGTGTGTGCCATCTCTCTCTCAAATAGTGGGCCATAGAAAGCCTTTTTTTTTATTTGGTTTCTAAATTCTCCCTGAAAAAATAAAAAAAAAATTAGTGAGAGATTAATATTGGCCTTTAGGCTTGTGTGCCACTCCTGACTCCTGTGTGTGCCATCTCTCTCTCTCAAATAGTGGGCCATAGAAAGCCTTTTTTTTATTTGGTTTCTAAATTCTCCCTGAAAAAAAAAAAAAAAAATCAGTGGGAGATTAATATTGGCCTTTGGGCTTGTGTGCCACTCCTGACTCCTGTGTGTGCCATCTCTCTCTCAAACAGTGGGTCATAGAAAGCCTTTTTTTTTATTTGGTTTATAAATTCTCCCTGAGAAAATTTAAAAAAAATCAGTGGGAGATTAATATTGGCCTTTGGGCTTGTGTGCCACTCCTGACTCCTGTGTGTGCCATCTCTCTCTCTCAAATAGTGGTCCATAGAAAGCCTTTTTTTTTTTTGGTTTCTAAATTCTCCCTGAAAAAATTAAAAAAAAATATATACAGATTTATACAGTCACCACTAGGGAGAGCTCACTATATACAGATTTATACAGTCACCACTAGGGGGAGCTCACTATGTACAGATATATACAGCCACCACTATCGGGAGCTCACTATGTACAGATATATACAGCCACCACTATCGGGAGCTCACTATGTACAGATATATACAGCCACTACACAGATTTATACAGCTACTAGAAGCTCACTTTGTACATATACAGTCATGGCCAAAAGTATTAACACCCCTGCAATTCTGTCAGATAATACTCAGTTTCTTCCTGAAAATTATTGCAATAACAAGTTCTTTGGTATCATTATCTTCATTTAATTTGTCTTAAATGAAAAAAAAAACACAAAA
The DNA here is from genome assembly GCF_032444005.1 of Ranitomeya imitator. NCBI lineage: Eukaryota > Metazoa > Chordata > Amphibia > Anura > Dendrobatidae > Ranitomeya > Ranitomeya imitator. The sequence continues at coordinate 691,185,001 of NC_091285.1, forward strand.
AGAATTGTCCTAATGCCAAATTGGATATAATTCCACACCAAACATAAAAAGGGGGTGGACAAAAGTATTGGCACCGTTCGAAAAATCATGTGATGCTTCCCTAATTTGTGTAATTAACAGCACCTGTAACTTACCTGTGGCACCTAACAGGTGTTGGCAATAACTAAATCACACTTGCAGCCAGTTGACATGGATTAAAGTTGACTCAACCTCTGTCCTGTGTCCTTGTGTGTACCACATTGAGCATGGAGAAAAGAAAGAAGACCAAAGAACTGTCTGAGGACTTGAGAAACCAAATTGTGAGGAAGCATGAGCAATCTCAAGGCTACAAGTCCATCTCCAAAGACCTGAATGTTCCTGAGTCTACCGTGCGCAGTGTCATCAAGAAGTTTAAAGCCCATGGCACTGTGGCTAACCTCCCTAGATGTGGATGGAAAAGAAAAATTGACAAGAGATTTCAACGCAAGATTGTGCAGATGTTGGATAAAGAACCTTGACTAACATCCAAACAAGTTCAAGCTGCCCTGCAGTCCGAGAGTACAACAGTGTCAACCCGTACTATCCGTCGGCATCTGAATGAAAAGGGACTGTATGGTAGGAGACCCAGGAAGACCCCACTTCTTACCCCGAGACATAATAAAGCCTGGTTGGAGTTTGCCAAAACTTACCTGAAAAAGCCTAAAACATTTTGGAAGAATGTTCTCTGGTCAGATAAGACAAAAGTAGAGCTTTTTGGGCAAAGGCATCAACATGGAGTTTACAGGAGAAAAAAGATGCATTCAAAGAAAAGAACACGGTCCCTACAGTCAAACATGGCGGAGGTTCCCTGATGTTTTGAGGTTGCTTTGCTGCCTCTGGCATTGGACTGCTTGACCGTGTGCATGGCATTATGAAGTCTGAAGACTACCAACAAATTTTGCAGCATAATGTAGGGCCCAGTGTGAGAAAGTTGGGTCTCCCTCAGAGGTCATGGGTCTTCCAGCAGGACAATGACCCAAAACACAGTTCAAAAAGCACTAAAAAATGGTTTGAGAGAAAGCACTGGAGACTAGGGTTGAGCGAAACAGATCGTTCATTTTTAAAAGTTGCCGACTTTTGGCAAAGTCGGGTTTCATGAAACCCGACCCGACCCCTGTGTGGGGTCGGCCATGCGGTACGCGACTTTCGCGCCAAAGTCGCGTTTCAATGATGCTAAAAGCACCATTTCTCAGCCAATGAAGGTGAACGCAGAGTGTGGGCAGCGTGATGACATAGGTCCTGGTCCCCACCATCTTACAGAAGGGCATTGCAGTGATTGGCTTGCTGTCTGCGGCGTCACAGGGGCTATAAAGAGGCGTTCCCGCCGACCGCCATCTTACTGCTGCTGATCTGAGCCTAGAGAGAGGTTGCTGCCGCTTCGTCAGAAGCAGGGATAGCGTTAGGCAGGGTCCATTAACCACCAAACCGCCTGTGCTGTAGCGATTTCCACTGTCCAACACCACCTTTTGTTTGCAGGGACAATGGAAGCTACATTTTTTTTTCATTGGGCTGCCCTAGAAGGCTCCCTGATAGCTGCATTGCTGTGTGTACGCCACTGTGCAAACCAACTGCTTTTTTCAAAGCACAAATCCTCTTGTTCCTTCCTTCCGTAATTGTAGGACAGTCCTTTTTTTTTTTTTCCCTACAAAAAATAAGTTGTGGGAGATTAAGATTGGCATTTCTGCTAGAGTGCCATCCCTGTGTGTGCCATCTCTCTCACATAGTGGGCGATAGAAAGCCTTTTTTTTTTTTTTGGGTTTATAAATTCTCCCAGAAAAAAAAACCAGTGGGAGATTAATATTGGCCTTTGGGTTTGTGTGCCACTCCTGACTTATTGTGTGCCATCTCTCTCTCTCAAATAGTGGGCCATAGAAAGCCTATTAATTTTTTTTTTTTTTGGTTTCTAAATTCTCCCTGAAAAAATAAAAAAAAAATCAGTGGGAGATTAATATTGGCCTTTGGGTTTGTGTGCCACTCTTGACTCATTGTGTGCCATCTCTCTCTCTCTCAAATAGTGGGCCATAGAAAGCCTATTAATTTTTTTTTATTTGGTTTCTAAATTCTACCTGAAAAAAATCATAAAAAGATCAGTGGGAGATTAATATTGGCCTTTGGGCTTGTGTGCCAGTCCTGAGTGTGCCATCTCTCTCTCAAATAGTGGGCCATAGAAAGCCTTTTTTTAAATTTGGTTTCTAAATTCTCCCTGAAAAAATTAAAAAAAAATCAGTGGGAGATTAATATTGGCCTTTGGGCTTGTGTGCCACTCCTGACTCCTGTGTGTGCCATCTCTCTCTCTCAAATAGTGTGTTAGGACTGGCGGAACGCACCAAGACAGATGATAAAGGTGCGTTCGCAGTCCGGGGTCCACCGTGCAGGTGAGAACCTGCTGCTAGCAATTTGCAGACCATATGGCGGTACACTAAAGTATACACGTGTGGGTTAAACCTCACCCAGCGTGAAGAAAGCGATCCTGTTAATTCACAGGACCGCAGTACCGCACTAGTGCGCGAGCAAGTGGTCAGCGGACTTAACCCCAGAAGGGATTGGAGCCCGATTAGACCCTTGCTGGCGTAACACCGCAACTGGGTGTGTAGAGAACCTTAAGAAATCTATGTGCACAAGAGTGCGAGCGATGCCGCACTAACGGATGCCACTAACCACCCAGACTCGGGTATGGAAAGCGCAAGGCAGGCGCACGGCGCCGTACTGGCAGGCACAGCTACAGGACGCTGTGATGTGTGTTTAGTGCTGTAGGCTAAGTCGGGCGCTAGATAGCAGCCATACACCTTCCGCGAACAGACATTCAATAGGGAAGGGGTTTCCAAGGACGACTTGCACTCACAACATACACACATAAGCAATTGTAAGACAATACTAGCGCATGGCCGTGCGGTCATGCGCAGTTTATATAGCAGCAGCACAGGAAGTGGCCACAGCACTTTTGCCCTTCTAGGACCTGCCAAGAGGACCAATGGAATGTGCTGCAGAGCCTGAGCACATGACCCTCGATCTCCAACGGGAGACCTTACGCTGGGCATGCTCAGTACATGCAGACAAGGACTTAGTCCCAGAGAAGTCCGCTCGCTGCTGACCAGCACTGACTTTAATGGCAGAGACTGGAGAAGCAGCACTAACTCTCAGAACAGAGTGAGAATGAGCAAGACGCTGGGACCGACGTCCTTGCTGAGCAGGCTCCACTGCGGCTGGACAAGAATGGGAGACCGCAGCGGAAGTGGCTCGAGATTCCCCCTGTGCAGAAGCGGGAACTCGACCCCTAACATTACCCCCCCTCCTAGGGCCCCCCCCTCCTTGGGCCTTGCTACGCTCGAAGGCAGCAATGAGCTGCGGAGCCCGAATGTGCTCAACAGGCTCCCAGGACCTGTCCTCGGGGCCATAACCCTTCCAGTCCACCAAATAAAATTTTTTACCACGCACCACCCTGCACCCCAAAATAGCGTTCACCTCATAATCGACCGTAGACAAACCCGATGTCCCAGCAGATGACTCGGAAAAGCGGGACATATACACGGGTTTCAAGAGGGACACATGAAAGGTGTCGGTGATACCCAGGCGTGGCGGAAGGGCCAAACGATAGACCACAGGATTAACCTGCTCGAGGACCTTGAATGGACCCAAGTAGCGAGGAGCAAATTTAGTGGACTCAACTCGCAGCCTGATGTTACGGGCGGAGAGCCACACCAAGTCGCCAGGAGCAAAGGTCGGAGCGGGGCGCCGATGAGCATCAGCGGAGGACCTCATTCTCTCCTTAGAGGCCCGAATGGCATCCTGAGTGCGGTCCCAAATATCCCGTGCCTCCACAGCCCAGTCTGCCACCCTGGAGTCGGCGGAAGACACGGGCATAGGCACAGGTACCCGTGGATGCTGACCATAGTTGAGGAGGAATGGGGTTTGTCCAGTGGAGTCGGCTACGGCGTTGTTCAGTGCAAACTCTGCCCATGATAGCAAGGATGCCCAGTCATCCTGCCTGGCTGAAACAAAATGTCGCAGGTATGTGACCAAGGTCTGGTTGGCCCTCTCTACCAACCCATTCGTCTCGGGATGATAAGCGGAAGAGAGATTCAACTCAATACTGAGAAGACGACAGAGCTCTCTCCAGAACCGAGACGCAAACTGGGGACCCCGGTCACTGACAATTTTGTCTGGCATACCATGTAGGCGGAAGATATGTCTAATGAACAACGCTGCCAAGGCCCGTGCAGAAGGTAACCGCGGCAGCGGCACCAAATGCACCATTTTTGAGAAATGATCGGTGATGACCCAAATGATGGTACAGCCGCGAGACTTGGGCAAACCCACAACAAAGTCCATCCCGACCATCTCCCAGGGCCTATCTGCCACCGGCAAGGGATAGAGCAAACCAGCTGGCCTTTGACGCGGAGATTTATTTTTGGCGCAGGAGACACACGCCAGAACATAATCCCTGACATCCCGGACCATATGCGGCCACCAGTACGTCCTCGCCAGTAGCTCAGATGTCCTCTTTGTCCCAAAGTGTCCACCCACCCTGGACGAATGAGCCCAAGAGAGAACCTCCGGTCGCAAATTAATGGGCACAAAAGTCTTGCCCGGAGGCACAGACTCTAGCGAAACCGGCGCCACGGTTCTCAGGCTCTCGGAAGGGACAATAAGCCGAGGCTCCTCTTCCTCCTCCTCAGTTGACATAAGGGAGCGAGAGAGAGCGTCAGCACGGATATTCTTCTCCCCGGCGAGATAATGAAGGGAAAAGTGGAACCGGGAGAAGAACAGGGACCATCTGGCCTGGCGAGAATTTAGCCGCTGGGCTGTCTGCAAATAGACCAAATTTTTGTGGTCCGTGTAAACTTGGAAGGGAAACCGCGCACCTTCCAGAAGGTGTCTCCACTCCGAAAAGGCCAACTTCATTGCTAGCAACTCCCTGTCCCCGATGGAGTAGTTCCTCTCCGCTGGCGTGAAGGTCTTGGAGAAGAAGAAGCATGGATGCTTCCGACCTTGAGCATCCTTTTGGTAGAGGACTGCTCCAGCACCAACGGACGAGGCATCCACCTCCAGTAGGAATGGCTTATCCACATCGGGACGATGTAAGATGGGAGCGCTAGCAAAGTGGGACTTAATAGAAGTGAAGGCCTTGGAGACCTCTTCCGACCACAATTTGGGATTCGCTCCCTTCTTGGTGAGGGCTACCAAGGGAGCTACCAGAGTTGAGAAGTGGGGAATGAACTGGCGGTAATAGTTTATGAACCCCATAAAGCGCTGCACCGCTTTAAGAGAATGGGGCTCTTGCCAGTCCATCACAGCCTGTAGTTTGGCAGGATCCATAGCCAATCCCTGGGCGGAGATGATATAGCCCAGGAAAGGTAAGGACTCCTGCTCAAACACACACTTCTCCAACTTTGCGTAAAGAGAGTTTGCCCGTAGGAGGTCGAAGACTCTGCCAACATCTCTCCGGTGGGAGTCAATATCTGGAGAAAAGATGAGAATATCATCCAGATAGACTACAACCGAGGTGGAAAGCATATCCCGGAAGATGTCGTTGACAAAGTCTTGAAAAACGGCAGGTGCATTACAGAGCCCGAAGGGCATCACCAGATACTCATAATGTCCATCTCTGGTGTTAAATGCCGTTTTCCACTCGTCCCCCTCACGGATGCGAATCAGGTTGTAAGCACCCCGCAGATCTAGTTTCGTAAACACTCTAGCTCCCTGAAGCCTATCGAAAAGCTCAGATATCAACGGCAAAGGGTACTTGTTCTTAACTGTGATAGCATTAAGACCCCTGTAGTCTATGCATGGACGTAGTTCTCCATTCTTCTTCTGCACGAAGAAGAACCCTGCCCCAGCAGGTGACACTGACTTCCTGATGAACCCTCTTGCCAGATTCTCTTGTATGTACTGAGACATTGCCTCCGTTTCCGGGAGAGATAATGGATAGACTCGACCCCGGGGAGGCTCAGCACCAGGCAAGAGATCGATAGGACAGTCATAGGGGCGATGGGGCGGAAGGGTCTCCGCCGCCTTCTTGGAGAACACGTCTGCATAAGACCAATATTGCTTGGGGAGAGAGGATAGATCTGCGGGTACCTCAGTAGTAGCAACCTGAACGCACTCTCGGTGACACCTACCCCCACATGATTCACCCCATCCCAGAATTCTGCCTGAGGACCACTCGATGTGAGGAGAGTGGTACCGTAGCCAAGGTATCCCCAACAGGACCTCATCAATACCCTCAGGAATGACGAGCAGAGAAATAATCTCCTGATGGGATGGCGACAGGGACAGAGTAACAGGGATGGTCTGATGTGTTATCTGTGCGGGGAGTGTCGACCCATTCACCACTCGTACCGTTACTGGTTGGAATAGCATAACCAGGGGTATTGCGTGACGTTGGGCGAAGGCAGAAGACATAAAATTGCCCTCCGCCCCAGAATCCACGCAGAGGTCTACCGAGTGGGAGGATGAGCCAAAGGTAATTGTCCCCTTAAAGGACAATTTGGAGGCAAACGTCGCAGTGTCTAGTGCACCTCCACCTACTACCACTAGACGCTGACGTTTCCTCGACCGCTGATGACATCTGGTGGCAAGATGTCCTGACTGTTGGCAAACATGGCAACCCTGGAGTGCACGAGCAGTCTGGGACTTAGATCCCGCTCGTGACACCACCTTAGGTTCCTGGAACTCAGGAGCCTGAACTGGAGATTCCAAAGGTTTGGCGAAGGTGGGAGCCAGCCGAAACCTCTGCCTACACTGGGCTCGCTCTAACCTCCGCTCGTGAAAACGGAGGTCAATGCGAGTAGATACTGCTATGAACTCCTCCAGTGTGGCGGGAATCTCCCTAGTGGCCAGAGCATCTTTAACGTGGTCAGCCAGCCCCCTCCAAAATATAGGGATAAGGGCTTTATCCGACCACTCCAGCTCAGATGCCAGAGTGCGGAAATGGACGGCAAAAAGGCTGACCAAGGACGAGCCCTGAGTCAGTGCCAACAGTTGGAGCGCCGTGTCATGGGTGACACGAAGTCCTAGAAAGACCTGTTTCAGAGTGCTCAGGAATAACGGAGCACTCTGCACCACATGATCGCCACGCTCCCACAGCGGCGTAGCCCACTGCAACGCCCTGTCCGACAATAAGGAAATTATAAAGCCCACCTTAGCCCGCTCTGTAGGGAAACGAGAGGCCAGAAGCTCGAGATGTATTGAGCACTGACTCACGAAACCCCTACAGGACTTACTGTCACCAGAAAATTTCTCTGGTAGCGGGAGGCGAGATAGCGTCGGTACAGGAGCGGCAGTGGACAAGGTAGCTGCAGCCACACTTGCAGCCTGAACAGCGACAGCAGTAACATCCACAGCTGAGGTTGAACGCTCAAGAGCCGCCAACCTTCCCTCCAGCTGCTGGATGTACCGCTGTAAACGCTGATCGTCCGCCATTTTACTAGCCAGACCCTGGCGCTAGTATTCTGTTAGGACTGGCGGAACGCACCAAGACAGATGATAAAGGTGCGTTCGCAGTCCGGGGTCCACCGTGCAGGTGAGAACCTGCTGCTAGCAATTTGCAGACCATATGGCGGTACACTAAAGTATACACGCGTGGGTTAAAACTCACCCAGCGTGAAGAAAGCGATCCTGTTAATTCACAGGACCGCAGTACCGCACTAGTGCGCGAGCAAGTGGTCAGCGGACTTAACCCCAGAAGGGATTGGAGCCCGATTAGACCCTTGCTGGCGTAACACCGCAACTGGGTGTGTAGAGAACCTTAAGAAATCTATGTGCACAAGAGTGCGAGCGATGCCGCACTAACGGACGCCACTAACCACCCAGACTCGGGTATGGAAAGCGCAAGGCAGGCGCACGGCGCCGTACTGGCAGGCACAGCTACAGGACGCTGTGATGTGTGTTTAGTGCTGTAGGCTAAGTCGGGCGCAAGATAGCAGCCATACACCTTCCGTGAACAGACATTCAATAGGGAAGGGGTTTCCAAGGACGACTTGCACTCACAACATACACACATAAGCAATTGTAAGACAATACTAGCGCATGGCCGGGCGGTCATGCGCAGTTTATATAGCAGCAGCACAGGAAGTGGCCACAGCACTTTTGCCCTTCTAGGACCTGCCAAGAGGACCAATGGAATGTGCTGCAGAGCCTGAGCACATGACCCTCGATCTCCAACGGGAGACCTTACGCTGGGCATGCTCAGTACATGCAGACAAGGACTTAGTCCCAGAGAAGTCCGCTCGCTGCTGACCAGCACTGACTTTAATGGCAGAGACTGGAGAAGCAGCACTAACTCTCAGAACAGAGTGAGAATGAGCAAGACGCTGGGACCGACGTCCTTGCTGAGCAGGCTCCACTGCGGCTGGACAAGAATGGGAGACCGCAGAGGAAGTGGCTCGAGATTCCCCCTGTGCAGAAGCGGGAACTCGACCCCTAACATAGTGGGCCATTGAAAGCCTTTTTTTTTTTTTTTTTTGGTCTCTAAATTCTCCCTGAAAAAAAAAAAATCAGTGGGAGATTAATATTGGCCTTTGGGTTTGTGTGCCACTCCTGACTCCTGAGTGTGCCATCTCTCTCTCAAATAGTGGGCCACAGAAAGCCTATTCATTTTTTTTTATTTGGTTTCTAAATTCTACCTGAAAAAATCATGAAAAAATCAGTGGGAGATTAATATTGGCCTTTGGGCTTGTGTGCCACTCCTGACTCCTGTGTGTGCCATCTCTCTCTCTCAAATAGTGGGCCATAGAAAGCCTTTTTTTTTATTTGGTTTCTAAATTCTCCCTGAAAAAATAAAAAAAAAATCAGTGGGAGATTAATATTGGCCTTTGGGCTTGTGTGCCACTCCTGACTCCTGTGTGTGCCATCTCTCTCTCAAATAGTGGGTCATAGAAAGCCTTTTTTTTATTTGGTTTCTAAATTCTCCCTCAGAAAATAAAAAAAAAATCAGTGGGAGATTAATATTGGCCTTTGGGCTTGTGTGCCACTCCTGACTCCTGTGTGTGCCATCTCTCTCTCTCAAATAGTGGGCCATAGAAAGCCTTTTTTTTTATTTGGTTTCTAAATTCTCCCTGAAAAAATAAAAAAAAAAAATCAGTGGGAGATTAATATTGGCCTTTGGGCTTGTGTGCCACTCCTGACTCCTGTGTGTGCCATCTCTCTCTCAAATAGTGGGTCATAGAAAGCCTTTTTTTTATTTGGTTTCTAAATTCTCCCTCAGAAAATAAAAAAAAAATCAGTGGGAGATTAATATTGGCCTTTGGGCTTGTGTGCCACTCCTGACTCCTGTGTGTGCCATCTCTCTCTCAAATAGTGGGTCATAGAAAGCCTTTTTTTTAATTTGGTTTCTAAATTCTCCCTGAGAAAATAAAAAAAAAATCAGTGGGAGATTAATATTGGCCTTTGGGCTTGTGTGCCACTCCTGACTCCTGTGTGTGCCATCTCTCTCTCTCAAATAGTGGGCCATAGAAAGCTTTTTTTTTATTTGGTTTCTAAATTCTCCCTGAAAAAAATAAAAAAAAAATCAGTGGGAGATTAATATTGGCCTTTTGGTTTGTGTGCCACTCCTGATTCCTGAGTGTGCCAACTCTCTCTTAAATAGTGGGCCATAGAAAGCCTATTAACTTTTTTTTATTTGGTTTCTAAATTCTACCTGAAAAAATCATAAAAAAATCAGTGGGAGATTAATATTGGCCTTTAGGCTTGTGTGCCACTCCTGACTCCTGTGTGTGCCATCTCTCTCTCAAATAGTGGGTCATAGAAAGCCTTTTTTTTTATTTGGTTTCTAAATTCTCCCTGAGAAAATTAAAAAAAAATCAGTGGGAGATTAATATTGGCCTTTGGGCTTGTGTGCCACTCCTGACTCCTGTGTGTGCCATCTCTCTCTCTCAAATAGTGGGCCATAGAAAGCCTTTTTTTAATTTGGTTTCTAAATTCTCCCTGAAAAAATGAAAAAAAAAAATCAGTGGGAGATTAATATTGGCCTTTGGGTTTGTGTGCCACTCCTGACTCCTGAGTGTGCCAACTCTCTCTCAAATAGTGGGCCATAGAAAGCCTATTAATTTTTTTTTTTTTGGTTTCTAAATTCTACCTGAAAAAATCATAAAAAAATCAGTGGGAGATTAATATTGGCCTTTGGGCTTGTGTGCCACTCCTGACTCCTGTGTGTGCCATCTCTCTCTCAAATAGTGGGTCATAGAAAGCCTTTTTTTTTTATTTGGTTTCTAAATTCTCCCTGAGAAAATTAAAAAAAAATCAGTGGGAGATTAATATTGGCCTTTGGGCATGTGTGCCACTCCTGACTCCTGTGTGTGCCATCTCTCTCTCTCAAATAGTGGGCCATAGAAAGCCGTTTTTTTTTTGTTTCTAAATTCTCCCTGAAAAAATAAAAAAAAAATCAGTGGGAGATTAATATTGGCCTTTGGGTTTGTGTGCCACTCCTGACTCCTATGTGTGCCATCTCTCTCTCAAATAGTGGGCCATAGAAAGCCTATTATTTTTTTTTATTTGGTTCCTAAATTCTCCCTGAAAAAAAAAAAAAAAAATCAGTGGGAGATTAATATTGGCCTTTGGGCTTGTGTGCCACTCCTGACTCCTGTGTGTGCCATCTCTCTCTCAAATAGTGGGCCATAGAAAGCCTTTTTTTTATTTGGTTTCTAAATTCTCCCTGAAAAAATAAAAAAAAAATCAGTGAGAGATTAATATTGGCCTTTAGGCTTGTGTGCCACTCCTGACTCCTGTGTGTGCCATCTCTCTCTCTCAGATAGTGGGCCATAGAAAGCCTTTTTTTTATTTGGTTTCTAAATTCTCCCTGAAAAAAAAAAAAAAATCAGTGGGAGATTAATATTGGCCTTTGGGCTTGTGTGCCACTCCTGACTCCTGTGTGTGCCATCTCTCTCTCAAATAGTGGGTCATAGAAAGCCTTTTTTTTTATTTGGCTTCTAAATTCTCCCTGAGAAAATAAAAAAAAAATCAGTGGGAGATTAATATTGGCCTTTAGGCTTGTGTGCCACTCCTGACTCCTGTGTGTGCCATCTCTCTCTCTCAAATAGTGGGCCATAGAAAGCCTTTTTTTTTATTTGGTTTCTAAATTCTCCCTGAAAAAAATAAAAAAAAAATCATTGGGAGATTAATATTGGCCTTTGGGTTTGTGTGCCACTCCTGACTCCTGAGTGTGCCAACTCTCTCTTAAATAGTGGGCTATAGAAAGCCTATTAACTTTTTTTTATTTGGTTTCTAAATTCTACCTGAAAAAATCATAAAAAAATCAGTGGGAGATTAATATTGGCCTTTAGGCTTGTGTGCCACTCCTGACTCCTGTGTGTGCCATCTCTCTCTCAAATAGTGGGTCATAGAAAGCCTTTTTTTTTTATTTGGTTTCTAAATTCTCCCTGAGAAAATAAAAAAAAAATCAGTGGGAGATTAATATTGGCCTTTGGGCTTGTGTGCCACTCCTGACTCCTGTGTGTGCCATCTCTCTCTCAAATAGTGGGCCATAGAAAGCCTTTTTTTTATTTGGTTTCTAAATTCTCCCTGAAAAAATGAAAAAAAAATCAGTGGGAGATTAATATTGGCCTTTGGGTTTGTGTGCCACTCCTGACTCCTGAGTGTGCCAACTCTCTCTCAAATAGTGGGCCATAGAAAGCCTATTAATTTTTTTTTTTTGGTTTCTAAATTCTACCTGAAAAAATCATAAAAAAATCAGTGGGAGATTAATATTGGCCTTTGGGCTTGTGTGCCACTCCTGACTCCTGTGTGTGCCATCTCTCTCTCAAATAGTGGGTCATAGAAAGCCTTTTTTTTTTATTTGGTTTCTAAATTCTCCCTGAGAAAATTAAAAAAAAATCAGTGGGAGATTAATATTGGCCTTTGGGCATGTGTGCCACTCCTGACTCCTGTGTGTGCCATCTCTCTCTCTCAAATAGTGGGCCATAGAAAGCCGTTTTTTTTTTTGGTTTCTAAATTCTCCCTGAAAAAATTAAAAAAAAATCAGTGGGAGATTAATATTGGCCTTTGGGTTTGTGTGCCACTCCTGACTCCTCTGTGTGCCATCTCTCTCTCAAATAGTGGGCCATAGAAAGCCTATTTTTTTTTTATTTGGTTTCTAAATTCTCCCTGAAAAAAAAAAAAAATCAGTGGGAGATTAATATTGGCCCTTGGGCTTGTGTGCCACTCCTGACTACTGTGTGTGCCATCTCTCTCTCTCAAATAGTGGGCCATAGAAAGCCTTTTTTTTTTATTTGGTTTCTAAATTCTCCCTGAAAAAATAAAAAAAAAAATCAGTGAGAGATTAATATTGGCCTTTAGGCTTGTGTGCCACTCCTGACTCCTGTGTGTGCCATCTCTCTCTCTCTCAAATAGTGGGCCATAGAAAGCCTTTTTTTTAATTTGGTTTCTAAATTCTCCCTGAAAAAATAAAAAAAAATTAGTGGGAGATTAATATTGACCTTTGGGTTTGTGTGCCACTCCTGACTCATGTGTGTGCCATCTCTCTCTCAAATAGTGAGTCATAGAAAGCTTTTTTTTATTTATTTGGTTTCTAAATTCTCCCTGAGAAAAAAAAAATCAGTGGGAGATTAATATTGGCCTTTGGGCTTGTGTGCCACTCCTGACTCCTGTGTGTGCCATCTGTCTCTCAAATAGTGGGTCATAGAAAGTCTTTTTTTTTATTTGGTTTCTAAATTCTCCCTGAGAAAAAAAAAAATCAGTGGGAGATTAATATTGGCCTTTAGGCTTGTGTGCCACTCCTGACTCCTGTGTGTGCCATCTCTCTGTCTCAAATAGTGGGCCATAGAAAGCCTTATTTTTTTTATTTGGTTTCTAAATTCTCCCTGAAAAAATAAAAAAAAAATCAGTGGGAGATTAATATTGACCTTTGGGTTTGTGTGCCACTCCTGACTCCTGTGTGTGCCATCTCTCTCTCAAATAGTGGGTCATAGAAAGCCTTTTTTTTTATTTATTTGGTTTCTAAATTCTCCCTGAGAAAAAAAAAATCAGTGGGAGATTAATATTGGCCTTTGGGCTTGTGTGCCACTCCTGACTCCTGTGTGTGCCATCTGTCTCTCAAATAGTGGGTCATAGAAAGCCTTTTTTTTATTTGGTTTCTAAATTCTCCCTGAGAAAAAAAAAATCAGTGGGAGATTAATATTGGCCTTTGGGTTTGTGTGCCACTCCTGACTCCTGAGTGTGCCATCTCTCTCTCAAATAGTGGGCCATAGAAAGCCTATTATTTTTTTTTTTATTTTGTTTCTAAATTCTACCTGAAAAAATCATAAAAAAATCAGTGGGAGATTAATATTGGCCTTTGGGCTTGTGTGCCTCTCCTGACTCCTGTGTGTGCCATCTCTCTCTCAAATAGTGGGTCATAGAAAGCCTTTTTTTTTATTTGGTTTCTAAATTCTCCCTGAGAAAATTAAAAAAAAATCAGTGGGAGATTAATATTGGCCTTTGGGCTTGTGTGCCACTCCTGACTCCTGTGTGTGCCATCTCTCTCTCTCAAATAGTGGGCCATAGAAAGCCGTTTTTTTTTTGGTTTCTAAATTCTCCCTGAGAAAATAAAAAAAAAATCAGTGGGAGATTAATATTGGCCTTTGGGTTTGTGTGCCACTCCTGACTCCTGTGTGTGCCATCTCTCTCTCAAATAGTGGGCCATAGAAAGCCTATTATTTTTTTTTATTTGGTTTCTAAATTCTCCCTGAAAAAAAAAAAAAAATCAGTGAGAGATTAATATTGGCCTTTAGGCTTGTGTGCCACTCCTGACTCCTGTGTGTGCCATCTCTCTCTCTCAAATAGTGGTCCATAGAAAGCCTTTTTTTTTTTTTTGGTTTCTAAATTCTCCCTGAAAAAATAAAAAAAAAATCAGTGGGAGATTAATATTGGCCTTTAGGTTTGTGTGCCACTCCTGACTCCTGTGTGTGCCATCTCTCTCTCAAATAGTGGGCCATAGAAAGCCTATTATTTTTTTTTATTTGGTTTCTAAATTCTCCCTGAAAAAAAAAAAAATCCGTGGGAGATTAACCCCTTTACCCCCAAGGGTGGTTTGCAGGTCAATGACCAGGCCAATTTTTACAATTCTGACCACTGTCCCTTTATGAGGTTATAACTCTGGAACGCTTCAACGGATCCTGGTGATTCTGACATTGTTTTCTCGTGACATATTGTACTTCATGATAGTGGTAAAATTTATTTGATAGTACCTGCGTTTATTTGTGAAAAAAACGGAAATTTGGCGAAAATTATGAAAATTTCGCAGTTTTCCAACTTTGAATTTTTATGCAATTAAATCACAGAGATATGTCACACAAAATACTTAATAAGTAACATTTCCCACATGTCTCCTTTACATCAGCACAATTTTGGAACCAAAATTTTTTTTTGTTAGGGAGTTATAAGGGTGAAAAATTGACCAGCAATTTCTCATTTCTACAACACCATTTTTTTTTAGGGACCACATCTCATTTGAAGTCATTTTGAGGGGTCTATATGATAGAAAATACCCAAGTGTGACACCATTCTAAAAACTACACCCCTCAAGGTGCTCAAAACCACATTCAAGAAGTTTATTAACCCTTCTGGTGCTTCACAGGAATTTTTTGAATGTTTAAATAAAAATGAACATTTAACTTTTTTTCACAAAAAATTTAATTCAGCTCCAATTTGTTTTATTTTACCAAGGGTAACAGGAGAAAATGGACAGCAATCATTGTTCTACAATTTGTCCTGAGTACGCCAATACCCCACATGTGGGGGTAAACCACTGTTTGGGCGCATGGCACAGCTCGGAAGCGAAGGAGCGCCATTTGACTTTTCAATGCAAAATTGACAGGAATTGAGATGGCACGCCATGTTGCGTTTGGAGAGCCCCTGATGTGCCTAAACATTGAAACCCCCCACAAGTGACACCATTTTGGAAAGTAGACCCCCTAAGGAACTTATCTAGAGGTGTGGTGAGCACTTTGACCCACCCAGTGTTAAGGACTGGCGGAACGCACCAAGTATAGATGGTAAGAAACTAGGTGCGTTCGCAGTCCGAGGTCCACCGTGCAGGTAAAAGACCCTGCAGCTAGCAAGACGGACAATATGGCGGTAAACTAAAGGATACACGCGTGGGTTAAACCTCACCCAGCGTGAAGAAAGCGATCCTGTTAATTCACAGAACCGCAGTACCGCACTAGTGCGCGAGCAAGTGGTCAGCGGACTTAACCCCAGAAGGGATTGGAGCCCGATTAGACCCTTGCTGGCGTAACACCGCAACTGGGTGTGTAGAGAACCTTAAGAAATATAAGTGCACAAGAGTGCGAGCGATGCCGCACTAACGGACGCCACTAACCACCCAGACTCGGGTATGGAAAGCGCAAGGCAGGCGCACGGCGCCGTACTGGCAGGCACAGCTACAGGACGCTGAGATGTGTGTTTAGTGCTGTAGGCTAAGTCGGGCGCTAGGTAGCAGCCATACACCTTCCGCGAACAGACATTCAATAGGGTAGGGGTTTCCAAGGACGACTTGCACTCACAACATACACACATTAGCAATTGTTTGACAATACTAGCGCATGGCCGTGCGGTCATGCGCAGTTTATATAGCAGCAGCACAGGAAGTGGCCACAGCACTTTTGCCCTTCTAGGACCTGCCAAGAGGACCAATGGACTGTGCTGCAGAGCCTGAGCACATGACCCTCGATCTCCAACGGGAGACCTTACGCTGGGCATGCTCAGTACATGCAGACAAGGACTTAGTCCCAGAGAAGTCCGCTCGCTGCTGACCAGCACTGACTTTAATGGCAGAGACTGGAGAAGCAGCACTAACTCTCAGAACAGAGTGAGAATGAGCAAGACGCTGGGACCGACGTCCTTGCTGAGCAGGCTCCACTGCGGCTGGACAAGAATGGGAGACCGCAGCGGAAGTGGCTCGAGATTCCCCCTGTGCAGAAGCGGGAACTCGACCCCTAACATTACCCCCCCTCCTAGGGCCCCCCCCTCCTTGGGCCTCGCTACGTTCGAAGGCAGCAATGAGCTGCGGAGCCCGAATGTGCTCCACAGGCTCCCAGGTTCTATCCTCTGGACCATGACCCTTCCAATCCACCAAATAAAATTTTTTGCCACGTACCACCTTGCTTCCCACAATAGCATTCACCTCAAACTCATCCGTGGATGAACCCGATGTCCCAGCAGATAACTCAGAAAACCGAGACAAACGAACGGGCTTTAAGAGGGAAACGTGAAAGGTATCGGTGATACCAAGGCGTGGAGGAATGGCCAAACGGTAAACCACAGGGTTGACCTGTTCCAGAACTTTAAACGGGCCAATGTAGCGAGGAGCAAACTTAGTGGACTCAACTCGCAGCCTGATGTTACGGGCGGAGAGCCACACTAAGTCGCCGGGAGCAAAGACCGGAGCGGGACGCCGGTGTGTATCAGCCGAAACCCTCATTCTCTCCTTGGAGGCCCGAATGGCATCCTGTGTGCGGTCCCAGATGTCCCGTGCCTCCACCGCCCAGTCTGCCACCCTAGAATCGGTGGATGACACGGGCATGGGCACAGGAACACGCGGATGCTGGCCGTAATTAAGGAGAAAAGGAGTTTGGCCAGTGGAATCGGCTACGGCGTTGTTCAAGGCAAATTCCGCCCAAGGTAGCAAAGATGCCCAGTCATCCTGCCTAGCGGAGACGAAATGTCGCAAATATGTCACCAGAGTCTGGTTGGTTCTCTACACCAACCCATTCGTCTCGGGATGATATGCAGAGGAGAGGTTTAACTCTATGCTGAGCAAACGGCAGAGCTCTCTCCAAAACCGAGACGCGAACTGGGGACCCCGATCGCTGACAATCTTATCAGGCATACCATGCAATCGGAAAACATGCTTCATGAACAACACCGCCAAGGCCCGTGCTGAGGGTAACCGAGGAAGCGGTACCAAATGTACTATCTTAGAGAAATGGTCGGTGACAACCCAAATAATGGAGCAGCCACACGACTTGGGTAAGCCCACCACAAAGTCCATTCCGACCATCTCCCAGGGCCTGTCTGCCACCGGTAGAGGGTAAAGCAACCCAGCAGGCCGTTGCCGAGGAGACCGATTCTGGGCGCAAGAAACGCACGCCTGAATATAGTCCTTGACATCTCGGACCATATGCGGCCACCAATATGTTCTCGCCAAAAGCTCAGATGTCCTCTTGGTCCCAAAATGCCCACCCACTCTGGAGGAGTGAGCCCAAGAGAGAACCTCCGGTCGCAAGTTAGCTGGCACGAAAGTCTTGCCCGGGGGCACAGACTCCAGCGAAACCGGAGCTACAGTTCTCAAGCTCTTAGGCGGGACAATAAGCCGAGGCTCCTCCTCCTCCTCAGATGACACTACGGAGCGGGAGAGAGCGTCGGCACGAACGTTCTTCTCCCCGGAGAGAAAATGGAGGGTAAAATGGAACCGGGAGAAAAACAGGGACCATCTAGCCTGGCGAGAATTTAGCCGCTGGGCCGTCTGTATATACACCAAGTTCTTGTGGTCAGTGAAGACTTGGAAGGGAAAGCGAGCTCCCTCCAAGAGGTGTCTCCACTCTGAAAAAGCCAACTTCATGGCTAGCAACTCCCTGTCCCCGATGGAATAATTCCTTTCCGCTGGTGTGAAAGTTTTGGAGAAGAAGAAGCAAGGATGCTTCCGACCTTGAGCATCCTTTTGGAAAAGGACTGCTCCAGCACCAACGGACGAGGCATCCACATCGGGGCGATGTAGGATGGGAGCGCTAGCGAAGTGTGACTTAATCGAGAGAAAGACCTTGGAGACCTCCTCTGACCACAACTTGGGATTTGCTCCCTTCTTGGTGAGGGCGACCAAGGGAGCTACCAAAGTTGAGAAGTGTGGAATGAACTGGCGATAGTAATTAATGAACCCCATAAAGCGCTGCACCGCTTTAAGAGAATGGGGTTCCTGCCAGTCCATTACTGCCTGTAGCTTGGCAGGATCCATAGCCAAACCCTGGGCAGAAATGATATAACCAAGGAAAGGCAAGGACTCCTGCTCAAACACACACTTCTCCAACTTAGCGTAGAGGGAGTTTGCCCGTAAGAGGTCGAAGACTTTGCGAACATCTCTCCGATGGGAGTCTATATCTGGAGAGTAGATGAGAATGTCATCCAGATAGACTACGACCGAGGTGGTGAGCATATCCCGAAAGATGTCGTTCACAAAGTCTTGGAAAACGGCTGGGGCATTACAGAGCCCAAAGGGCATCACTAGATATTCATAGTGCCCATCCCTGGTGTTAAAAGCCGTCTTCCATTCATCCCCCTCACGGATGCGAATCAGGTTGTAAGCACCCCGCAGATCTAACTTTGTAAATACCTTTGCTCCCCGTAGCCTATCAAAGAGCTCAGATATCAGGGGTAATGGGTACTTGTTCTTAACGGTAATGGCGTTAAGACCCCTGTAGTCTATGCATGGACGTAAGTCTCCAGTCTTCTTCTGTACGAAGAAGAACCCAGCCCCTGCCGGTGACACTGACTTCCTAATGAATCCTCTTGCCAGATTCTCCTGAATATACTGGGACATTGCCTCCGTCTCCGGGAGAGATAACGGGTAGACTCGACCCCGGGGAGGCTCAGCACCAGGCAAGAGGTCAATAGGACAGTCATAGGGGCGGTGAGGCGGAAGAGTCTCCGCAGCTCTTTTGGAGAACACGTCTGCATGGGACCAATAGTGCTTGGGGAGAGAGGAAAGATCTGCGGGTACCTGTGTAGTAGCAACCTGAACGCACTCCCTCTGACATCTACCCTCACAGGATTTACTCCATCCCAAAATTCTCCCAGAGGACCACTCAATATGAGGAGAATGGTAGCGAAGCCATGGCATCCCCAACAGGACCTCATCAATTCCCTCAGGAATGACTAATAGGGAGATTATCTCCTGATGTGATGGAGACACAGATAGCGTAAAAGGAATGGTTTGGTGGGTAATCTGTGAAGGTAGTGTTGACCCATTTACCACTCGAACGGTCACTGGCTGGGCGAGCATCACCAAGGGTATTGCGTGACGCTGGGCAAAGGCGGAGGACATAAAGTTACCCTCTGCCCCAGAATCCAAGCAAAGCTCGACCGTAAGAGTGGATGGGCCTATGGTAATTGTCCCCTTGAAGGACAACTTTGAGGCAAACGTCGCCGTGTCTAGTGTACCTCCTCCAACTGCCACTAGACGCTGACGTTTCCCCGACCGCTGAGGACTCTTGGAGGCAAGACGTCCTGACTGCTGGCAAACATGACGGACCTTATGTGCACGAGCGGACTGAGACTTAGATCCCGCTCGTGTCACCTCCAAGGTCTCATGTGACTCAGATGCCTGGACTGGGGATTCCAAAGGTTTGGCGAAGGTAGGAGCCAGCCGAAACCTCTGCCTACACTGGGCTCGTTCCAACCTCCGCTCGTTAAAACGGAGGTCTATACGAGTAGAAATAGATATTAACTCCTCCAGTGTGGCAGGAATCTCCCTAGTGGCCAGAGCGTCCTTAACATGGTCAGCCAGGCCCCTCCAGAATATGGGGATAAGGGCTTTATCCGACCACTCCAGCTCGGAAGCTAAAGTACGGAATCGGACGGAAAAATGGCTGACCAAGGACTCACCCTGAGTTAATGCCAGTAGTTGGAGCGCTGTATCATGGGTGAGTTGAGGTCCTAGAAAGACCTTTTTCAGCGTGCCCAGAAACAACGGAGCACTCTGCACCACATGATCATCACGCTCCCACAGCGGCGTAGCCCACTCCAACGCCCTGTCCGACAACAGCGAGACAATAAATCCCACCTTAGCCCGCTCTGTAGGAAAACGTGCAGCCAGGAGCTCGAGGTGGATAGAGCACTGACTCACGAATCCCCTACAAGTTTTGCAATCTCCAGAAAATTTTTCTGGCAATGGGAGGCGGGATAATGTCGGAACAGGGGTGGCAGTGGACAAGGTTGCTGCCGCCACGCCAGCAGCCTTTACAGCAACTGCGGTAACATCCACAGCTGAGGTTGAGTTCTCGAGAACCTTCAACCTACCCTCCAACTGCTGGATATACCGCAAAGATTGCTGAATGTCCGCCATACTAGCCAGACCTTGGCGCTAGTATTATGTTAAGGACTGGCGGAACGCACCAAGTATAGATGGTAAGAAACTAGGTGCGTTCGCAGTCCGAGGTCCACCGTGCAGGTAAAAGACCCTGCAGCTAGCAAGACGGACAATATGGCGGTAAACTAAAGGATACACGCGTGGGTTAAACCTCACCCAGCGTGAAGAAAGCGATCCTGTTAATTCACAGAACCGCAGTACCGCACTAGTGCGCGAGCAAGTGGTCAGCGGACTTAACCCCAGAAGGGATTGGAGCCCGATTAGACCTTTGCTGGCGTAACACCGCAACTGGGTGTGTAGAGAACCTTAAGAAATATAAGTGCACAAGAGTGCGAGCGATGCCGCACTAACGGACGCCACTAACCACCCAGACTCGGGTATGGAAAGCGCAAGGCAGGCGCACGGCGCCGTACTGGCAGGCACAGCTACAGGACGCTGAGATGTGTGTTTAGTGCTGTAGGCTAAGTCGGGCGCTAGGTAGCAGCCATACACCTTCCGCGAACAGACATTCAATAGGGTAGGGGTTTCCAAGGACGACTTGCACTCACAACATACACACATTAGCAATTGTTTGACAATACTAGCGCATGGCCGTGCGGTCATGCGCAGTTTATATAGCAGCAGCACAGGAAGTGGCCACAGCACTTTTGCCCTTCTAGGACCTGCCAAGAGGACCAATGGACTGTGCTGCAGAGCCTGAGCACATGACCCTCGATCTCCAACGGGAGACCTTACGCTGGGCATGCTCAGTACATGCAGACAAGGACTTAGTCCCAGAGAAGACCGCTCGCTGCTGACCAGCACTGACTTTAATGGCAGAGACTGGAGAAGCAGCACTAACTCTCAGAACAGAGTGAGAATGAGCAAGACGCTGGGACCGACGTCCTTGCTGAGCAGGCTCCACTGCGGCTGGACAAGAATGGGAGACCGCAGCGGAAGTGGCTCGAGATTCCCCCTGTGCAGAAGCGGGAACTCGACCCCTAACACCCAGTGCTTCACAGAAGTTTATAATGCAGAACCGTAAAAATAAAAAAATCATATTTTTTCACAAAAATTATCTTTTCGCCCCCAATTTTTTACTTTTCCAAGGGTAAGAGAAGAAATTAGACCCCAAAAGTTGTTGTACAATTTGTCCTGAGTACGCTGATACCCCATATGTGGGGATAAACCACTGTTTGGGCGGATGGGAGAGCTCGGAAAGGAAGGAGCGCCGTTTGACTTTTCAATGCAAAATTGACTGGAATTGAGATGGGACGCCATGTTTCGTTTGGAGAGCCCCTGATGTGCCTAAACATTGAAACCCCCCACAAGTGACACCATTTTGGAAAGTAGACCCCCTAAGGAACTTATCTAGAGGTGTGGTGAGCACTTTGACCCACCCAGTGCTTCACAGAAGTTTATAATGCAGAACCGTAAAAATAAAAAAATCATATTTTTTCACAAAAATTATCTTTTCGCCCCCAATTTTTTATTTTTCCAAGGGTAAGAGAAGAAATTAGACCCCAAAAGTTGTTGTACAATTTGTCCTGAGTACGCTGATACCCCATATGTGGGGATAAACCACTGTTTGGGCGGATGGGAGAGCTCGGAAAGGAAGGAGCGCCGTTTGACTTTTCAATGCAAAATTGACAGGAATTGAGAGGAGACGCCATGTTGCGTTTGCAGAGCCCCTAATGTACCTAAATAGTAGAAACCACTCACAAGTGACACCATTTTGGAAAGTAGACCCCCTAAGGAACTTATCTAGATGTGTGGTGAGCGCTTTGACCCACCAAGGGCTTCACAGAGGTTTATAATGGAGAGCCGTAAAAATAAAACAAAAATTTTTTTCCCACAAAAATTATTTTTTAGCCCCCAGTTTTCTATTTTCTCGAGGGTAACAGGAGAAATTGGACCCAAAAATGTGTTGTCCAATTTGTCCTGAATGCGCTGATACCCCATATGTGGGGGGAAACCACTGTTTGGGCGAATGGGAGGGCTCGGAAGGGAAGGAGTGCCATTTGAATGCAGACTTAGATGGAATGGTCTGCAGGTGTCACATTGCGTTTGCAGAGCCCCTAATGTACCTAAACAGTAGAAACCCCCCACAAGTGACACCATTTTGGAAAGTAGACCCCCTAAGGAACTTATCTAGATGTGTGGTGAGCGCTTTGACCCACCAAGGGCTTCACAGAAGTTTATAATGGAGAGCCGTAAAATTAAACAAAAATTTTTTCCCACAAAAATTATTTTTTAGCCCCCAGTTTTGTATTTTCCCGAGGGTAACAAGAGAAATTGGACCCCAAAATTTGTTGTCCAATTTGTCCTGAGTGCGCTGATACGCCATATGTGGGGGGGGGAACCACTGTTTGGGCGAATGGGAGGGCTCGGAACGGAAGGAGTGCCATTTGGAATGCAGACTTAGATGGAATGGTCTGCAGGCGTCACATTGCGTTTGCAGAACCCCTAATGTACCTAAACAGTAGAAACCCCCCACAAGTGACGCCATATTGGAAACTAGACCCCCCTGGGAACTTATCTAGATGTGTTGTGAGAACTTTGAACCCCCAAGTGTTTCACTACAGTTTATAACGCAGAGCCGTAAAAATAAAAAATCCTTTTTTTCCCACAAAAATTATTTTTTAGCCCCCAGTTTTGTATTTTCCCAAGGGTAACAGGAGAAATTGGACCCCAACAGTTGTTGTCCTATTTGTCCTGAGTACGCTGATACCCCATATGTTGGGGTAAACCCCTGTTTGGGCACACGGGTGAGCTCGGAAGGAAAGAAGCACTGTTTTACTTTTTCAACGCAGAATTGGCTGGAATTGAGATCGGACGCCATGTCGCTTTTGGAGAGCCCCTGATGTGCCTAAACAGTGGAAACCCCCCAATTATAACTGAAACCCTAATCCAAACACTCCCCTAACCCTAACCACACCTCTAACCCTGACACACCCCTAACCCTAATCCCAACCCTATTCCCAACTGTAAATGTAATCTAAACCCTAACTGTAACTTTAGCCCCAACCCAAACTGTAGCCCTAGCCCTAGCCCTAACCCTAGCCCTAACCCTAGCCCTAACCCTAGCCCTAACCCTAACCCTAGCCCTAACCCTAACCCTAACCCTAGCCCTAGCCCTAACCCTAGCCACAACCCTAACCCTAACCCTAGCCCTAACCCTAGCCCTAACCCTAGCCCCATCCCTAACCCTAGCCCTAACCCTAGCCCTAACCCTAGCCCTAGCCCTAGCCCTAACCCTAACCCTAGCCCTAGCCCTAATGGGAAAATGGAAATAAATACATTTTTTTATTTTTCCCTAACTAAGGGGGTGATGAAGGGGGGTTTGATTTACTTTTATAGCGGGTTTTTTAGCGGATTGGCAGCCGTCACACACTGAAAGACGCTTTTTATTGCAAAAAATATTTTTTGCGTTACCACATTTTGAGAGCTATAATTTTTCCATATTTTGGTCCACAGAGTCATTTGAGGTCTTGTTTTTTGTGGGACGAGTTGACGTTTTTATTGGTAACATTTTCGGGCACGTGACATTTTTTGATCGCTTTTTATTCCGATTTTTGTGAGACAGAATGACCAAAAACCAGCTATTCATGAATTTCTTTTGGGGGAGGCGTTTATACCGTTCCGCGTTTGGTAAAATTGATAAAGCAGTTTTATTCTTCGGGTCAGTACGATTACAGCGACATCTCATTTATATCTTTCTTTATGTTTTGGCGCTTTTATACGATAAAAACTATTTTATAGAAAAAATAATTATTTTGGCATCGCTTTATTCTCAGGACTATAACTTTTTCATTTTTTTGCTGATGATGCTGTATGGCGGCTCGTTTTTTGCGGGACAAGATGACGCTTTCAGCGGTACTATGGTTATTTATAGCCGTCTTTTTGATCGCGTGTTATTCCACTTTTTGTTCGGCGGTATGATAATAAAGCGCTGTTTTTTGCCTCGTTTTTTTTTTTTTTTTTCTTACGGTGTTTACTGAAGGGGTTAACTAGTGTGCCAGTTTTATAGGGCGAGTCAATACGGACGCGGCGATACTAAATATGTGTACTTTTATTGTTTTTTTTTATTATTTAGATGAAGAAATGTATTTATGGGAATATTTTATTTTTTTTTCATTATTTAGGAATATTTTTTTTTATTTTTTTTTTACACATTTGGAAAAATTTTTTTTTACTTTTTTACTTTGTCCCGGGGGGGACATCACAGATCAGTGATCTGACAGTTTGCACAGCACTCTGTCAGATCACTGATCTGACATGCAGCAGTGCAGGCTTCACAGTGCCTGCTCTGAGCAGGCTCTGTGAAGCCACCTCCCTCCCTGCAAGACCCGGATCCGCGGCCATCTTGGATCCGGGCCTGGAGCAGGGAGGGAGGGAGGTAAGACCCTCGCAGCAACGCGATCACATCGCGTTGCTGCGGGGGGCTCAGGGAAGCCCGCAGGGAGCCCCCTCCCTGCGCGGTGCTTCACTGCACCGCCGGCACATCGCGATCATCTTTGATGTGCCGGGGGTTAATGTGCCGGGGGTGGTCTGTGACTGCTCCTGGCACATAGTGCCGGATGTCAGCTGCAATAGGCAGCTGACATCCGGCCGCGATCGGCGGCGCTCCCCCGTGAGCGCTGCCGATCGCATATGACGTACTATTGAGTCCTTGGGAAGTAAAGCCCACCCCACATGGACGCAATAGTACGTCAGATGGCAGAAAGGGGTTAATATTGACCTTTGGGTTTGTGTGCCACTCCTGACTCCTGTGTGTGCCATCTCTCTCTCTCAAATAGTGGGCCATAGAAAGCCTATTAATTTTTTTTATTTGGTTTCTAAATTCTCCCTGAAAAAATCATAAAAAGATCAGTGGGAGATTAATATTGGCCTTTGGGCTTGTGTGCCAGTCCTGAGTGTGCCATCTCTCTCTCAAATATTGGGCCATAGAAAACCTATTAATTTTTTTTATTTGGTTTCTAAATTCTACCTGAAAAAATCATAAAAAAATCAGTGGGAGATTAATATTGGCCTTTGGGCTTGTGTGCCACTCCTGACTCCTGTGTGTGCCATCTCTCTCTCTGAAATAGTGGGCCATAGAAAGCCTTTTTTTTTATTTGGTTTCTAAATTCTCCCTGACAAAAAAAAATAAAAATCAGTGGGAGATTAATATTGGCCTTTGGGCTTGTGTGCCACTCCTGACTCCTGTGTGTGCCATCTCTCTCTCTCAAATAGTGGGCCATAGAAAGCCTTTTTTTTTTATTTGGTTTCTAAATTTTCCTTGAAAAAAATCATTTTTTTTAATTTGGTTTCTAAATTCTCCCTTTTAAAATCACAAAAAAACAGTGGGAGATTAATATTGGCCTTTCTGCTTGTGTGCCAGTCCTGACTCCTGGGTGTGCCATCTCTCTCTCTCTCAAATAGTGGGCCATAGAAAGCCTTTTTTTTTTTTATTTGGTTTCTAAATTTTCCTTGAAAAAAATCAATTTTTATTTATTTGGTTTCTAAATTCTCCCTTTTAAAATCACAAAAAAAAAACAGTGGGAGATTAATATTGGCCTTTCTGCTTGTGTGCCAGTCCTGACTCCTGGGTGTGCCATCTCTCTCTCTCTCTCAAATAGTGGGCCATAGAAAGCCTTTTTTTTTATTTGGTTTCTAAATTCTCCCTGAGAAAATAAAAAAAAAATCAGTGGGAGATTAATATTGGCCTTTGGGCTTGTGTGCCACTCCTGACTCCTGTGTGTGCCATCTCTCTCTCTCAAATCGTGGGCCATAGAAAGCCTTTTTTTTTTTATTTGGTTTCTAAATTTTCCTTGAAAAAATCATTTTTTTTTTGTTTCTAAATTCTCCCTTTTAAAATCACAAAAAAACAGTGGGAGATTAATATTGGCCTTTCTGCTTGTGTGCCAGTCCTGACTCCTGGGTGTGCCATCTCTCTCTCTCTCCCTCAAATAGTGGGCCATAGAAAGCCTTTTTTTATTTTTTATTTGGTTTCTAAATTCTCCCTGAGAAAATAAAAAACAAATCAGTGGGAGATTAATATTGGCCTTTGGGCATGTGTGCCACTCCTGACTCCTGTGTGTGCCATCTCTCTCTCTCAAATAGTGGGCCATAGAAAGCCTTTTTTTTATTTGGTTTCTAAATTCTCCCTGAGAAAATAAAAAAAAATCAGTGGGAGATTAATATTGGCCTTTGGGCTTGTGTGCCACTCCTGACTCCTGTGTGTGCCATCTCTCTCTCTCAAATAGTGGGCCATAGAAAGACTTTTTTTTTTTTTTTTTTGGTTTCTAAATTTTCCTTGAAAAAATCATTTTTTTTAATTTGGTTTCAATATTCTCCCTTTTAAAATCACAAAAAAACTGGGAGATTAATATTGGCCTTTCTGCTTGTCTGCCAGTCCTGACTCCTGGGTGTGCCATCTCTCTCTCTCTCAAATAGTGGGCCATAGAAAGCCTTTTTTTTTTTTTATTTGGTTTCTAAATTTTCCTTGAAAAAAATCAATTTTTATTTATTTGGTTTCTAAATTCTCCCTTTTAAAATCACAAAAAAAACAGTGGGAGATTAATATTGGCCTTTCTGCTTGTGTGCCAGTCCTGACTCCTGGGTGTGCCATCTCTCTCTCTCTCAAATAGTGGGCCATAGAAAGCCTTTTTTTTTTATTTGGTTTCTAAATTCTCCCTGAGAAAATAAAAAAAAAATCAGTGGGAGATTAATATTGGCCTTTGGGCTTGTGTGCCACTCCTGACTCCTGTGTGTGCCATCTCTCTCTCTCAAATAGTGGGCCATAGAAAGCCTTTTTTTTTTTATTTGGTTTCTAAAGTTTCCTTGAAAAAAACATTTTTTTTAATTTGGTTTCTAAATTCTCCCTTTTAAAATCACAAAAAAAACTGGGAGATTAATATTGGCCTTTCTGCTTGTGTGCCAGTCCTGACTCCTGGGTGTGCCATCTCTCTCTCTCTCTCAAATAGTGGGCCATAGAAAGCATTTTTTTTTATTTGGTTTCTAAATTTTCCTTGAAAAAAATCAATTTGTATTTATTTAGTTTCTAAATTCTCCCTTTTAAAATCACAAAAAAAACAGTGGGAGATTAATATTGGCCTTTCTGCTTGTGTGCCAGTCCTGACTCCTGGGTGTGCCATCTCTCTCTCTCTCAAATAGTGGGCCATAGAAAGCCTTTTTTTTAATTTGGTTTCTAAATTCTCCCTGAGAAAATAAAAAAAAAATCAGTGGGAGATTAATATTGGCCTTTGGGCTTGTGTGCCACTCCTGACTCCTGTGTGTGCCATCTCTCTCTCTCAAATAGTGGGCCATAGAAAGCCTTTTTTTTTTATTTGGTTTCTAAATTTTCCTTGAAAAAATCATTTTTTTTTGTTTCTAAATTCTCCCTTTTAAAATCACAAAAAAACAGTGGGAGATTAACCCCTTCATGACCATGGGATTTTTCATTTTTCCGTGTTCGTTTTTCACTCCCCTCCTTCCCAGAGCCATAACTTTTTTATTTTTCCGTCAATTTGGCCATGTGAGGGCTTATTTTTTGCGGGACGAGTTGTACTTTTGAACGACATCATTGGTTTTAGCATGTCTTGTACTAGAAAACGGGAAAAAAATTCCAAGTGCGGTGAAATTGCAAAAAAAGTGCAATCCCACACTTGTTTTTTGTTTGGCTTTTTTGCTAGGTTCACTAAATGCTAAAACTGACTTGACATTATGATTCTCCAGGTCAGTACGAGTTCATAGACACCTAACATGACTAGGTTATTTTTTATCTAGGTGGTGAAAAAAAATTCCAAACTTTGCTAAAAAAAAAAAAAAAATTGCGCCATTTTCCGATACTCGTAGCGTCTCCATTTTTCGTGATCTGGGGTCGGTTGAGGGCTTATTTTTTGCGTGCCGAGATGACGTTTTTAATGATAGCATTTTGGTGCAGATACGTTCTTTTGATCGCCCGTTATTGCATTTTAATGCAATGTCGCGGCGACCTAAAAAACGTAATTCTGGCATTTCAAATTTTTTTCTCGCTACGCCGTTTAGCGATCAGGTTATTGCTTTTTTTTAGTTGATAGATCGGGCAATTCTGAGCGCGGCGATACCAAATATGTGTACATTTGATTTTTTTTTATTGATTTATTTTGATTGGGGCGAAAGGGGGGTGATTTAAACTTTTATATTTTTTTTATTTTTTTCACATTTTTTTTTACTTTTTTTTTTTTACTTTTGCCATGCTTCAATAGCCTCCATGGGAGGCTAGAAGCAGGCACAATGCGATCGGCTCTGCTACATAGCAGCGATCTGCTGATCGCTGCTATGTAGCAGAATTGCAGGTGTGCTGTGAGCGCCGACCACAGGGTGGCGCTCACAGCGACAGGCAATCAGTAACAATAGAGGTCTCAAGGACCTCTATGGTTACAATGGAGAAGCATCGCCGACCCCCGATCATGTGACGGGGGTCGGCGATGCCGTCATTTCCGGCCGCACGGCCGGATGCGGTAGTTAAATGCCGCTGTCTGCGTTTGACAGCGGCATTTAACTAGTTAATAGGTGCGGGCAGATCGCGATTCTGCCCGCACCTATTGCGGGCACATGTCAGCTGTTCAAAACAGCTGACATGTCCCGGCTTTGATGCGGGCTCACCGCCGGAGCCCTGCATCAAAGCGGGGCTTCTGACCTCGGACGTACTATCCCGTCCGAGGTCAGAAAGGGGTTAATATTGGCCTTTGGGCTTGTGTGCCACTCCTGACTCCTGTGTGTGCCATCTCTCTCTCAAATAGTGGGTCATAGAAAGCCTTTTTTTTAATTTGGTTTATAAATTCTCCCTGAGAAAATTAAAAAAAAATCAGTGGGAGATTAATATTGGCCTTTGGGCTTGTGTGCCACTCCTGACTCCTGTGTGTGCCATCTCTCTCTCTCAAATAGTGGTCCATAGAAAGCCTTTTTTTTTTTTGGTTTCTAAATTCTCCCTGAAAAAATTAAAAAAAAATCAGTGGGAGATTAATATTGGCCTTTGGGTTTGTGTGCCACTCCTGACTCCTGTGTGTGCCATCTCTCTCTCAAATAGTGGGCCATAGAAAGCCTATTAATTTTTTTTTATTTGGTTTCTAAATTCTACCTGAAAAAATCATAAAAAAATCAGTGGGAGATTAATATTGGCCTTTAGGCTTGTGTGCCACTCCTGACTCCTGTGTGTGCCATCTCTCTCTCAAATAGTGGGTCATAGAAAGCCTTTTTTTTTATTTGGTTTCTAAATTCTCCCTGAGAAAATAAAAAAAAAATCAGTGGGAGATTAATATTGGCCTTTGGGCTTGTGTGCCACTCCTGACTCCTGTGTGTGCCATCTCTCTCTCTCAAATAGTGGGCCATAGAAAGCCTTTTTTTTTATTTGGTTTCTAAATTCTCCCTGAAAAAAATAAAAAAAAAATCAGTGGGAGATTAATATTGGCCTTTGGGTTTGTGTGCCACTCCTGACTCCTGAGTGTGCCAACTCTCTCTTAAATAGTGGGCCATAGAAAGCCTATTAACTTTTTTTTATTTGGTTTCTAAATTCTACCTGAAAAAATCATAAAAAAATCAGTGGGAGATTAATATTGGCCTTTAGGCTTGTGTGCCACTCCTGACTCCTGTGTGTGCCATCTCTCTCTCAAATAGTGGGTCATAGAAAGCCTTTTTTTTTTTATTTGGTTTCTAAATTCTCCATGAGAAAAAAAAAAAAAAATCAGTGGGAGATTAATATTGGCCTTTGGGCTTGTGTGCCACTCCTGACTCCTGTGTGTGCCATCTCTCTCTCTCAAATAGTGGGCCATAGAAAGCCTTTTTTTTATTTGGTTTCTAAATTCTCCCTGAAAAAATGAAAAAAAAATCAGTGGGAGATTAATATTGGCCTTTGGGTTTGTGTGCCACTCCTGACTCCTGAGTGTGCCAACTCTCTCTCAAATAGTGGGCCATAGAAAGCCTATTAATTTTTTTTTTTTTGGTTTCTAAATTCTACCTGAAAAAAATCATAAAAAAATCAGTGGGAGATTAATATTGGCCTTTGGGCTTGTGTGCCACTCCTGACTCCTGTGTGTGCCATCTCTCTCTCAAATAGTGGGTCATAGAAAGCCTTTTTTTTTTATTTGGTTTCTAAATTCTCCCTGAGAAAATTAAAAAAAAATCAGTGGGAGATTAATATTGGCCTTAGGGCATGTGTGCCACTCCTGACTCCTGTGTGTGCCATCTCTCTCTCTCAAATAGTGGGCCATAGAAAGCCGTTTTTTTTTTGGTTTCTAAATTCTCCCTGAAAAAATAAAAAAAAAATCAGTGGGAGATTAATATTGGCCTTTGGGTTTGTGTGCCACTCCTGACTCCTGTGTGTGCCATCTCTCTCTCAAATAGTGGGCCATAGAAAGCCTATTATTTTTTTTTATTTGGTTCCTAAATTCTCCCTGAAAAAAAAAAAAAAAAAAATCAGTGGGAGATTAATATTGGCCTTTGGGCTTGTGTGCCACTCCTGACTCCTGTGTGTGCCATCTCTCTCTCAAATAGTGGGCCATGGAAAGCCTTTTTTTATTTGGTTTCTAAATTCTCCCTGAAAAAATTAAAAAAAAATCAGTGAGAGATTAATATTGGCCTTTAGGCTTGTGTGCCACTCCTGACTTCTGTGTGTGCCATCTCTCTCTCTCAAATAGTGGGCCATAGAAAGCCTTTTTTTTATTTGGTTTCTAAATTCTCCCTGAAAAAAAAAAAAAAATCAGTGGGAGATTAATATTGGCCTTTGGGCTTGTGTGCCACTCCTGACTCCTGTGTGTGCCATCTCTCTCTCAAATAGTGGGTCATAGAAAGCCTTTTTTTTATTTGGTTTATAAATTCTCCCTGAGAAAATTAAAAAAAAATCAGTGTGAGATTAATATTGGCCTTTGGGCTTGTGTGCCACTCCTGACTCCTGTGTGTGCCATCTCTCTCTCAAATAGTGGGTCATAGAAAGCCTTTTTTTTTAATTTGGTTTCTAAATTCTCCCTGAGAAAATTAAAAAAAAATCAGTGGGAGATTAATATTGGCCTTTGGGCTTGTGTGCCACTCCTGACTCCTGTGTGTGCCATCTCTCTCTCTCAAATAGTGGGCCATAGAAAGCCGTTTTTTTTTTGGTTTCTAAATTCTCCCTGAAAAAATAAAAAAAAAATCAGTGGGAGATTAATATTGGCCTTTGGGTTTGTGTGCCACTCCTGACTCCTGTGTGTGCCATCTCTCTCTCAAATAGTGGGCCATAGAAAGCCTATTATTTTTTTTATTTCGTTTCTAAATTCTCCCTAAAAAAAAAAAAAAATCAGTGAGAGATTAATATTGGCCTTTAGGCTTGTGTGCCACTCCTGACTCCTGTGTGTGCCATCTCTCTCTCTCTCAAATAGTGGGCCATAGAAAGCCTTTTTTTTAATTTGGTTTCTAAATTCTCCCTGAAAAAATAAAAAAAAAAATCAGTGGGAGATTAATATTGGCCTTTGGGCTTGTGTGCCACTCCTGACTCCTGTGTGTGCCATCTCTCTCTCAAATAGTGGGTCATAGAAAGCCTTTTTTTTTATTTGGTTTATAAATTCTCCCTGAAAAAAAAAAAAATCCGTGGGAGATTAACCCCTTTACCCCCAAGGGTGGTTTGCAGGTCAATGACCAGGACAATTTTTACAATTCTGACCACTGTCCCTTTATGAGGTTATAACTCTGGAACGCTTCAACGGATCCTGGTGATTCTGACATTGTTTTCTCGTGACATATTGTACTTCATGATAGTGGTAAAATTTATTTGATAGTACCTGCGTTTATTTGTGAAAAAAACGGAAATTTGGCGAAAATTATGAAAATTTCGCAGTTTTCCAACTTTGAATTTTTATGCA